>NW_005871289.1:1157729-1537279 GCF_000147115.1 Myotis lucifugus
CCCCCGCCCCACTCCTCTCCACC
The DNA here is from genome assembly GCF_000147115.1 of Myotis lucifugus. NCBI lineage: Eukaryota > Metazoa > Chordata > Mammalia > Chiroptera > Vespertilionidae > Myotis > Myotis lucifugus. Next base: position 1,157,753 of record NW_005871289.1, read on the forward strand.
TCTCCCTCCTCCCAAAGGATATTTGTGATTTTGGTGTGATTTTGTGAAATTCCTGTGGACATCTAGAGAAACTTTACTCTTTTTTGGGCTGTTTCTCTACTGATTCAAACAGAGGTGGTAGGTATTGGAAGGCAAAGATCTTAGGGGAAGAAAAGAAGATCTTTCTGCAGGGCGCCAAGTACGCTGGCAAACTAAAAAGTAGCTTTCATGGGTTCACTTTCAAACCCAGTTAATAGTCTGAGAGGGAGAACTAGTTCATTTCATAGCCAACTACTATAATGGAATTCAGATTCAGGGGCAAACTGGTGTAGATCAGCGTATTCTGTTCTTAAGGGAATATTCTTAGGCTTAAAGGGTGGTCTTCTTGAAAGCGCTGTTTAAGAGTTGTATTCTTTGGTTGAAATCTTTATTTTTACAGCATTTTTGTTGCTCCATTTTTGCACTGAAAGCGTTTTATTTCCCCATTCTCTTGATTATTTTAAGGTTAGCAGTTTAATGTTGCTGAAATTTACACAAAGGAATGGTTCCCCCTACTCACCCCCAACTCCAACCTCCCCTAGTCCTCCTACCTGCCAATTGTATCTGAAGTAATTTCCCAGCAGTGTTGTTGACTTTGGGTGATGCAGTATTTTTGATTCGCTCGTGCGTGTGTGTGTGTGTGTGTGTGTGTGTGTGTGTGTGTGTGTGTGTGTTTGCCCTAATATCTGACTGGTAATTGATTGTTATGCAATTTGGAAGTTCTGTTCATCTCTCTCTCCTCTTTCCTGACCCACTCAGAGAATTAACATGTGATAGTCAGAGTGTGGGGGGTGCCATATGCGTGACGACAGGTGTTAATCTTCAAGGAAATTTACCTTGCATTCCAACCATTAAGGGTATGGTCTATAAAAATGGCTTAATGTCTCTTTGAAGGTGTCAGCAGGCATGTGTGGACCACACAGAATGGGTTTCACTGCAAGTAATAGAGTGAAATTGTCTGCATAATTATTTTCGTTGGATTGAGAATCAGCAGCCCTCTTTGGGTTCAGGAAATAAACCTCTGTTAAAACCATATGGCACTATTCTCAGAAGAGATGTTATTACAGGGCCACTTCCCTCTGAATTTTTGAGTCAGGAATTCTTGAAAGGAGTCACATATGTCTGAGAATGAATGTCAAGTTTTCTTCCTCTGGTGTAGTTGTGAAAGTCTGATGTTTTCGTGCCCTTTTCACAAATGCCACCACAGCCCGCAGGTATCAGGTCCCTGGGAGGCTACCTGACCTGCACCATCACGGCCACCTCAGGTGGACATGTTTGAATTATTAACTGGGCCAAGGGATTTTGTGCTCAAAAGAAAAGAAAAATTTCCCTTAATCCAGTGAACCATGTGATTTGTTAACACTGAAAACACATCTTAAGGTCAACTTAATTACACTCTGTCTGCCCAAGCCCTTAATGCAGATTTAGTTGGCTTTGCTATTTTTTTTTCTCTTGCTCAGCTATAAAAATTTCCTCTGAACTACTGTCACTAGTAAGTGTGTTCCAGAGTAGAAGCTAAAGTGAGGAAGAGTGAAGTTGGCAATAATGGCTGGGGAATATTTTGCATAAAACCAAGTTAGGTAAATATATTAAACCAGAGGCCCGGTGCACAAATTCGTGCATGGGTGGGGTCCAGCCGGCCCACCCTGATCGGGCTGATTTGGCCGGGCCGGCTGGGGGGAGGGGACGCAGGCGGTTGGCCAGCTGGCCCTGCCCCCTGGTTGAACTCCAGGTCAAAGGGACAATTAGCATATTAGCCTTTTATTATATAGGATAACACCCACAATATTTTTGTGATATATATATATATATATATATATATATATATATATATATATATTGTGTGGGATATATTTTAATATAATATATATATTAATTATGTGCTACATATATATATGTACACAATACAACATGTACATTGTGATGAACCTTTTTTTTGTGGGGGATGAAGTCTTCTGTTTAGTCTTTTCTATAGAAGGAATATAAGCAAAAGTTAATGTCTGTTCATTTCAGTTAATAAGCCTGGAAAATTATCAGAATCTATAGAGCCTAGTCTGGTTGTTGGTAAAGCTAGGAAGGTAAACTGTCTCCTGACTGTCAGACTTCCAGTGAGTACTTACTAGATATTATGTCCAGCTTTTCATTTCATATTCCAGAGAGGAAGAAGGTAAGATCCCTATGACTGAATAGTTAGAAGGCTTTTCTAATGCCTTACGTGTTTTCATAGTGAGAACTGTTTTGTTTTTTTACTAGATAAGAAAGGTTGCTAACATTTAGATTTCTTCAGTCACTGATACATTCTGGATTCATTCATTTATTTATTCAACAAACACTTATTGGGTAGTTCCCATATGTACTTAAGAAAGGACTGTAAGAATTCAGAGATGACTTAGTTGTCTATATGGCCCATTAGAAACTCAGTCTAATAAAGAGATAAAGGATGGATGTTCATGATTGTGGGATAGAAGTGATGGAAAATGGGAAAGAGCCTGAAAAAGTGGCAGGTGAAGTGACATGGATGTTTAGAAGCAGTCTTACTTCTGTTTGGGGGGAGGGATGTTTTATTGAAGTGAAGCCATTTAAGCTGAATCTTGAATATCAGTAATTAAACTCACTGGAAGAAATTCTTGAATGTTAAATTCTAGATAGATAGATGGGGAGTTTCAGAAAACACTAAATCTCTTTTATTTTTATGATAAACTCCCCCAAACCCTCCATCTTAACCCTGGTTCCCTTGGCAGAGGTGCTGATGGAAATTCCAGCATGGCTCAGTGCTTTGGCTCAGGTGGTTCTTCTGACCTAAGCTCTCCCCTCTGTTAATCTGGGGCCTACTCAACATTTGCGGCTAAGTTCAAATGCTGCCTTCTCTAATACTCTAATGATTCAATCTTTTTTTAGTTCTGCATTTGTTGATCTCCTCCATTAGAGTTGTGCCAGGACCAATGTGACAATGTTTTGTTCATTATAGGTACCCAGTTGAATGTAATTCAGTTGAACAAAGTAGATCAGGTAATTGAATTAACTTTTCAAATACATATTGAAGTTTGTTTTCAATTAGAATTAAGGAATAAAAATGTATACTGTGACCTGGTACATAAAATTATAGACCAGCCTAGGGCCTAATTTTGAATTAGTAGAAAAGAAGCTCCCATTACAAAATCAGTAGAGGTGGTAATCGTATTTTTTTCAAGGGAAATCCTAAATTACTCTACAATGTAGCAACTTCTGGAGTTGAGTTTTCATACAGGGAAAAGGAAAAGATCTAGCAATTTTCAGGCCAGGTTGGTGGTTTTCAAAAGTACTTTTATATGTGTTTATAAGTCAAATTGCAGTTCTATAAATGATATCACTCTTAGAGATGGATTCTTTTCTTCCATTCCATATACATTCTTCAGGGTTTGTTACTTTCTGATGGATTGGACTTGCAACTGGCAGGATAAGAAGTCAAATACACTGCTCCATGGGATTCAGGAAGAAACCTTTCTCAGAAGATAGGTTGGGAAAGATGGTTGATTTTAGAGATTGTCAACTGTTGTTTTATGTTTTCTTTTGCTCTCCCTCATCTTTATGCTAACTTCAATCTTGGCATCCCCAGTGTAATATTTAGACTAGAAAAAATGTTGCTTGCTCTCTGACCATTGCAAGTGATAGGTACAGAGCCTCAGTCTGCCTTGTGACTTGGCCCAGAAAGGGCTGGTTGCCACGAGGTGGGAGGCTTTGGGCCTGGTACTTTCCCATTCCTTTGAAATAGCCTGACCACGCTTGAACTCAGAAGGTACTGTGCATACTTATAAGCACCATTAAAGGTGTTCTTATTGAAAAGATGCCCAGGAGGCGCCTGGGCAGTTCAGGAGAGGCTGCGGATGCCTTTTTGGATAGTCACAGGAACTGGAAGCCATTGGTGTTGATGAGGTTGCTCAGGGAATGGGTACAGAACGAGGGGAGGAGAGTTATTTCTTTTTCCATTGCAGCTGAATTTACTCTGTGCCCTTGGCCCCAGAGTAGAAGGAGAGGCTGCTCTCTGCCCTCCCCGCCTCCCCCCACCTCAAGTCCCTACAGGAGCCGAGGAGCAGCATCAGGACTGACTGCTTCAGGGACCAGGGCTGTGTCACCCAGGAATGCTGGGCTCCCTGACACCAGGGGCTCCTCCTTCTCCGCCTTCCTACATCTCTTCCCTGTCTCCTCTTCCTTCCTTACTCCTTATCTGTCTTAGGCTCCTTCACTCATTCTACATCCATTCTCTGAGTGACCATGTCATTCACACCAATGGCCTCCAGGTCCCTTGCCTCCTGAGAACGTTCTCCAGCCCCTCCTGGGACTCAGACTGATTTCTCTAGTTTGCTTTCTGGGCATCTCCACCTGAGAATGCCCCACGGGGACGTCACACTGATGTCCCGCACAGTATTCGGCTTTCCCATCTCCACTTCAACCAAACTTCCCTACCCAAATAGGAGCCTTCTCCAGTTTTATCCTTCACCTCTTCTCCTCCCCTCTTCCCTCAGCAATTCCCACACTTGTGTCCATGAGTTTTTTCTGTTTTTTCTCAACTCCTCCACTCTCTCCACCCAGCTCCCCCTGACAGGGCCCCACATTTCACCCATTTGACCAAACCAGAAACCTCTCTGCCTTACTTCTAATTATCCTGTTATACACTGTTGTGCGAACCTCTGCTCTGTGTCTCCAATGCATTCCCTTATACCCACTAGCACTGCTTTAGCTTAGTTCACACTCCCCGTGTTTATCTCCTGGCCTGTAATATAAAAATAATTTCCTAACTGGTTCCATGCTTCTGCATTTCCTTCTAGAACAGGGGTAGGGAACCTTTTTTTTTTTTTTTTGCCAAGGGCCATTTGAATATTTATAACATCATTTGCGGGTCATACATAATTATCAACTTAAAAATTAGCCTGCTGTATTTGGTCAAACATTTAAATAACTCACTCCTAATGCCTTGGCAGGACCAGACCAAATGATTTCACAGGCCTTGCATTCCCCACCCCTGTTCTAGAACACTTTTTCCCTGTAAGTAAAGTGTCCTCCTAAACTGTACATCAGCTGATGGCATTCACTTGCTTAAAGTACCTCAGGGGTCCCTGTTTAGATGAAGGTCAGACTCTGTGGATGGAGGAGAAGGCCCTTCAGCCTCTGATCTGCCCCTGCCTCTTTCCCACACCCCACAGCTGAGCCCCAGCTGTGCCAAAGTGTTTCACTCTCTACATTTGTTAAATCTGTCTTTGCATGTGCTGTTCCTTCTACTTCAGTGATGGCGAACCTTTTGAGCTCGGCGTGTCAGCATTTTGAAAAACCCTAACTTAACTCTGGTGCCGTGTCACATATAGAATTTTTTTATATTTGCAACCATAGTAAAACAAAGACTTATATTTTTGATATTTATTTTATATATTTAAATGCCATTTAACAAAGAAAAATCAACAAAAAAAATGAGTTTGTGTGTCACCTCTGACACGCGTGTCATAGGTTCGCCATCACTGTTCTACTTGGATTGCCTTTTTTCTTCTGAATGTGCTTGACTGAATTATATTCGTCTTTTAAGTTTACTTCTCCTCTGTAGCCCTTCCTGACTGCTCTTGGAAGTTAAGCATTTAATTCTTTGGTTCAGCTTTTCTTGATCAGACCTTGTCACATTGCTGTAATTATTTGTTTATATGCTGCGCCGCCCCCCCCACCCCCCGCCAAGTATGCTCCAAGCCTCTTAGTTTAGCATATTTTAGGGTACACAATAAGTACTTAGGAAGTTTTAATAGATAAATGACTATTGTATTCGAATAGTGGTTGTACCTGTGCAGGACATTTTCACTTCTAATACATTTCATCCCGATGACATCCCTGTGATATAGATACTTTGATCCTCACTTGACAGATGAGGAAGCTGAGTCACAGGAGGAAGCTGAGTCACAGAGGTGATAGTTTATTTGCCTGCAGCTCCACAACCAAGTTAGCAGCAAAACTAGGAACAGACTCCAGGATTTTTGCTCCTTGTATAGTCAGGCCCAGATTTAGATAGGGGATTCTCCTTCTTTGTCAGACACTGGCTTGGTCTTTTAACTGTTCCATTAAGTTCTGTGTGTGTGTGTGTGTGTGTGTGTGTGTGTGTATGTGTGTGTGTATGTGTGTGTGTAACCCATAGTGACAGGTGAGGCTGATTTTTAGAATTGGAAGTTAAGTAGTCTATTGTTGTGCAGACAGGACAATTCTGTACCTGAGAAATTCACCACTTACCATTAGTGGCAAAACCCACATCTCCTGACTTACAGTGACACGCTATCTCTCTTACTACATGTTGGGCAACCATCAGTTCTATTGGACAGAGTTTTACTGTTGAATCTCAAGGGTTGTGAGTAGGGTTTGTTGAGCTTTTAGGCTGGTTAATGCTTGGGAAGAGACCACCCTTGTAGCAGAAAGTATCATTTCTGTGAACATTCTCAGTGAAGATCCATGAAAGAGATAGGACCCAGAAGAGAATCAAATGATGATGTTCTTTCATTGGTTACCCCACTCGTCCAGATTGTATTACTTCTTTCCCAGTGAGTTTTGTAGATTCTTGAGCATATGCCATTTCAAAATAAAACAAAGGTATTTAATTGGGCTGACAGAGAAGAATTCCATATCGCAAGAAAAGGTGTGTTCAGTAGTGAGGAGGGTTGTGGTGTCACGGTGTAAGTAGAGGATAAAGTCTGTTGGGCCTTGAGAGGACAGCATCTGAATTACCTGGAAAGCGATGTGGAACTCATTAGTAGTATTATGTTCCTTTGACTAGACTTTCTTCCTCTGTACAAATATATGCATGCATACAATAGAGATCCTATAAACTTATAACCATATATATTTGGTTATAACCAATTTTATTAAGAGGGTTGGTGTATATATAGAAAAGCCAATCAATACTTTATACATTTCACATGGACGAAAGAAAAAACATTTCACCAAACTATCCTTACTGATTAAATAAGTCAGCAGGAAGACAGCAGATAAGAATATTTAAACCTTTACACTTGCTTTTGAAAACAAATTAGTTTTAATCATCTGAAGGGTTTCTTTGGAATATATATATTTTAAAGGCATTGAGCAGTTTCAACACTCTTCTTTAATTGAGGTAGCGGGTGTTGAACTCCGCAAAATGAGCGCCAACCCATGTCCTTCAGTTAGAAAAGAATGCACTTTTCTAACCTGCTGTGCCTTGAAAAAAAGGGGAAAACTTGCTATCTTCTAACTCCATTTAACACTGTTTTAGACTCCCTTTTACATAACAATAACTTGATCCTACTCAAAATACTTGGCACCTTTAGTGACAGAGTGGAATGTAGGAACACTTTAGCAGATCTGAAAGTGTCAACACTGTTCTTTAATTGAGGTAGCGGGCGTTGAACTCTGCAAAATGAGCGCCAACCCATGTCCTTCAGTTTGAAAAGAATGCACTTTCCTAACCTGCTGTGCCTTGAAAAAAAGGGGAAAACTTGCTATCTTCTAACTCCATTTAACACTGTTTTAGACTCCCTTTTACATAACAATAACTTGATCCTACTCAAAATACTTGGCACCTTTAGTGACAGAGTGGAATGTAGGAACACTTTAGCAGATCTGAAAGTGAGACAACTCCAGTAATTCTGGAATGAAGAGGTGGAGTTTTCAATTCCTTATTCAGAGTTCACAGAAGATAAGAATCCCGGGATTAACACAATAGACTCCCTTCATAACACATGGCTGAATAAAGCAATTATCTGTCTATCAAGACTATAGTAAATTGTGCAACAGCATTAGGGAGTGTGGATGGATAGGTGGATAAATGCTATTCCATCAGAAAAGGGTGCTGAAATATGAAGGAATCCTTTGAGTTTAACTTGTAAACTGTTTTATTTTGGAGTTTATATCATGTTACCGTTGCAGCTTGGAGTGAAATGATCTTTTTTAAAAAAATATACTGTTGACGGCATTTTTCAGTTCCTTACCCATCTGAATTTTATTAAGAGGGTTATTTCAAAGACATCTCCTGTTTAATCATGTTTAAACAATCTGTTTAAGACCTGTTGTGTAGATATAAACACAATAGCCCTTTAATGTCGGAAAACAGACTTCTGACAGACACAGCGCCGAACAGACATCCATCCATTATTGCTTAAGCTGCTGTTCCTTCCATGCCTGACCCGAAAGGGTAACCACAGCTCAGCTGACAGCATTCCCTGCACAGAGACACTGACAGGCGCCCTGATACTGTCTAGCAAGCATAGAACTGCAGAGAGGCAGACAATTGGAGAGGCCTTAGACTAGATTAGAACTAAGCACCTTAAATCTGTTTTAATGGCTGTGTTTACCTCTCCTTCTTCTTCATTCCTTTAAGAAAGTAATCAGGTTTCGCAAGCGTTAAGAAAACCACCTCTTCTTGCCAGCTGGACGAGGTCCAGTTTAAGCAAGAAATTTTCCCCCCTTTTTTTCCTTCTGTCTTTTTCTTTTTTTTTTCTTCCTGTATGATCGTCACTGCCATTCAGCACAGCAAGACCAGGCTGCGGGAGCTGGCTGACTTTTTTCTGGTTATTACTTTTTAACATTTTCTTCCTGTTACAGAAATGGGCAAATTGAAAATGATGTGCTGCTGCTGTAGCAGCAAATGTCAAGAGAGGAGTCCTTTGCACAGTTTAATCACCGCTGTGTAGTGTTTTTTTTCTCTGCCTAACACACACACACACACACACACACACACACACACAGTCATATAACATATGCACAAAGCCACGATAACAGAGAAACAGAGAAGATCACATGGGAAGGAGATGCAGCCAGGATCCAGGAATTGCGTGACAGCGTGTAGGCTCGTTGTCACTGGACTCTTTGAAGAATAATGCCATCCATGTTTGGCTGGATTATTGGCAAATAAACAGTGATGCTTTTTGTTCAACCGTGGAAACTACCATTTCCATTGCTCAAAACGTGACCATTAAAGAATCTTTACATCTCTCAGTGGGGTCTCTATAAATGCCAGTAACACAACACTGCGTGAATATATCAGAATAAAGAAGGCAAAGGAAATGTTTCCAAAACTAAAACACTCAAGTGTTACTAAGTTTTGGGAGTAACGTGTAGATACAGAGAAAGAGATCTTTGTTCATTTCCCAGAAACTGAAGATGGAGATTCAGATGGCCCAAGATGGTTGTGGATGTTGGGTTATAGATAAAGGAGACCAAGATGCATTGTGATAAAAATGGAGGCAGAATTGTCAGCTATAATGTAATCAAACCTCAGAATTAGGCCTCTCTGCTTTTTCTTCTTCTGTCCTTTCTAGGTCTCTTTTCCTCCACATTTTTTTTTCTCCTTCGCTGGTCTGGTAGCCTGGTACACGAGAAAGAGGGCCGAGGCAGGTCAAGGGACTGGCTTCCAGTGTCGCTGCCTACTTCCATGATTTTAAACCAGATGTTTTTCTGGGCATCAGTTACTTTTCTAAAATGAGGAACATGGTCTGGTGCAATCCATCTTCCCTTCCAACTGAAAAATTCTAATTCATATAATTTTACTTTGAATGGGAGGAAAAAGGGAAAGAAGTGTCCCTTGGAAACAACAGTCAGGAAAAGTCAAGGGCAGCAGGACTGGAACTAGTAAGAAAGTGCCAGAGAACTTGGAGGTAAAGAGACAGAGTAGATTAGTGCTGTGTTAGGACCTGGGAGAGGCCTTACAGTGAAGTCAGCCAAGGCCCTGGTAGCGCTTGCTTTTCCCCTGTCTGCAAAATGTGTTACATCTCCTCTGGTATATTTCCATTATGCTTTCATCTGGTCTTTCTTTAAAAATTTTAATCCTGTTTTTCTTCATACCTCCCATGAGTTGTGTTTTCTTCAGATGTCTCAAGATTTTTTTTAAGTCCATTATTTCAAGAAAAAAAGAATTATATTCTAAGATATGTTTAGTAGAAGTTCTCCCCTGATGTGTGACTGATTCAGGCATAGCCTGATAGCCCTGTCCTTTCTTCCAGATACTTGGTTTGCTTGGTTGTGGTGATTTGCCACAGCCTAACATCTAAAAATTATAAAGGAACTTGCACTTATGTACATGCAAATTAAAATTTCCCAGTTCTATCATTTGTATATTTATTGAAAGATCTTGAATTCTTTAACCTTTAGAAGCCTAAATTGCGAAAGAGGCTGTCCTTTCAATGGTCTCTCTCATGCATCTAATTGTATCTTAAAAATGACTATGAGTTTGGGAGAGTGAACTTTTTACTCACTGATCTAAGCTGGCGCCTTTTATTATTAAAAGACAGCAAATTCAGCTTTTACCATTTCTTTTCTATGAACTGGAGTTCCTAGAATATTTCTATGGAGTCTATGGCTTAACTATGTAATTATGTCTCTTGAGTAGATTATGTTTTTCTTTCCATAATTATGTTTTTACCCGGGAGACTGGAAGGCTTCAGACCTCTCTTGGGTGAAATTGTTCTTCCTCTCTTCTTCCTTGTTAAGCTTTGCATTCTACATGCCCGACTGTTCAAGGGCTGAAAGGGGCTCTTGGAGATATGTGGGAGTGATTATGATTTTTTCCCTTGAAATTGGTTTATATATATTAAGAAGGGCCTTTAGCGAGAAGCTCTGTTAGTTCATTTTTGAAATGCCATCGGAGAAGAATCTCCTGGAAGGAGGTTTGTTTATGATCTGTGGTCCTCTGTCTGAGCCACACACTAACATTGCTCTAGGGCTGTCTCCTCTCACAGGCTGTCCTGTGTGAGCTCTGGGGCCCCATGCACACGTCCTATTGCATGGTTGCTAATTTCCAGTGGCTCAGAGGAGCCAGAGGCCTCAAACATGAAGATAGTTTCTTAGTCTAGCTCAGTATTTTAGTCCAGAAATAGTTTTGACCTGAACCAGACAGAATACTCTTAGGAAAAAAAGATGACTCAGCAGCCTTTCCCAGCAAAGATTATAGACTCATCAATTTTACTGTGGGAAATGTTTCCCAATAACCAGCCTTTCCCCCCCTTCCTCTCTGTCTTTTACTGCACAAAAGGAGAGATAATGTAAATTGAACAATGTTCTTATTTGTCAATTCAACAAGCATGTGTTGTCTGCCTTCCCATTACCTAGGCTCTAAGTTATGTGCTAGACTTAAGACATGACACCCATCCTCAAGAGGTTCATAGTCAAGTCCAGGAGAATCTAAGATATTAGGGTTTGAGATTTTATAGAAAATTTCAATTCATAGTAAGTTAATGCTTACTGAACGCGTACTATACTTAAGTAGAACCACATGTAGTAGACAAAAAACAGTTGTAGCTGCTCTCAGCTCGCTGAGATAGAAACCAGAGGGATCACTGAGGCCCTAGGGACAGGGAAGACCAGAACAATGTGATGACTCAGTTGAGTCTGGGAAGGGGTTTGGCCAAATGGAGGTGGTGGGGAGAGGGCAGTCTGTGTAGAGAAGACGGCTTGGGCTCTGAAGAACTCTGGATAGTCCAGTGTGAGTAGAACATGGGAGCAATATATGTAGTTGTAGCCATTGGAAATGAGAGTGACAGGGTTCAATTGAGCCATATTTTCCAGGCCCTTGTTTGCTAGGCTCCGGGGGGCTGTTTCATTCAGTAGACAGCGCAACATAATTGATAGATTTTGAGAAGATAAGTTACATTAATGTTAGGATTTAGGAACTGAAAGGATTTTAAAAAGTATGGAAACTAGCCCTTCATTTTTGTTAGGTTCAGAGGGTTCCATTAAATCCTTTCTGTGCCCTTTCAAATATACGAGGCTGCTACTCCGGTGTATTAGCCACAGTGAGAGGTTAGGAGTGGTTCTAGTGGGAGTGGAAAGCAGGGGCCTGTCGTTGTAGAAATTTTAGGAATGGGCTTTGCTGGGTGATGGGCTCTAGGAAAGGGAAGTGGAAAAGGTACACCTGAGCTGGGTTTTGAGCCTGGGAGACTAGAAAATGGTGATATTGAGCCCTAACCGGTTTGGCTCAGTGGATAGAGCGTCAGCCTGCGGACTGAAAGGTCCCAGGTTCGATTCCGGTCAAGGGCATGTACCTTGGTTGCAGGCACATCCCCAGTAGGAGGTGTGCAGGAGGCAGCTGATCAATGTTTCTCTCTCATTGGTGTTTCTAACTCTCTATCCCTCTCCTTTCCTCTCTGTAAAAAATCAATAAAAAATATATATTTAAAAAGGTGATATTAATGGAAATAAGGAAATTAGAGGGGAAGCTGATGAGACTGTTTGTAGTGGAGAGTATGGGTGTGTCAGGGAGAGGCAAAAAGGCTTAACTAAATAGTACAGGCTTTACAAGAGAGTAGGTCTTGGGTTTTTAGATTTTTACAAACCCCCAGTAAAATGTATCATCCAAATGTAACCAGAGCAGAGTTTCACTTTTGTCAGTAGTATTTCCATCCTCACACATATGTAGGAATGCAGAAAATCAAGGTTTTTAATCTAGCGCCTCCGTAGTTATGAGTTATTTGGGTCCAAGGTTTGTATGGCTTCCCTAAGAGCTCGAGCCTGTAATCTTCTTTGTTATATTGCTTTTGCTGCAACCCATTGAAACTGAACTCTCTAAGATATTCTAAGGTTCCTCCTTTGTAGTAGAATCCAAGTCATTTCATTAGGAATTGAATTGCAGCTTTAAAATTAGTCAACCTAGTCCCTCATCCCTTCCTGCAAACTCTCCTTTATGTACCACTTTCAGGGCAGAGAGATTAGAACTGAAGGTGTCATCTCCCCCACCCCTGAACTCCTATGGAATAAGCAGCTCTGTTTCTGTATTACCAATTTACTCTGAAAAATGGCAATTCAGATGCAGGCCCTTTCCTCTCTTCCTTTTTACTCCAAGGACTATTGTCACAACATTCTTAAATGGTTATATCCTGCGGCTTAGCCCCAGAGTATTGGACCAGATTTCATTCTATCACATACTTGCTGACAGCAAAATTAGCTAATGTCTCCCTGGTCACCTCTCTCCTCCAGGGAAGCCCGAATTCATGGCAGAGGAGCGCATGGGTTGCCAAAGCAGAGTGTTATTGGCCTGGGAATAAAAAGATCTGCCTTCAAAGCACTTTTCCCATATATATTGCATAATTTAAAAGAATTAATTCAGTTGTAAAACTAAAAGTATCAACTGATTTGAGAATCTCTTTAGATTAATGAGTAAATTTATGCAGCCACTATGAAAAATGGTATGGAGATTCCTCAAAAAATTAAAAAATAGAGCTGCCATATGATACAGCATTTCCACTTCTGGGTATTTCTCTGAAGAAAACAGAAAGACTAATTGGAGAAGTTATATGCACTTCTGTATTCACTGCAGCATTATTTACAATAGCCAAGATATGGAATTAACCTAGATATTCATCAGTGGATGAACGGATAAAGAAGATGTGAGATACATAAAATGGATATTGCTCAGCAATAATAAAGAATAAAATCTTGCCATTTGTAACAACCTGGGTGGACTGGAAAGTATTGTGCTAAATGCATTAATTCAGACAGAGAAAGATAAATACCATATGACTTCACTTATATGTGGAATCTAAAAAAAACCCCAAAGTAAGTGAATAAACAAAACCAAATAAAAAGAATAGCATGCCTCTGTTTAGATCAATGCCACGTATATGTTTAGCACTATCTTACTCACAAGATATTTATTATCATGTTTCTGTCACTTGTCCTCTAGCTAGCTTTTCTCCTTCCTTCTCTGCTTATCAAAATGCTACTCAATCTCCAAAGACATGGTGATCTCATTAGTGAAGGTCTCCTCTTTTAGTTGGCATCAGTTGCTCCCTATAGATAGCACTTTATTAATTTTAAATTTTTTGTGATAAAAATTTCAAACATACATTTAGAGAGATTATATTTAATAAAACTCCATATGCTAACCTTATTTTATAATTAATAACATTTTGCCGTATTTGCTGTATGGGTTATTATGCAGAAATATTTTAAAGCAAATGCTGGACATCATAACATGTAACCCTAAGCATATCAGCCCTTCTAAAAAATAAGGGCATATTTCTGCGGACTGAAGGGTCCCAGGTTCGATTCCGGTCAAGGGCATGTACCTTGGTTGTGGGCACATCCCCATTGGGGGGTGTGCAGGAGGCAGCTGATTGATGTTTCTCTCTCATGGATGTTTCTAACTCTCTATCCCTCTCCCTTCCTCTCTGTAAAAAATCAATAAAATATATTTTTTTAAAAAGGGAATATTTTTTTACATAATCACTACATAAGCACCACTTCCTTAATGTTTTGAAGTAGTCATATTTACTCAGTTGATCACCAAACCATAGCAGTTTAGTGTTTGTACTCACGATAGTCTTTTTTAGTTATATTTAATTGCTTGCCTTTCTTCCCTACTAGATTGTGAGCTGCTTGAGGATAAGGACATTATCATATATTTTCTTTCCCCTCCTCCTTACAATGCCTAGTGAGCCCTGCATGTAGTAGATGCTCGGTATACTAGCTGGATCAGCTGACCTGCGTATGGGCGTGTACTGATTCCTGATTGATGCTCTATTGCAGATCTGCCTTTTCACTTTATTTTAAAAAAATGTGTCTTCATGATACCCAGGATACAAGTAGGGGCCTAGTGAAAACATGTGAGTGTTTAAATTCATTTAAAATACTACTGTAAAAAGATCAGCTGCTAAACATCATGCCCTAGTGAGTAACAGAGTGACCTTGCTGTGCCACATTCGGGTGGACTGGCCATGAACGTTACCCTAATGAGGTTTAGTGGTAGAGGGTCTTTTCAAATCTGCATAAAAAGTGCCTTATTTTTGAAAGGTGCACTCATATGTGGATGTAAAACTGAAACTCATCGACACAGACAAGATGGTGGTTGAAGGGAGTAGGGAGTTAGCAAAGGGTAAAGGGGGCCAAATATATGGTGACGGAAGATGATTTGACTTTGGGGGGTGGGGACGCAATGAAATATACAGATCATGGATCATAGAAATGTACACTTGAAACTTATATGAACCTACTGACCAGTGTCACCCCAATATATTTAGTCAAAAGAAGAAAACCCGACACTGGCAAAAAAAAAAAAAAAAGAAGAAAGAAAGGAAAGAAGGAAGGAAGGAAGGAAGGAAGGAAGGAAGGAAGGAAGGGAGGGAGGGAGGGAGGGAGGGAGGGAGGAAGGAAGGGAGGAAGGAAGGGGTTCACTGGTTTGTATGTGCCTTTGGGCATCTGTCAGGAGGAGTGCCGTGACTGGTGTAGTGCATCCTGATGTGAATATAGTGCATAGGGAGTGAGATTGTGAGGTTCTGGCTGGAGACCTACCTGGGTCCCCAAAGTTGTGAAGTTGTTCTCAATCAATTTTTACAAAAAATGGGCAAAATGGGTCACATTCAGCAGCAAGTGTATTTTCATAGTTCCCATATCACAGTTTTCACGTACCAGTTTCAGGTGTGTGATATTTTTACGTGGACGTTCTAATGGCAGTATTACTCACTTACACTGTGAGGTAGTTGCCCTTGGACTAAAGAGCTGGGTGGGGAGGAATGGGACGATTAGATGGACTTTTGCTTCCTGGCTGAGCAGTCCCTCCTAGGTCTTTGCTCTAAGGATATGTGAATGCTGTGACCTTTTTGATCATGCTTTCTTCTTGTGCCCCTGAATTTATTGCAACAAAAGTCACATTCAGTCAAACACACTCAACTTTTTTGAGGAACATTTGTTCTGAAAACTTTTTTTTCCATTTTAAATTCACTTGTGATCATGCTTTCCCCTGAATGACTGAGACTTCACTGTTAGAATCTCAAATAAGCTTGTTGGCAATGGGAGGGAAGAGGACTAGACCAACAACCAGAAAACCCGAGTTCTCATCCTGCCATTAACTCTGTGACTTTGGGTAAGTCACTTCCCCTCTCAGGGACTCAGGGTCCTCATCCATAAAAGAAGTTCACTGCTCTAAGATTTAGAGTCTAAATGATTTCTGTTATCTTTTTTATCCCTCTGGTTCAAAATGACTTGCAACAATGCTTAAGAATCATTGAGAGGGCAAATGGGACTTTTTCAGAAAGGACACAAGTAAGCTTTCACTTGAATGTCTTTCAGGGAAATTTCTTAGGAAGCACTAATAAAGGCCGCTCTCTAAAGAATCGCTTTGCTCACTGGACCCCCTAGATTGCCAAATGAGAAGAGTGTTTTTTGGGGAGAGATAATGTTGTAATATGATATTCTGGGCCAAAATATTTTCTCTCAACCAAGACATTCATCTAAAAGAAGAAAATATTTATTCATCCATTTATTACATAAATATTGAGTACCTGCTGTATGTGCAGGCACTGAACTGTTGGAGGATACAGCGATAAACAAGACAGAACACTCATTCTCATGGACTTAGAGTCATGCAGGGGAGACAAATAAATGAAACAAGCTAATTATAAAGGAAATAAAGAGAGGGTGTGTTTGAGAGGGAGGAAATATACTCTGGGTGTAGGAGGCAGGCAAGACCTCTCAGAGGAGGTGGTGTTCACCCTAAGGCCTAAGGGATGAGAAGGAGAAGATTGTACAAAGAATCCGGGGAGAGCATTTCAGGAATATGGGAAGGTTCTCTTAAGGATAAGAGAGGAAAAGGAGACAGTGTCCGATGACCAGAGAGAGATAATGGGTTCCTGGACTAGGGTGGTACCGTTGGAAATGAGAGGTTTGAGAAATGCTCTCAAGATGGAAATGACAAGGTTCGGTAATGGATTGAATGTGGGAGTGAGGGATAATTGATGAATGGCTGGTGCCATTTTTATTGAGATGGGGGAACTTTTAGGGAGGAACTGAGGTTTTTTTTGGGATAGAAGAATAAATAATTTTATCTTAAATATACTGTATTTAAGATACCTTTGAGACATCCCAGGGGAAAGTCAAGTAGGCAGTGAGATACATAAACTTGGAACTTGGGGCCGAGGTCAGGGCTCACCCCAGAAATGGGGAGTCATTGGCGTGAATAGGTACATTGAGGGCATGGGACTGAGATCACAGTGGGCAATGGTTCTCTACCTCAGCTGGCCATTGGACTCACTCCCAGAGATTCTGACTTAATTGAGCTGATGTGAGGCCTGGACACTCATATTTTCAAACCTCCCTAGGGTTTTCTTATCCAGTTAGAGTGGAAGAGCCACTGCTCAAGAAAGAAAGTAAAGAGGATCCCATAAAAGAGGGTCTAGGACTGAGCTTTTAAATAGTCTTAAAGAGTTTTCCATTCTTTATGCCTTTATCAGATCCAGACTTTGGCTATGTGGTTGAGATTAAGTTCTCCTTACACCATGGCAGAGCACCTGTCCCTGATTACAGCCAGTGTGCCCTCTGTCTTCCGTGTCCTCCATTTCTGAGGGCATTGCTTGGGGGCTGAGGGTTTAAGTACATCTTCTCTCAGCCAATCGTTCCAGTGTTATCCTGATGTGGTGTAGTGCTGGTGGGTATTTGTCACGTTTGAGAGACAGAGGATCTGTTCAGCGTTTGTTCTTCATTGTACTGTAAGAATTTGTTGTGGTTGTGGTGGCTGTGCAGGAGCGAACGTATACAAGGGAAAACGTGTGTTTTCTGTATATATGCAGCCACAGATAGATGGCCCCTGAGTTACTCTAGGGCAGTGGTTCTCAACCTTCTGGCCCTTTAAATACAGTCCCTCATGTTGTGACCCAACCATAAAAGTATTTTCGTTGCTATTTCCTAACTGTAATTTTGCTACTGTTATGAATCATAATGTAAATATCTGATATGCAGGACGGTCTTAGGCGACCCCTGTGAAAGGGTCGTTCTACCGCCAAAGGGGTTGCGACCCACAGGTTGAGAACCGCTGCTCTAGGGTGTCTGTAGATACTTGGTAGCTCGCCTTCAAAGATAATTTCCAAAAGGTCATTGAGGCTTTTAAAATTTCACCTGCTCTTAAATTTTTCACACTTGTAAGTGCTTCTCAAGTCCTTTATTTTTGTCTATGACTTCCAATTACTCCCTGAAGCACTAGGCTAAGAGAAAATAAAAGTGTGCTCACACATCCATATACTGAGCTCAAATCTCATGCAGTCTCCATGAAAACCCAATGAAAAGGCTGTAGAAAGCAGAGGCAAAGCTTATTAAATTTTCTTGTGACCCATGGCCCACATAAAGTCCCACTGTATAAAGGAGCCATGCAAGATCATGTAGCCCTCCCCTTAGCCCTCAGGGAATCTGCCATTCCAAAAATATGGCCTATTAAAAAAAATAACTTCCAGGGACAATTCCATAAGCTTTCTTGTTAATGTTTACAGCTGTATCAACACCACACCAATACCTTTTTGTATGCGTGCAAGGAACAGAATCCACAGATTTAACTGTGACAAGTCCTATATAATTCCCTAATCGTGAAGCTAGTTAGAAACAGCAAGATGTATTGATGGAAGTTTGTTTAGGGTAATGGGTGCACTATTAACTTTGTAATTGAATCCTTGCTGCTGCTTCTACTTGCTTTGAAAACCAGCCTTGACACTTCACAGGGCTTAGTTCTTAGGTGTCTCACTCTGCAGATCTGGATATTTTTCAGTCCTCCACAGCCGCTGGAAGAGGAAGGGAAGAAAAAAAACTAGAATGCCAACATTGGTAGAGCCACGTGATGAGTGGAAAACTTAGTCAACCAAGACAAGAACCATACCCTCGTCCAGGCCTCGCTAGTCAGTATCTGAGGACCATAGGGTAGTTGTTTTCCCTCTGTAGGGCTCAGTCACTTCATCTATGAATACCTTACTTGCTGGGGTCTAGGAGCTGTTTAATCTCTAAAAGCTCGTCAGAGTTCTAAAATCTATTTGTGAGCTGGATAAAAAGTCATAGATGGTGGGGAAAACAGCCATCAACAAACAATGTGAAGTCTCACATTCACATGGTAACCCAAAGGGTAGTTTCCCTAGTATTTTTCTGATCATTTTTCTCCTAGTCTTAGTCCCTCTGTTATAGCAGATGCCCCAAACTTGCACTGGCAGGAAATAGGGTGGTGGGTGCATTTCAGTTAATGGGTCTCGTTGGAACATGTTTGGCTGGGGAGACAGCTACACTCATATTACCAAGCCTTGGCTTCCTGTCTGTTTTCTTTGGGCTGGGTAGGCAATGAAAAAGGAGACAGGAAAATACATTTTGGGGCAAATAAAATAAGGAATTTGTCTTATGAAGACAGCTTATAGTTGGGAAATTCTAATGTTCAACTTAACCCTATCCTGATACAGTCCTCTTGTCCTGTACTAAGTGGAAGATGAGTTGTTCTTGCTGCCCACAGAATATACCTTCCTGTTCTTGAAGGTCCTTAATAATCCTCCTTCAAGGTTTTTTTTCTTTTCTTTTATGGATATTAAACTTCATTCCCTTAATCAAAAGGCAAAGACTTATTCTAGTCTTCTTAATGGCTCTTTAAATCAGCTTCAATTACTTAACATTTTACTAAGATGTTGGGGCAACATGCTAGGGCCTCACTGGTATAAGGAAAGAAGAATCCACGGTATATTTCTGTTTATGGTTAGGCATTATTGTACTTGTTCACCACAGCATCACTGTTCAGGTCTATACTTTACTAATGTGGCAGCGAGACAGTACTGTACTCTTTACTAAGTATGATTTGATGTCTTTTTAAAGAAGTCTTAGAAACTTAGTTATCTTTTAATTTGTACATTTCCAATATTTTAGGATTTCCTTGGATTTTAGACTTGAATAAACTAGAAGAGAGACAAAATTTTTTATTTTTTAAATAATGGATTATCACATTCACATGGTAACCCAAAAGATATTTTTCGATCTTTTACAAAGCCACCGTTCTAGATTTAAAATTTAAAAAAGCTGTGATTTAACACAAGTCGTTACATGCTTTCAGGTCTTGACATCTCACAAAGCATCCAGGTTCCCCTTGAGAGTTTGAGTTTCCTTATTTATATTTCTATTTTTTTCCCTTAAAGGGGTTCTAGGATTGAGTTTTGATTTTTCAGAAAGGAGTCTCAGTAGGATATTAATTGTAACAGAAAAAAGAAAAAGTCACTATAGTCATCATGGAAATTTCCCTTTGACAAATGTGTGTGTCTCTGTTTCTGCCCCAACTTTGGGGTAGTAGCTGTCAGGGCACAGCCTCTCTGAATTTCAGGGAGGTTTTGTCCTTCATGAAACAAGAGGACACACCCCAGAGCACGTTCACCTTCCCCATCCTCGCTGAAGGGCTAGAGGAGGTACCCAGAGAGTCCCTCGTGAGCTCCAGTGTCCTGGCCTCACTCTGATGCTTGACTCTGAGTCACCCTCTGGGACCTCAGCTCTCCACTACAGAACAGAACTAGCAATGCTTGCCACTAGATGATGCTGATAAAGCAATTTGAAATGGAAGGCTTTATATAGACGCTCCACTATGAGTACCAGTATTGATAATTCCTTGGCTTAAACCCTCAGTATGTATGTTCACATATCTATTTAGCATGGTCAATTGTTCAGCTAATTAATATGCTTTTATTTTATGATTTGCTGTTTCCAGGGCACAGACAGAAGCTTGATGACTCTAAACCTAGTTTGTTCTCTGACCGCCTCAGTGATTTAGGGCGCATTCCTCATCCCAGTATGAGAGTAGGTGTCCCGCCTCAGAACCCACGGCCCTCCCTGAACTCTGCACCAAGTCCTTTTAATCCACAAGGACAGAGTCAGATTACAGGTAAGACAGACTCATAGGTTCACTTGCGCAGACTCTGGCAGGCTGGGGGTGAGGGGCTACAGATGAGATGTGTTCACTTCAAAACTCCTGGAGCGATGAAATGGCTTACTATTCAAGAATCAAACTCGAAGGCGCTGACCTTGTTTTTTAAATTAAAAAAACAACAACAACCAGATTCCAGTCTTTACTAACTTTGGGATGAAATGTGGGTGAAGTTTCTGCTGTAGCCGTGTCAGTCTGCACACTGGTGGAATGGTAATGACTGTCATCTCTGGGAGAATGTTTGTTACAAGTTTCTGTATTGTGTCCACGTGGTGCAGGGGATACCATCACACCCTCACTCTTAGAAAATTAGTTACTGTCTCAGGTTTGGGCTTAAATTTCTTGGATGTATAAGTATTTCATTAAGTTTTCTTGAAAATCGCCCAGGGCTAACAGGAAGCCTTGATTGGTGGTTATAAGGCAAGGTCAACGAGCAGCTCATTGGCACAGAATTTACTTCTGATTCACATTTAGCTCTGGTTCCTCCAGCGACATTTCTCTTTTACATTCTAGTAAGCTGCTTACTTCACCCTTATTCTTAAAAGTTAGCATCAGCATTGCATACAGACTAATTCACAGTTAGTGCATTAAGATACCCACCTTTTTTTGCCCCGGCCCCACTTAATGGTAGGACTATTCTGCTTGCTTTTAGGTCATGCTGACAAGAGAGTATGTCAACCATCGTAGAGCTTTCATTTGCAGCTCATAAGTATTGAGAGCTGAAAGCAAGTCTACATGTAATCTCATTGCTATTGTTGGCAGAGGTGGCCTAGAATATAGAGGGGGAAATAACTCAAAACAAAATATACAATAAACTCTCAATGGATATTTTTTAATGATTAGGTTTTTGTCTATCGTGGTTAGGTTTGAGTGGCTTAATGGTCTATAGACATAATTGTTTATAAATTAAATGACCTCTCTTCCCTTCTCTTCTGCTCATATTAAGTATATATTAGGTATCTATAAGGTATATGTCCCCTGGGATATTTACTGAGAGTACGTTACTGTGGGTATATGAATATTAGTCTGAATATATGAGGATGCCTGAGTATCTATTTTAAAAATAATATAGAATTATAAGGATGAAATGTCTGAACACTGGGGAGAACCAGGTATCCGCATCAGGGAAGAACATTAGAATGCTGTGAAGAATCGTCATGTCTTAACTTCATAAATCTCTAAGTGTTAGTATGCAGGATGGAAAAGTTAATGTGTTCACTAGCATGTGTCCTGGATAAAAATGCAGGGGTGAAATTTACACTTCATGAAACAAGAGGACACACCCCAGAGCGATGTGAATTTGAAGCTTATAGCTACAGGTGCTGCTGCATTTAAAGTAGTGAATTTTGGATCACTGATTAAGGTTCATGATACCTGTCCTTTTGTGTTTATAGTAATCCTTAGACTCTGTGTGTGTGGGGTTGCAGCATAGTAGAATTGATTTATAGACAAGTCTTCCTCATTTTTTTTAACATCCACAAAGTATTGGGCCCAACAACTTTCTCAAACTTTCCAAATTTGAAGATTCACACCCTTACCCACTCTCCTTAAATGCTCCCATATTGTTAATGAGACAATACAAGTATCTGCCCATAACAAAAGATTTCTACCATGAAGAGTTGTACCATGGCCCAAGTTATTAGAAAAACCCAAGAACACCCATTGCAGAGGCCACTTTAAAGTAAATGAATAGATTTCATTATTTTCTCTCTGGATTAACTTTTTAATTTATTGAATAAGTATGATTTAGAGCCTACCACACACATATTGAGAATTGGGTTTAGGTAATATGAGGAAAAGAAGAAAATTAGAGTATAGACTTTATTGTTGTTGTTAATCCTCATCCAAGGATATTTTTCCATTGATTTTTAGAGAGAGTGTAAGGGAGGGAGACAGACAGAGAGAGAGAAACATTGATGTGAGAGAGACACATCGATTGCAGGCACCCTGACCCTGGCCGGGGATTGAGCTTGCAACCAAGGTACATGCCCTCGCCAGGAATTGAACCTGGGATCCTTCAGTCTGTGGGCCAACACTGTATCCACTGAGCCAAACCAGCTAGGGCTAGAGATTAGACTTCAACTTTCTGTGCCCCAGACTATAAGATTGTTGTTTCTTGAGTCCACAGTCTTCTCGCTGTATCCCCTTACTGAGGCTGTCCTATCTACGGTGGTCTCTGTGCTGGCAACATCCACCCATCTTCTAGGTCACTGTCATTTTCCTCAGTCCCGGAACTTCATCTAGAAGGCTGCCTATCCAGCCTCTAAGCTGAGATTGCCTTATTTCATAGCTTCTGTGAATTTGCTTTCTTCTGCCCTGCTAGATTATAAATTCTTTGAGGGGTTTATTAGAGGGATTTATTTTCTGTTATGCCTAGTGCAGTGGTAGCATCTTATTAAATATTGAACGGAAAAAAGTTTAGATGAGAAGCAACCAGTGCAAGAAGGGCTGGACTATCATGCCTTGTTAGCATTAACTGTTCTTTCTAATTCCTATCCCAGGGTGTTACTGTTCCCTGGTGATGAACAGTAATGGGAAAAATCACATTTCAATGTAGCACTTATAGGGTTAAACCATTTGGTAGCATTCTACTTTGGGATCTACATAATTGCATGATTAAATTTAAGTTCTACCTAAGAGCCTTACCTATAATGGATTTTGTAACTTCTTTGTAATGTGCCACACCTGCATTTTAGTTCATGTAATCCTTTGGATAAAGACATTTGTAACAGAAAGGGCCCAGTTCGCTCTCAATGGCTTGGCTCTCTTGATATCTCAAGCTCTTACCCCAAAACTGAAGATAACGATCATGGTGATATAGTCACCACTAGTTCTCGCACTTGCCAACATAAAGGGCAAGTCAAACTCCCAGAAGAGCGAAATGAAATTAGAAACCATAAACTGAGTCATAGGCACTTAGTGTTTCATATTAGTGTTCTCCAGTGCCTCTTGCAATTCTAGGGCCACGGGTCTAGCTGTGTGGTGGGCGGGCATCCTCACGGTGCTGGTCTGCTGGTGTCACTCTGCTGCGGTCTTCAGCTGCTGATGTTCTGCCTGAGGACCCAGGGCCTCCTCACAGCTTCCTGAGGAAGTTGCTTCCTCTGTACCTTTTTTTTTTTTTAATCTTTCAGACATCTGGTGCCTGTCTCTGGGTGCTAGGTAACACCTAGTCTGTCACAAATGTCTCCCTCTTTGGGTTCAGAATGTGGTTATAGCAGTAGAGCAGGGACAGTGTGCTAGGAGATATTGCTCAGGATTATCCCTGCTTCAAACTCAGTGCTGTCTGCATGGGTGAACTGCATCTGAAAGGAGAGGTGCCTCAGGCCGTTGGGTTTGGGGGATTGGGACAGTCATCTAACCTTTGGGCGGAGCATTCTGCTATTCTGTTATTCAAGTAAACAAGATGGATACAGTTTCTGCTCACCAGGAGCTTACATTTTAGTCATATAGTCAGTAAATGGGCAAATAAGCATACATACAATTTTAGATTATGGTGAATGCTTTGAGAAAATGAACGAGGGTAATGCGATAGTTTAGGAAGGGAAGAAGCTAATTTTGATTAGAAAGTTGGGAAAGGGATCTTTGAAGAGCTTTGAAGACCTGTGAGCACACACTTCAGGCAGTGAGAAGCTCGTGCAAAGGCTCTTGGGAAGGAATGAATGTGGCATTCATGGGACAGGAAGGTCAGTGTAGGAGCCAGATGATAGAGAGCTTTTAAGAACCTGATAGGGAGCTTGGGTTGTCCTGATTACACTGGGGTGCTATTGAAGGATGTGAAGCAAGAGAATATTATATGTTTTTTTTTAAAAAACTGCTTTGGATGCTATGTGAAGAACAGATCATTAGGGGACAATGGTAGAAGCAGGGCCATCATGTAGACAGCTACTGCAGTAGCCCAGGAGATTGTTGAGGATGGTAGCATTTCTTTTCTTTCTTCAAAACTCAGATCAAATGCTGGCACCTCTGCCAGGCCTCTTCCAACCTGAGCTGAGTCTCAGTTTTCCATACCACTGTCTGTTGATGACAGTTATTTGTTTACACGTCTGTCTCCTCCATCAGACTTTGAACTTTCAAAGTCTAGCGCCATGTTTTGTTTATCTCTGTATCTCCAGTGTCTCATATAGTGCCTCTGCTTGGTGACTTTGGTTTGGTGATGAATGAATGAACAGGTCATTAACTTCTTCAGGAAGTGTGACTCATTATTATTGTAGCCCTAATATTTTTCTAGTACCTATTTGATTGAATTACCATTAGCTAGCATTTACTGAATGTGTGTCTTGTGCCAGACATTGTTCTGATGGGGTTAACTGACATATCTCATAGCAGCTCTATGAGATGGGTGGCTTTGTGATGAAAACTGAGGCTCAGAGAAGCTAAAACACTTGCCCAAGGTTCCACTTACCTCTAGTAAGTGGTAAATACAGGAATTAACTTCAGATCCACATAGTTCTTCACCACCATGCGCCCTTGGGAAGCTGACACGTATTTCTATCCAGACTCTGTGTCCTCCCACTTCAGTACCTAACAACTTTCATTTATGCAGCTCTTTACCATTAATAACATGGTTTTACATGGAGTTTTTATTAAAGCCTTACTCTGAAAAGTACATATTTTGCAGGTGGGAGAAATTGTTTCTCTGAGAAATGGCTTGCTGAAGGCCTCATCAGCTGTTACACTTGACTGTGAGTTCCAGGTTCTTGGCAGGCAGTCACCCTCATCCAACAAGCCAGGCATGTTGCTAACAGTCTAAGTGACATGCATCTTAAGGGACTAATTTCTTTTCCTTCTCTCCATTGAATATTACTTAGGATCCTTAGAGACAATATTTCTATTAAAAGGATGCATTAGGAGTATCTGAATTATACTTTAAAATGCAATCTAATCATTTTAATGATTATATTTTTGGATATATATATATATATATATATATTTTTTTTTTTTTCAAAGTAACATTTTTAGGAATATCTTGAAAAACAACTTGCCAGATATCATGTAGAATGACAATCTTATTAGCAGTCACCTGGCCAAATAGTGGTTCCCATCAGCTTCAGTCTGATTCTGTATGCCCTTGGCAAACAACGCTCCTCCTCTGAACATTGAGAGGATCTCAGCCAGTTGGGCCTGGGCTGCACGTGTGTCTTGCTGTCCTAGGCCTGAGCCCACTCTGCTTGCACGGATACATTTATTAGTGTAATCCTTTCAGAAGTAGGGAGGCACAGCTAAGTAGTATGTGTCTCAAATGACCGTTTTATTCAAGTGCCGAGTGGCCACATGATTCTTTAATGTGAAACAAGTTGGGAGGTGCAGTGGGCAGGGGCTGGGTGGTGTGGCTCTGAATGGGAAGGAGAAGGAACCCATCAGAGGCCCAGTGACTGTGAGCAGGAAGAGTGATTGCAGGTGCAGACAGTGCGGAGGATTGTAGGAGGTGGAGATGGGAATTAAGTGAGGTCTCATGCTTTATGACCACTGTAGTCCTACTCACCTGTAGCCATCTGTGTCCTAAGGAACTGAAATAGCCACACTCAAAGACAGGTTGTTAGAAGTACTCTTCTTCTACGTTGGTGGTGCTGTGTTTTAATTTCTGAAGTTACTGGAGAGTCTTGTCCTGTCTTCTTCCTTTCAGATCTCTTGGGCAGGATAGCCAAGTAAATTTGCTGCTGCCATGCACATGTGTGACCAGGCATTGTCTTTAGTGGCGCAGATCCTGTGTGTAAGCACTGTTTCACATCTGTGCAGCTGTGGCAGCCACCCTGGGAGGAAGAGCAGTGTTCATGTTCTGCCTGTGCCGGCTTTGAGGAATAAAGCTCAGTAAGACCCTGTGAAGGCCTGGTGGTCACTTGTCATACTATTGCTTAACCGGTTAGCAGCATCCGTAGATCAGTTTCTTATAGGTCTCTGTCTTCTGTCAGCTGGGATCTCCCTATTAACCAGAGATGCTTTGGTTTTATTGTGCTTTCAGAAGAAACAGAGGGGTCATGTTCCAAGAAAAACTATTTTTTTGAGTTCCAAAAACTTGCCTTTATAATTTCCCCGTATCTGGAATAGAATAATCATAGTTAATATCTAATTGGGATAAGGCTCCATCTCCTACATAATGTCTCACTAATGTCTCCATTTCTAGCCTGCCCTTAGGTCTCTGCCCAGAGGACAGTTTCTTTCTCTCATTCTTTTCCAAAACATCATCTTTCTCATTTTAGTTTTATATTTAGTTACAGCTTTACAAACATGTGTGTATATGTAAGTGTGTGCACACATGTATGCATATCTTTTCCCTTTATTAGTTGCCTAAGGACCTCTCTCACCTCCTTTTACCTTTTGCTTTGGACTGTGGTCACAGTGATCACAATAGGGGGCTGACTCTGAGTGAAATATTCCATCTACAGGGCTAACCCAGGGGCAAGTTAGGCATGCGATTTGGTATAATAGACGCTCTGGTGGTATATTTTGATATTTAAACATAGGTGGGCACCCAGGGCTTCGAACAGAGAGCTGGTGTATATTGTACTCTGCAGTATTAAAAGCAACAACAATGTTTTACATATATTATCAGTTTAAAAAGTATTTTCATTCCTTTTTTTTACACTTCAATTTATACAGAAATATTCCAGGGGTATAATTGTGTAGCACTACTCCCAGTTAAGGCTATAAGATTCTTTCTAGGGCTTTGTTTATTTTGCTAAGGATTTGCTTTTTAACTGTTTAAAAACAGCTGGAAAAGACAGCTGTTACAGAAGAGTCAGTATTGCGAACACTGTTTAGTGAATAAGAAAACGTAGGCACCAGGAGTTTTCTGAAACCAGAAATCAGGGTCCCAGGAAAGTGAAACCTGACAGGGTGGGCCAGGTGAGGAGCTTTGGAGGATGTGGGGGAAAAGGTTGAGAATAATAACACGTTTGGAGCTGTCACCAAGGTAAACGGTGTGAAAGGAAAATGGCTCTGGTTGAGCATCACTGAGGACCCAGCTAAGGAGAGAGATAATTGGGGGAGCCAGTCAGCTCAGTTATGTGATATTCTCCTGTTGTGGTCACAGTCTGTGAACAGGAGTGGGCTCTGGTGTGGTGGGTCATCAGTGGGAATGACAGTTTCTCCTGGGACTTGGTACAAGCCAGGGGAACCAGGAAGATGTTGAGCCAGGTACCAACATGAGGGAACGTTCTGGAAGTGTGTAGGTTATGAGAAAGATGGAAGAACTTCTGAAGAGAAGTTGGCTCATTCTGTGGCCTTGGAGGATGAGCAGCAGCCAAATGAAACGGTTAGGAGGAAAGAACTGGGCAAACCCAAGTTTCCGTTCAGGTGGGAAGTAGGAGCATCTGATGGAAAGGCTGAAGGTAGTGCTCTGTTAATGCATCCCAGGCTTCCCCTGTCCTGTCTGGGAGCTGACCAGACGCAGCTCTGTACTTTTGATCTTACTCAGTTTCATTATGGCACTTTCACCTCCACTTTCTACCTTGTAGGGTTATTTTGTGGCTCTGATTCTGCATCCAGAGTGCTGGCTAGTCCTTACCACTTTGTCTCATCTTGAAGCTTAGACAGGCTGCTTTTGTTCTTCAAGACTGTGATGGAGATGCTGGACATAATTAGGACTATAATATCCTTGGCATAGGATATTAATGAGGGCATTACCCCGAGCCACATCAACGGCCACTTTCTGGGTGGCCTTTTAACGAGCTCTAAATCACATTAGAGATAAGGCATTATCTTGCTTGGGTCAACATGCACAATAGGCAGATGAGCTTGCTCTTAATCTGTTGCCTTATTAATCCTAGGAAGCAAGTTTTAGTGAACCCCTTCTGCTTCCCAATAGTCACAAAGGGCAGGAGATGAAGGTGAAAAGTTCATGGTACACAGACTACTGAAACTGACTTGAGGATTGTTATGGGACTGCAAGCAAGTCAATAACAAAAATGGCTCCAAAACAACTGCAGATGGTCCTCAGCTTAGGCTGGTTCAACCTAAAATTTTTAAACTTTATGATGATTCGAAAGCAATATGCATCCAGTAGAAACCAGCTAGGCTGATGTTGACCGTGCTCTGTCAACTAGAAGCCATTTGCCGACTAGTTGCCACAAATTCCTGCAATACTATGGGGTATAGTTCATCTTGGAGGAGAAACTTGAATGCATTTAAAGGAGCAAATTGCTCTCCCTTATCTCCTTACCTCTCTTGGGCCTTAATTTCCTCTTTAGCATGTTTGTTCTTCTTCTATTTGAAAAACATTCTTGATAGGGAAGATTACATCAAAAACAGCGTTGGGTAATTTTCCTTTATAACTGTCATCCGTAAAAATGATGTTCGTTGTTCTCAAACTTTGTTGCACATTAGTATCACCTGGGGAGCTCGTTAAATGTACAGGTGTCCAGGCGTTACCCCTGAACCAGAATGTACCGGGTGGAGCCTGCCTAATTCAGTGCTGCAGGCCCAAGGCCAATTACCCCAGGCTTACCTTGCTCATCCAGAGTCAATCCTGATCCAGCCAGGGGCGTCTCAGGAGCCTCATTTTCAAGGTCAGATGATGTGTGGGGGCAGCTAAGTGCCCTCAGCTGCTTCTCGGTTTCCTGAGGGCACCACCTTTGTGTCCATTTCTACTGCTGTTTTCCCTCCACATCCTTCCCTGTGTGCCCAGTATGGACTGGACTTCTGCCCTGTTTCTATTATGATGCTGTCAGAGGGAGATTTTAAACCTGCATGTCTGATTATGTCACACCATACTGAAAAACACCTCAGCGACCTTTCATTGCACCTCAGTGTGGCCCAGCAGGTTCTGCATAGTCTGGCTCCTCTCTGCCTGCTCTCCCAGTCTCATGTCACATTATTTTGAACCTAGTGTCAGTAATCTAACCAAACTGGCTTTCTCAAACTATACTGCCTCGGTCCCAGGAACTTGATACATGCTGTTTGCTTTTCTTTAAGTTCTCCTGTCCCTCATCTACTTGTCTACTAGACTTCAGCTTGCCATTCAGTTCTTGGCTTAATCGTTACATCTTTAGAGAAACCTTCCTTGACCCCCAGACGTGGTTGGAGTCCCCACTGTACATTTTTACGGTGCCAAGGATATCTCATTTTCCCCATTTATCACAGTTGTATGATTAGTTGGTTATCGTCAGTCTCACCTGCCAAACTGAAAACTCTATGAGGGCGTTAATATCCCTAGTGCCAAGCACAGTAGCAGGTAGGCACACAATAAATTTCGTTTGAATGAATGGGTGAATGGGAGAAAATTCTTAGAACCATGGGCACCATCATCTATCCAATAGCAGGACTCACCATGCTTGGGACCTTCTTTAACACCTTGGATGTTGATATCAAACTGATTTGAACCAGAATTTATTATACCCATTTCAATACTGTGATTTGAACTAAGAGTCACTTCCATTGGCCAGTCCCACATTCCAGTTGTATCTCAAGTTCTGGTTCTACCTGTGTGTAGCCTATTCCCCACTCGCTGGCTTTACTTCCGAGGTCCAGGGTAGGCCAAGGCTCAAACCAGGTTAAGTGTGACATGTGGCATAACCTCTTGTTTCTTCTATTAGGTTTTCCTTTTAAATTAAAAAAAATCCCTTCATTTTCTGTAAGAGAGTTATGAGTTTCATTCAGCCAAAGGTTGGAGAAACTTAAAAGGCGCTTCTCATTACCTTGTCCTAATAGTCCAACTTCCTTCTGGTTTTACTTTTAGCATTTTGTTACAGGCTATGATGTGTGAGGCTATACTTATCACTTCTCATTCTCTTCCCTGCTATTGTCTCCTAAGTTTCTCTTCTTATAATCTGTTGTCATGCCTGGCATACCCTACATAGCATGCAATTTTACCCAGTTTGCTGCTTTTTCCCCTCAAATTTCAGTTTAACGTTCTGTGACTCAGTTGGGTTGGTTTTCTGCCAAATGATTCTGGCAGCCACCTTGGTCAGTTTGAGAAAGTTCATTGAAAAATCCAGTCTAGCTAAAAAGGTTATTAGAGAAGACGTAGACTTTAACATTTAGTATTTAGTCTAAGTTGTTTTGAAATGGGAATTCATGTCCATGTGAATGTGAGTATATATTATGAATGACAGTAATATGACAGGAATAGTTGAGGATGGGAAACTGTAACTCTGACTCTCTCTGTCAATAGTACGTATTGACTTTACTTGACCCTGGTAGCAATTGAGAGACATGATCTTAAACTAGTAGACTCTGTTCACTGTAAATACCCCAGTTTTCTCAAGAAATAGTTGAGGTCTACAGAGCCTGATTTGAGTGCTGATTAAGAGAAACACAGGGGTGGAGGATAAGGAGGGGAGATGTGGATCTCTCCAGTTGCGCCCTGCTCCCCAAGTGCAGCAGGCGCTCACTGTAGGCACACTGAGCTTGGGCAGAAATCACACTGCTCAGAAGCCTGCTGGCAGCACAAACAGGAAGCAGCCTCTGGGTGCTGGTGCGGGCTCTGCCGTGTTGACTTGTTTCCTCCCGTCTCTGCATGGAGTTCAGCACCGTGTCTACAGGGCCTCGCTGTGAGTGATCCCGAGGAAGGCAGGCCCTTCTTCACACCCACACACGTTTAACCGAAGTATTTTCAAAAGGGGGCCTGCTTGGATCCACCACCGAGTTTCTACACATACCTTTCACTGGGCCTCTAGAAAGCTCTCTGACCACTGTGTGCCCCGCTCTCACCCTTCAAACTTATTAAGAAAGTCTTCCCAGAGTCAATTCATTTCCTAGCATGCCTTTTTTTTCCTAATCATCTGCCCTCCCCATTCCTCTCTTATTATGAGCCCAAGTGTTTGGAGTTCAATTATGCAGACATGAAGTGTAGCTTTTCAGTCATTTGCAAGTATGGCTGCTCGTAGATCCCATGACTCTTTGCATATCACTTCAGAAAATGCCCAGCCACTCCTTCCTTTTCCCCAGACCAGTTATAACCTTCAGAAGCTCTAGTCCAACCCAGAGAAGAGAGCTTGCTCTCCTCATACCCACAGGAGGAAGTAAACGGTCGTCTCCATTTATGCAAAGACAACTTGAGAGGTGGGAACCCTCCCCCAATTAGCATCTTTGAGCAACCCCTGGGCATGTTGCCTTCTGTGCTGTTATGCTTTGGAGGTTTAGAGAATGGAAAGCAGATGCAACCAATCTCCAGGCAGCCTAAGCCGAAGGAGCACCACTTTAGAGGGAGAACATACAAAGTACACTCTGACATTGGTGTTCTGTGGTTCATCTCTATCTTCACAGCTTTTTAAAAGACACAAGTAGATGCTTTGAACGTTTTGAATTCATTGTTTTACATCTATTAGTCTTACTTCCCCAACTGGTTGTGTGAGATTTTTTTTCAAGGCAAGAAATATCTTCTGTTTCTTATCTGTCTCTTACACATCACACTGCCATGTGGGCATCCAGGAGCTGTTTATCTCAACAAAACCGAGTGATTTGCTGATTCACCAGAACAACATGCACAAAGTTTCCCCCTCAAAAGTCCTGTTCGTGCGGCAGTGGTGGCCATTTGTACTTTGTAGATGAGACAGGGATAGCTCATCAGAGCCTCCTTGCCCACCACTTAGTAGGGAAACTGCCAAGTGCGAGCAGGCTCTGGACTTCGGTGTCCTTTCAGAATTCAAGCCGTGTGGGGTGGTCCCATGCAGTTTTAGGAGTAGCAGTATCTCTGACAGACTCTGCCTCAGTTGGAACGATTGCTGAAGGGATTCCTTATGTCAAATGACTGTTGGCTTTATTTAGTAGCTAGGTTTGGTCTGTTCTTACGGAGGAAGCCACGGTTTCTTTGGGAAGTGTGCTGTTGCAGATTTGAGGTGTCCAATATAGTGCCTGCTCTTCTATGCCCAGTGGTAGTTCTTAGCATGCGTTCACAGGTAGAACTGGGGACTGTTTTCTCATTGGTTTTATCTCTAAGCTCCTTACTGCTTCTTTCTCTTCTTTCCCATTTAGTCATTTTGATTAGTCACATCCTGCCTGTGAGACAGCAGGCCCATCACATACGAAAGACCTGATTTTTTCTCTGTTTGTTACGGTTCAACTTCCCCTTAAATCCCCCTTTTTAGGTGCTAGGAGAGAAGTTTGGGGAGAAATAGGGGTGGAGTCCTACTGAAATGCTCATGTGGCATTTAATATTGCAGATTTCCCAAGGACTAGTGTATGTGCACATAACACCAAGGGTTTTGTTTTTCAATTGTCATATTTGAATCTCTATAGGATAGTAATAAACATAGCATTGATACTGTTTCTGAAGATTGCCATGTAAAAACAGTGAGTTACAGTTTATAAAACACCATAAACATACTTAAAGTTTAACAGCAGTTTTCATCTCTTTTGAAAATTTCAGTTATCCTCTCAAAATGTATGGGTGCTTATAATTAATGAAAGCCACCCAGGATGTACTAGTAGCATCAAGACTATGATTGGCCGCTCTATCCTCTGAGACACAAAAATCAAGAATATTCTTTTAGGTTGGAGTGGTAAGACACGGTGTGCCCTCCATATTTCTGCCGGCTGGAGAAGACAGACTACTCAATGTAACTCTGGATGGGCAGAGTGAAAGAGTGGATTATACTGGCTCTGTGGGGCCTGAGGTTGAGATGAAGACAGTTTCTGGTTTGTTAGTGGTTAATCAGTAGGTTTTCCTCAGAGCTGGGCCCTGTACTCTTCCCTATTAATAACCTTGGGATTGACTGGTGATGCTTAAAAAACATCTGTCACCTGCTCTGACTCATCCAAGTTAAGAGTGAATCTCAGAAGTCTCAGGTTTCTTCAGGAAGCTGAGATCAGAAATCCTTTATGAGATCAGGTTGAGGTGAATTTTCTCTCTGTAAGCATGAATCATTGGTACAACAAAGCAAATGTGCTATAATCATATATTTATAATAGAATTCTACTTTCTTGGTGATTGGGCATTTGGAAGTCAAGGTATTTTAGAGCCGTTTTTTCTCCCCTAACATTTTGAAAAAAGTTAAAGTGTACAGTCTTAGAAAATGCACTAAAAGAGATTAAGATTTCTTGGTCTTGGAGAAACCAAGACTAAGAAAGAAAGTGATTAAGGTTAAATGATTGCAGTGGGTACTGACGTGACTAACACAGATATATTCTCCAAATAGTGAACTTCAAAACTATAGGAAGCTTCCTAGTAATTGTCCTCTGCTAGAGTTAGAGTTCATGGGCTGGAAACCTAAATACAGAATGAAGGTTCAGTAAAGGTGTAAGTTTTAACAGTGGGGAACATTTATTGGGTTCTTTCCATGTGCTAAGTTTGTTATTACATTATCTCATTCATAGCAACCTTAGTGGGGAGGTCTATCTCCATTACACAGATTAGGAAGCTTGAAGCTCAGGTAGGTTATATAATTTGTCCAAGATCACCCAGGCCAGAAATGGTGGAGCTGGGATTGATGACTAATGGTTCCTTCACAGGATATTAGGGAAGGCCTAGGGTCTTTAGAGACCATTACGTGTTTGTTAAGATTGCCGTCCCACACAGGGAATATAGTCAGTAATATTGTAATAACTGTATGTGGTGTCAGTTGGGTACTAGACTTATTGGGGGGATCACTTTGTAAGTTACATAATGTCTAATCACTATATTGTACATCTGAAATGAATATAATATTTTATGTCAACTGTAATTGAAAAAAAATTTCTTTAAAAGATTGCTGTCCCTTTTAAAATTACTTATACTCAAATCTAGTGATCTCCACGTGGCAGTTCTTGTGTTCTATTTTTCTTTAGTAACTCTCTCTTCTTAAGTAGGTCATTATTATAGAATCTTAGGATGGTGATGGTGGCTTTGAAAGAGATTGGCTGGACTGCAGCTTGCCCTCTGAGAGACAAAGCACCCCCAAAACGCAGCGAGATCTTCTCAGTTGTTTAGGGAGAGTAAGAAGTTATTTTGGCTAACCTTGGATATCTTCAGGAAGGACCCCCACTAAGTAAAACTATCCTTTAATAGACTGTTCTGACAGGGAAGTTTATGTAGAAGCTAAAACCTCACTGACACAACTGCTTTTATAGGGGAAGTTAGAAAATGACTACTACTTCTTGTAAAATTCCATTATTCACTCTCAGGCCACCTTGGAAACTTCATTCACTGGTGGTTTATTGAGTACCTACTGTGTGACAGGCATTATACTGAATTATGCTGAATGTGTCCTTGGAAATCTTCACCAATAACACTAGGCAACCCAGCCACACTGCATAGTGTAGAGTCAGATTTTTAATTTTTTGAAGAATAATGATGATTTGCACCCACTCTATATTATTTAATGCTCACACAACTCTCTGAGATAATATTATCAAACCTGTTTTACAGATGAGGAGATTAAAGTTCAGCAACATTAAGAAACATACCTCAAATCACACAGCAGGGCCTTGATGATGTGCGCTCCTAAAGAGAATAAGTTTCAATATAGCACTTTCCAGTTATTCAAATGTTTTTACTTATATTATCTCATCTAATTTTGTAAGCAGAATGATAGTAGTTATTATTATATTCATTTTTCAGAGAGCAATAATCACTTCTAGATATTATACACTTAATATTGCCAGGAGTATCAGATGACTTATCATGTAAGGCCTAGTTCATGTACTGCTCACAGCAACCCTAAAAAGTATCATTATTCTCATTTTCCAGATGAGCCATTGAGGCACCCAAAGTGCCTTGGTTAGTGCAGTGGGGAGCTCTGCCCAGCCACGTACATGTAACTCCCCTTGCTGTATTCGCTCTACCATATTATGCTGCCTCGTTTTCCACACGGGGAAACTGAGGTACAGAGAGCATGATAACACAGCTGAGTTCCTACAGCTTATAATGAGGATTTGCACCCACTCTATATTATTTAATGCTTACAATGCTCTGAGATAATATTACTAAACCTGCTGGACTCCAACTCGGATCCTCTCCTCACTTGTTTTCCTGGCACTGGGCTGCCTTTCTGCACGAGGAGGACTGGGTGATGTGGGAATAGCTTTAAACCTATAGCAAATGTATTAACTCCAATGCAGACTTGTTTTAACCAGAGAACTATCCCTGTGTCACCAAGAGTTTTTTAAAGAGAAAGGAAAGGCTGTATCTTACATCCAAGTTAAGTTCCCCAATTCCTTTGTGATATGTTTAATAATTTTAGTCACTCTTTACATTTCTTTGTATTTTTCCCCCCATTTGGGAGCATGGAGCCCCAATACTACTGGTGACAACATGTCACAGGAGAGGAATGGACATTCAGGCCACACTACTTTGCTCAGGAAGTCATCTGGTGACTTTAGAGTAGAACTCAAACCCAAATGTGAGTCCCTCTGTGCCCAACTCAGCTCTGTGGTTCCTGACCCTTGTGTCAATTGAAAATGTTGCTTCTGGTGCTGTAAGGAATGTGTCTTTTCCCATCTGAAGATCATTTCCCATTTCTCTGAATAGTGAATTACATTAACGGTTAAAGCAAGGAAGTCAGTATCAGATATATAACAAGGACCACTCACTCAGATTTGAAATGCTGCCAATCTATACAATCTCAACCTTGAACATTTTAAAGTACAAAGGTTCATTACTTTAACGATCAAGTATCCTTTAGATTTCTGAAGGAAAAGTTTATGGTCACCATTTACACTAATATACTTTTATTCAAATTGCAAACTCAGGTAAAAATGTTTCTTAAAATGGAATAGGATGAATTTTTCTATATATTTGTTGATAGAGTAAATATCAGATAAATATCCAGATGTGTTTAATTATTTTGACTCAAGAAAAGTATGTCCTATTTAGACAGTCTTTAAATAAATTGTTTCTGAATTGAACAAATAAACAAGAAATAGCTGAAACTAGATGACTTTGTAGAGAAAAACTTGAAGTATTTAAAAAGAGGAATCATCTCAGAAAAACCTGTCTTGTTATTCTCATTTTTTAAAGAAATAAACTTTAATTGACTATCCAAATATTTAATAGTTTTTGAAAAATAAGCTTTTCATATTCAGAGGCTGACAGGTGATGTAGGCATAATTTAAAACCTATTGCAAATTTATTAACTCCAATGCAGATGTGTTTTAACCATGGAACTACCCTAGTGTTACAAAGAGTTTTTTTTTAAAGAGAAGAATGAATACTTACTGAGTGCCTCCTATG
This sequence comes from Myotis lucifugus, assembly GCF_000147115.1. Lineage (NCBI taxonomy): Eukaryota > Metazoa > Chordata > Mammalia > Chiroptera > Vespertilionidae > Myotis > Myotis lucifugus. Next base: position 1,194,520 of record NW_005871289.1, read on the forward strand.
CTAGTCCTCTATTCATAGTTTTCTCCTGTAATCATCACATCCTTGTGATTTAGATATTATTATTCCTCGACCCCTTTTACAGATGAGGAAACTGAGGCTCAGAGTCACTGAGTAATTAACCCAAGATTACAGTTAGAAAGTCTCAGAGCCTGAACCTAATTCTGAACATTCCAAAATCCATAGATATTCTAATATATAAAGCTGTCTTGTCAATGGCCTGGTATATTAGAATTTTAAAAATAACAAACATTTTTAAAATTAACAAAAATGTTTGAAACTAGAAAAAAAAGTTAAGAGAAATGTGCTTGTGATTATGTTTGATTAGCCCTCAAAGTAAGTACAAAACAGTTTGAAATATACACTTTTCCGCCCTGGAAACATAGAGAAAATTTACATTTTTTTCATATGTAGACTGAAGCTCTTGATAAATCTGCTTGGCCTTGATTTGAGTTTGTTCCTCCAAGAAACTCCATAAAGATACCCCCCAAAATAGCGTTGATGGTCAGCAGTGAACCTTAACAAGTTGGCTGCCTGTTATTTTTATTATCACAGTGATTGTAGGTAACACTAGGTCACATTCCAAACACGTGACACCTTTTTAAAACAGATTCTAATAGGTTTAAAGACATGTCCCTGTTCTCCTGTTTTGGATCATTTTTCTTATTGTCTGGATGGTGATGAAGCTTTTCAGTTCTTCATAGTAGTTGACTTTGCAATTAAGTTTTGCCTTTTTGCAAAGGTTATTTTCTGGAGTAATTTTACCATGAGCTCCCCTCCATTCTGTTCTTCTCACATGCTGCCCACCCTGTTCTCATCTCTGCTCCCAACTCCGTGCTAGCAAGTGACATCCCACCGACCTGCCTGGGAAGAAAGTGAACCGTGCTAACATGGTGGCATCACACACGATGAAAGCCAAAAAGCACGCCTGAAAGAGTAGCTGGGTCTACCGCAGTAGAAAGCAGCAGTCTGCCTGTTCCTTCACTAAGTTCATTGTTCAAAGAATTTTTAAACGTTAAAAGAAAGAAGTAGTACATGTTCACTGGAGTAAATGAAGAAGTACAGAAAGCAAATAAAATGGAATTCAGCTTTGCAAAGATAACTGAAGCAGATTGTTTTCTAATGACTATTAGGCTTTCTAAGTAGACATGTTTATGTGAGAGACAAATAGTCCTTCCCTGTGATTCATTTTGTTACTTTTTTTGACACCTAAAGTCTGTCTAGCTTTGTGCTATATAGGGCCTGAGGGGATGGGGTTGTAGGGAATAAATAGACCGTGTGTGTGTGTGTGTGTGTGTGTGTGTGTGTGTGTGTTTATCCTGTTTGGGTTGTGTGTTCTAAGGCCACAGCAGCTGGTATACTAAAGATTTTTTTCTTTTTCCCAGACCCCAGGCAGGCACAGTCTTCCCCACCGTGGTCCTATGACCAGTCTTACCCCTCCTACCTGAGCCAGATGACTTCCCCGTCCATTCACTCCACCACCCCGCTGTCTTCCACACGGGGCACCGGGCTCCCCGCCATCACCGACGTGCCCAGGCGTATTTCAGGTAAAGACCACACTTCAACTCAAAACTCACTCCCGTGCAGGGGTGGGCTTGGGCTTGCAGGATGGGCCATGTCTATCTTACCTGTGCTCACAGTAACTCTCTCTCAGACGCAAGTGGGCCAGGATTTGACAACTGGCAGACCGGGTCTTCCGAATTAGGGGGTTATAAATATTCTCCCAGTTTAAGTCAGAAACGCTCCAGAGATGGCATATTTCCTAAGGCGATAGTGCATGCCACCAGTTTGCGTCCTGCTGCATTGTACCCCCCGGTGGGCACAGCCCCTATCACCAGGGCCTTCTCCTGAGGGTCTCCTGCCAGGCCTTCCTCTGCTTGTTCCTTCCTTTTCCTCACACCTGCCTGTGAGCCAGATGACAGTCATGGCACAGCCCCCCATTTCTAAAGGCTTTTAAGTCCCAGGCGTCCAAGCTAACCAGCTTCAGGAGAGAGCACCTGCACATTTAAGATCCTTATCACAAACCAGAGGTGCAGTGAGGCCTGGAAGAGTCATAAAAGGCCATGCGTGGCTTCTGAGCGGCCAACTCAGCCCAGGGCAGCCTTTCTGTGAACCGCAGAGCGCACTGCTATCGCTCTCCGTGTGGCGGCCCCAGTGCTCACACGTCCACTCTGCCAAAGCTACCACCGAGACCTGTGGCTTGCAGTGGGAGTGCGTGGGGTAAACAGCCTCCCTGTCGTCCACCTAAAGGCTCTTTGGCCAACCAACCACATGAGTCCTGTGAATAAGAAATAAATCTCTCAGCACACCCCCTGCACATACCACGGCATCACCCGCCCCAGAAATACAGTGGCCTCCAGGGGCACATAGTCAGACCCTGTATTGGTCAGACACTGCCCAGCGGTCGGGCTCCAGGCACCTGTGTGACTCCTGGCCAGGTTAATGCCTTTCTCTCTCTCTTTCTCTCTCTTTGTGTTTCTGTCTCTGTCTCTCTCCCGCTCTCCTTTTCTGCAAAGCTCGACGCCGTTACTCACTCCGCTGAGTTGCACCACTGCCACGCTGAAGCCCCACCAGCAGGCTTGCAGGCTTCGATTAGTTCAGTCTCCTTTCTTTCTTTCAACGGGGGAGGAGGGAAGGCTTTGCTTCTCCAGCAAATAGGCCAGGGCTCTCGGGTCCCAGTGCCGTCACATTTCCTGCCACAGATGGACTCCGTGGGGGTGAGTAGGCCAAGAAGGGATGGAGGGAGAACCGTGCCACGCTTTGCATTCTGACTGCCGGGTTCCTGAGTCACATGCTCTTGGTGGGGGAGTGGTGCCGCGTACAGAATCTTAGCTATCGTTTCCCTTGATTGGAAGGACGGGCTCCTCCAGGCAAGTGTCGATTAAAGACACAGGAAAGGACAGGGAAGGCACAGGGTTATGATAAGACAGGCTGGGGTGGAGCCAGAGGCAGTGTTGGATGGTGTCGAGTCCCTTCTGGTCCCCCCTCTTGTGTGTTATTCTGGGTGTTTTGTGTTGCACAGGCCAACGTGACACTGTGTCAGGATGGATTTGCGCCAGCTTGTGTCTGCTTAGGGTCCTCTGGGTTCCAACGTGTGTGGCTGAGGCAGGTTTGCCATTTGTCCTCTGGCAGCTCTGAGTGGAAAAGCCTCGGGGAGTGGTGGCAGCCTGAGGGACCCCCCTCGCCCCCAGCTCTTTCTTACTGAGTCTGCTTGTAGATGAATTCAGTGGGGAAGCCGTCGAAAATGCCCCTGAGAAGTGTTTCTCATTTACACGTGTCGCATAGGACAGCCAGGTTATTCTGAGTCCATCTCCTGCTCATTAGGTAAAACACGCCCATAAACAGAGGAGGCGGTAGGAGCAAAAACGGAGGCCAAAGGTAGGAACGAGCCTCTGCTTTAAACTGGTTGCAAACGAGTTCAGTCCAGCTTTTCCCTCCCTCCCCAAACATTTCTATGAGTTGTTACTGGCAAAGTTGCACAGTGCCAGGGTGGGAGGGTCTGTATAAACACTGAAGTGAGGAGAACAGAAAATCCCTTTGGTCAGCAGCACGGGGAAGCAGGAAGAAAGAACTAGGTGCGGACTGTCACGGAACCGGAGGGACCCTGCTCCTCCTGCCCTTGCTCACCGTGCTCCCTGCGGGGCTCAGGGACCCAGTTGCCTGGGATGAGCACCATTTTCACTGCCTGTCTCAGGTTCCCAGGTGCCAAGGTGCATGGTTTCTGTTGGATTATCTTCCCCCTCAATGTCTGCAGCGATCCCTAAGGTCCAGGCCTGCATGCATTCTCTGTGACACGGACGGCTACAATACTAACCTTCATCTCCATCGCTAAGCAGTCCTGTGTTCACCTCTTCCAGTGCTTTCCAGTTTCATATTTTCATGTGGAGTAATCAGTTCTCATCCCCAAATAGGAAGGGATACATAAAATATTCCCGCACCATCACGGGTGAGAAAGAATAGGATTGGAGGTTCAGATCCAGGCTTGAATCCTCGCTCATACACATATAGGACACGTTTCTTACGTCTCTGAAACCCAGTTTTACTATTTGTAAAATAGGGATATAAGATTTCTCTTAGGGTTCCTGTGTGGATTAAATGAGGTGCTTTATGTAAAGTGCTTAGGACGGGCCTGACACACGTTATGTGCTAAATAGATTGTAGCTGATTTTCTGGAGCTAAAACTGTTTTGCAAGAATTGTATGTCTATATATAATTTGCAGGCGAGCCCTGGCTTAAATATATCAAGGAGATAACAATCTAAACTTTCAGAGGGTATTATTTGCTTTATAAAATGGGTCACCACAGAGCCTATTTAAAATAAAAACCTTTGAAATGAGTTAATACTCATATGCATTCATTAAGCACTTAATACTGTGCTTGGCACATAGAAATACTCAGTAAATGTTTGTCATTATTACCATTATTATTCTGTATTTACCAGGAATATTTATAGATCTAAAACAATTGGGAACCATTCACATAAAGTCAGTAAAGATTAAAGAAAATAACTATTCAATTATATCTCAGAAAATAGAAAATGTTAAGTTATACTTACATGTCATTGGGCTCGATAATGTTTTTCTCTGAGAGAACATAGGAATAAAAGCAACCAGAAGGCTCTTTCAGAAAGACGTGTTCCTAAAGAAATGCTATTTCATCCTAAAAGACCTTGCCAAAGAAAGGCACAATTTAATCTATTTAATTACCTTCAGAGATCTGATTTTACAACTTGCTTTTTTGGTATCCTTTCTTATGAGTAATTTTTCAAGTATGGATACAAATTCTAGAACTTAATGAATGACAATAATGACAATGATATTATATTATATAGTTCTTTTAGTCTTCCACATATCCTTTATGGAAGCAAGGTGTAATTAAAATAATATTATAATGGTATGTTACCCACAATCTCTATTGCAAAGAATGATACACAACCAGATGTCTCGAAGCTCATAGTTACAATACAAACTTCAGGAAACATTTTCTTAACCTTGAATAGTATTATAACAAAAACAATAGCAGCATGTATAGGTTTATGGCTGATCAATACATTATTGTCATGTAATTGACTAATAGCATCTACCTTATCATAATGAGGCATTACAGCCCAGAAGCAGCCCCCCTTTCCCACCACACTTACTGTGATAATTGTGGCCTCATCACAAAGTAATCTGTATTTCAGTAGCACCCCGCCTAGTGATTTCATACATTATCTCATTTTATCTTATCCGCTCCTAAAAGAATATTCACCATGCAGAGGTAGGCAAAGTTAAAGAGCAAGCGTGGCAAGGCGAGGACCAGCGAACCTGACAGCCACCCTAACCACGGCCCGTCTTTATCATCGTAATCATGTTATCACCCATGGCATTTATGATGCTCAGAGCACTTGTAAGGCTTGACACGAAGATTGTAATTACTTTTCAGGAGGTCATTACCAAACACTGTGTAAATAAAAACTCACTGACTTTCAAAACGTATTTTATGTAATTATCCTACTGTGAAAAGAAGCACAGCTGTGTATCGAGTCTGCTTTTTTGACTTGCGGGTCAGATGATGAGCTGTTGTCAGCCTTCGAAAGTTTATTCATTGCAAATAACTCCCCCCCTGCCCCACACACCTGAGTGAAGTAGCTCAGATGAACCCCAGTCTGCATCACTTTTTGACATCCACGAGGTAGAAGGGATATACAGTCGTATTTTTTTCTGTGGTCTTGGTCACTGTGCTTTGCACAGATGCTTTCTGGAGGTCTCTTAGAGACTCTAGGAATTAGATTCAAGGGAAGGGCCTATGTGTTCTCTGCCTGTGTTACTTACTCTCAGAGGCCAATACATATATGGATGATTTTCCTCTGCATTTATAGGGCCTTTTTACACGAAACAGTTAAGAACTATAATCTTCCTGAAGGTTATTCGTTTTGTGTAAGCCAATAGTCTTGAATTTCTTTCAAGATATTTAAATATCAAAAAATTCCACTTAACTACACAGGACATTAAAGAGGTCTCTGTTTTTATGACTCTTAGTCGCTAAACTATAATATTTTCAAAGGTCAGCAGAATGGGCATTAGTGTAATAAATAAAATGACTAAAACTATTTTATTGCTACCACAAAATCTGGAAATTGCTAGTGGAAAAAAACTCCTTTTATCATTAAAGGTATATTGGGGTGATGGTTTCATGTAATTTAAAAACCAGTGGGGATTGATGCAGTCCAATTTAAATTAACCTTATAACCGAGTTCCTATCAAGTCCCCTGAATCAAGGTTTGAAACCAGCCGCTTCAGTCATGTGCCGCGTACACGTGGACAGAGCCAGGACATGGGAGGGAGTGGTGCCCTAAGAGAGGTTAAAAGGAAAACTCCTGCAATTCATACCAATACACCAGAAAGTTGAAGCCACTACAATAAAACAGTAGAGCATCTACTTGTTACTATAGGGCCCTTCCTGTATTAAGAGCCACCTGTTTGATAGACACACCTCTGCCACAGCAGCCACGGGCGAGTGAATACATTTAACAGGATCCCCTTTTATTTTGAAGAAGTTCTCTGTTTGAAGCCACAGAAGGGGAAGATATTAAATGTAATGGGCCCTAAACAAAGGCAAGTCCTGTGTTACCAACTGAATGTTCACTATTCTCTGTTCTATCGACTGTGCCTTGTTGGGTTACTTTTGCATTCTGAAAGTTGAACTTCATCTTGCTTTCTCTAAAAATGGGCTGTCTTCTGGCATGAGCAGAGGATGTCTTTATCTTACTGCCGCGGGCCCAGGTTCAGGGTGTACCTGGACCTCAGGTTATTATAACTTTTGAGTTGCTGGTGCTGAGAACCCAAGAAGTGATTTCCATTCCGATTAGGTCAGTTGGGGATAGTTGGCCCAGCTCACAGAGCTGACTGACCTTGGCTGTGTGACCGGTTCCTGTTATTTGTAGCTAGACCGAGGGACCAAAGCTCGGGAGGAAATGTGTGTACATGGTTCGACGCTGATTTTCTGCGTGGTTCTTGTCAGATGTTTTTGGTGAGGATTTATCTTGGATACGTGTGTGAGCACCCACACGTGGAGAAAGGATTTAGTAGTGAAAGGAATCGTGCTGATGCAGGGAGGGCAAAGACCTGGTTAGGAACTGGATGGGAAGATTGGCTGCAGTCCCTCTCTTTTCTTAAAAGGAAACTTGGGAGCTCGAACCTCACTTCACCGAAAGTATTAAAGTTACTTTTTAATGACACGGTGGCTTCTGTGCTTCGCTGGGACCCGAGAAGAGGGTGGAGGCAATGTCACCGAGGAAACCCGAGTTTTAGTTTCACTGTCACTGACGATTCTTTGCACTGTTCTCTGATGTGTCGGGGTGTTTATTGTGCCTCAACGGTCTCTTGTAAGTGATTACTCAGAATTGCCCGTGCACGCGCCTCAGAGGTTCTGCAAGGACCAAGATGATGTCTTTCCAGGCATTTGTTGATCTTAGGACTTTTAGGAAAGAAAGCTTTTCTTACCCAATAAGTGCCCGTGAGAAACTAAATTGTATCATTAACTTAAAAAGAGTAAAAGCATGCCATTATATACATTTGTTTTGAAATTAATATTTTATTGTTAGAGCCATTTTCGATTTATAGAAAAATTGAGCATATGTGTACAGATTCCAAACTCGCCCTCCCTCCTACTTTCTTTTATTATTAACCTCTTGCATTTGTGTGATGCATTTGTTATAATTGATAACCCAATGTTGGTACATTATTATTAACTGTAGTTTGCATTAGGGTTCACTCAGCGCTGTGCACTTGTATGGGTTTTGCCAAATGCATTAAATGTCATGCACCCACCATTACAGAGTCATACAGAATAGTTTCATTGCCCTAATAATCCCCTGAGCTCCCCCTACTTATCTGTCCCTATCTGCCTCCTAGCCCCTGGAAACACTGGTCTTTTTCCAGACTCTCTATTTTTGCCTTTTCCAGAATGTTCTGTCATTGGAATCATTCAGTATGTAGACTTTTCAGTCTAGATCTTTTCACTTTGAAATGTGCATTTAAGCTTCCTCCTTATCTTCTCATGGCTTGATAGCTCATTTCTTGATACCACTGAATATCCCATAGTAGGGATGTTCTAATATTTTGGAAAATATCAAGACGGCTCTCCCCACACTGGGGATACCGCCTCACTATTTCCTTTTGTCCCTGACTTTGTCAGCGATGTTTCTTTTTAGCAAGTATTTCATGCATTCCTTCCTGGGAAACACTTTCTCCGCCCAGCAATTGTCACCACATGGTCCAGATAATGGTTTTCCATATCATTGGTCCATTTTTTAATTAAATTGTTTCTTTAGTTTTGCCCATAAGACAAATTACTAAACCTTTACCTTTAGGTGGTCATTCATATCAATTCAAGTACAGAACAGACCTAGCTAAAAAGAACAATCCATTGATGTGGCTACTTAGCTGCCTCCCCAAATAATGTAGTCAACTCTCCTGGGTAGTGGACGCTCCTTTCTCTTAGGGAGGCCCGGCGTGCCTCAAGTGTGTGGAGCTGGTTCACTCTTCCATGCCAGTTCAGTGGCTGCATCTGGGGGCCGGGCCCTGTCGAGCCTTCTCAAACATCTCTTTCTCAGCCACCACTTTCCTCACAGCGAATCTCTCTCTCATCTCAGTATATCCATTTCTCACCTCTGTATGCTGGACACCTCTCATGTGTCCATATCTTCCTTCAGTATCATAGTTTGACCACATGCCTTTCCCCTTTTAGGGGTACGCTTCTCAGGGACTGTGTCTGTGCCTTACCTGTTCTTGAATCCTTACAGCCTAACACAGTTTCTAGCACATAGAAGGTGCTCAGTTAATGTTTAATGAAACAAATATAGTGGAAAAGAAGGTAGAAAAAAAAAGGAAGATGAGCACATAGAAGAGAGAGAGAAAAAAAGGGAAAAATGGAGAAAGAGCAGTTTGTTCACCTGGAACAACAAAGAAAGAGCAAAACCAGAGGAACTTTGGTTGCTGATAAGGACAGGAAATAGCACAGTTAGAGTGTGCATAAGCAGTATGTATTTTTATCTCCAAGCCTCTCTGCAATGTGTTTCATATTTAGAGCACATATCCAGCCTGCATCTGTTTCCAGAACTTGCTGCTAACAGTTAGTAATGATGCCAAAGCATACTTCAGGTCCAGCTTGCAACCAAGTGATCAAATAGAATTTTTTATTTCTAAATTAGAGTCTGACATTAATTATAGCCATCATGTAATAAAGTGTCAGAGTCTTTTCTGAGGAAACGATAGAAGTGATATCAACGGGGCTGTACACCGAAGCAAAACTCTTCCTCTAAAACAAAGCAAAAGATCTGGTTTTGACAATGATCATTTCTCAAAAAGTCTTATCTTCAGGCTGATTTTTTTTCCCTAGACTCCCCCATCCTCTCCCCTTTCTAGATCCTTGCTGTGTGATAGGGTTTTATGTCACCTCACTGTCCGGCTCCGTGGTCTCTGGCGTACTGCAGTGTGTCAGTGTCCCTCTGAATGCCGGAACCCGGGACCAAGCTGCTTTCTTCCCGGCCTCTGTGTAGGCCCCTGAAGCGGCCTTAGCATTGGGTAACCACGTTGCCCTGTTTCTCACATCAGCCAGTTCTGTGAAGCTGCATGTCTTCCATTTTTTCACTTTTACTGATTTTTTAGTTCCAGGTAGGATCATTGATAGTTAATCCTGTTAACATTATCTTATTTAATTCAGGTGATAGTAGCTCGCTCTCCGGAACTTTGTGGATGTTTATAATGTCTCCCAATATATTAGTGGCTTCTCTCATTTCTTCCTACCTGGGAGGAATTAATTTTAATTCACCTCAGTCATTTCAGATCAGCCCAACAAATACTAGGTTTATACCTGAAGGGTATCCAGGGAGGCAGTGAATAAAAGGGGACAGAAGACGTTGTCTCTGCCTTCAGGAAGCTTTTAGTCTCACGTAGGCAATGACATTTTGCAAACATGACACAGTCACATGCCAGCATATGCAAACAGTGTTCCGATTTTAGTGAAAGGCGGTCTCTTTGCTCTGCTGCATAACCAACTTTATAAAGCCTTCTCCTTTAAGAAATTAAAAAAGAAATCAATTCCATTCTGCTCAGATTATACTGTCTGAGTTGCTCCAACAATTACATTTTTCAACTGAGAAAAAAAATTACACTTGTTGACATGTGTGGTTTCATAATGTTTCTTAAGATATGACAAGAATATGTCAGATCTTATCTTTTCCCAGTGAGATTGAAAGCCCCTCCAGGCTCAGGGCCTGGCCTTCTAATCCTTTGCTATGTGTCTGGGTGACTCCTAGTTTCAGGCTCTGCCTGTGGGTGCTCAGGGGAAGTGCTTGCACGCAGAGAAAGGTCGCCTGATAGTCAGGGCTGCTTGCTTCAGGATTACTTAGGCCATGACCGTGGCGAGGAGTTGGCTCATAGATCTAGAAGTGGGACTGTGTAGGAGGCTAATGACAATGGCCATATACCTTACTTTCACATTCCATTACACAAATACATTCCTAGCAAGTTATTATATTGTAAAGTTCCCCATTCTCTTTAAAGGGGAGCAACACTGTTAGCTCTATGCTATAACACACACGCACATATGCATGCGTTCACCTCTTCACCACATTTAGAATGAGTGTACGTATAACTATTCTGGCCAGTAGGAAGACATATATTATAAATTGAGTCAGAATTTAAGTGAGTTGTTCTGAGGCAAATCGAGGAACCCATTTGACATATTGTCTAAATTATTATTTTTAATGTGACGCTGAAGAAATTCCTATATCTCTAAATCCATGAAAGTAATGTAAATTAAAATAAACTACTGCTCAGGCAACATTGTTCCTGAATATCTCAAAGGACAGTGTGACCAACTGGAAATAGGGCAGCTAAGCATGGCAGACGAGAACAAGACCAGTGTTTCTGTATCCGAAGTTCGCTGCTCTCTTCCCAACCAACACAGTCACCATTCTAGCTCGTTTCCTATTATAATTAGTAATAATGCCGTAGTTAGTGGAATAATAGCAACAAATATAATGATGGTTATAAACACTCTACCCTGTGCCAAGTAGAGGAGTGATTCATGATAAATCAATAAGAAACCCATTGATGTGGTCACAATAAAGCCATGCATAATTAAGAAGAACCCTTTCTAAATAAAAACTACAAAGGAAATAAAAACAGGCTTGAAAAAGAGAAAAAAAAGTCTGATGATAATGTTGTGGTGCTCATCCTTAAAAAAACACACAAACCTGTACGTTCCCAAACTACACCTTAGGAAAACAGTGTATTCTCAGTGTTGCTTAAAAGTGCCGTGGAATGTTGGCCAAAGGGCTCAGAAAAGGAGAGTTTGATCCCCTGGCCAGTTGACAGAAAAAGTTAAAGTTGTTTTCTGCCCTTAGAAGTTGGTGGGTGTCACAGGTACGGTACCTTTGGAACATTCGCTGAGTCTTGGCTTTTCTTGCATTCTGACAGTCTGTCTTTTGATTGGTGCATTTAGACCATTGACATTCAAAGTGCTATTGACTGGGTTGGATTAATATCTCGCATATTTGTTACTGATTTCTATTCGTTGCCCTTGTTATTCACCCTATTTGTCCTTCTACACTTTTGCTTCCTTTGTGGTTTTAATGCTTTCTTAGCATGTGAGTTATGCTTCTCTTTTATCCTTTTTTAGTGGTTGCCCTAGAGTTTGCGATATACATTTACAACTATTTCAAGTCTACTCTCAATAACACTACATCTACCACATCATGGGTAGTATGGGTGTCTTATAAACATCTGTGTGTAGGTTTTGTGTGGACGTAAGTTTTCAACTCCTTTGGATAAATGCCAAGGAGTATACACTCACTGCATCACATGGTAAAAGGATATTTAGTTTTGTAAGAAACTGCCAAACTGTCTCCCAAAGTGGCTTCACCATTCTGCATTCCCACCAGCAATTAATGAGATTTCCCATTGCTCCGCATAGCCTATGTGTCTTTATATTTAATGTGGGTTTCTTGTAGACAACATACAGTTGGGTCTTGTGTAGTGATATGGTGAGGAAGAACTATTTAAGATGAGTTCTAACAATCTGTCACTTAATTGGTGCATTTAGACCATTGATATTCAAAGTGATTAGTGATATAGTTGGATTGATATCCCTTTGAAGGGTTAATTAAACCTCAAATAACCTCTTTAATCCAGCAAATGATTGAAGCATTTAAATCGGGACATGGATCTCAATGGATAATTGAACCCAACACTGATAAAATAACAGTTGCTCAATAAACTTGTGTTTAATTAGTTTTGTTTATCAGAAAACTTTTCTTCTAAGACCCAGGCATATGGCATGGTGACTAAATACTCGTTGAATCATTGGCATTGTGTTGGAAATAGTGCTTGGTTTGGAATTGAGGAAACTGCCATCTAATTTTGATGTTCTTGAGCAGGTCACTTGATAATTTCTATGGGTCTAGTTTCATCAGGTGTGAAATGAGTTAGTTGGGCTACATATTCTCCAAAGTACATCATAAGTGTTGAACCTCCATGAATCTAAAATAAGGCCCGAAAGGGTAAGTTTTCTCACAGAAAGCTTCTGTAATCACCACATCAGAAAACCAAATACTTGTTCTCAATAATTCTTATTTATAATAAGAATAAAGGCTATTATGAACTAATAGGAACAACTACTATAGATTTCAAGAAAGCTTTGTCTTGTTTGCTTCAATTGATTCTGATAAGAAGCAACCTAAGCTCAGATTAGTTAAAGCCTAAGAGCCACACACTTAGACCTTGGCCACAGCTGAACTTCTGTCCAAGGTGAAGCCTTATGTATGTGCATGTGTGTCAGAGTCTGCAGACAGATTGGAGAATCCCAGCTTTATTTAATACGACGGAACTTTACTTACTGACATTTTACATGCCCTTGCATGGTTTTATGTAACTTATCTGTCACACCCTTTTTACCTGAAAATGTTTATCATGGAGTGTAATTTCTCTAACTGGAGAAATGAGAATCTTATTAGCTAAAGGTTACTAAAACAAAAAAACTGGTGATTTTTGTTAATAATAGAATAAATGGGATCAGAGGACCAGACTTTCTATATTCAATATATTTAGAGAAAATATGAGTGGAATTATAACAAAGTTCCTTTTAGTGAAACATTGTTGCCATAGTATTTTATGACCACGTGATAAAAAAATCTTTATTAATACAAATTATTACAAACATTAAGTCAGCTCATTTATTGAGACTGTTCCAGCCACCGGAGAAACAGCAATGGAGGAGACAGAAGGGCTCAGGGGGCTTTTCCTACTGGCATATGGCATAGTCGTTGAACACAGTCTTTGCAGCCAGACTCCCTGGGTTTCAATCTAGGTTCCTTCACTCACTAGCTTTGTGATCTTGCATATTTTACTTAGCTTGTTTGTACCACAATTTCTTCACCTATAAAATGGGCTAATAATAATACCACCAACCTCAAAAGGTTGTTATGAGGACTAAGGGAGGGTTAATATACTCAAAGTCCTTAGACTAATGCCTGGTACTCAGTAAATGTTAGCTACTGTTGAGGAAGGGTAGGCATTTGAAAATAAGAAAATATGATTTAGTAGGGATATGTACTGTGAAGAAAATTAAAATAGTGTGATGTGATGAGGAAGAAACATTTTAGCTGAGATCTGAACAGCAGGGGGTTGGCCCTGTGGAGATCATTCTAGGCCGAGGGGAAGGCCAGTGCAAGGGCCCTGTGGTTCGAAGAAGGATGCCTAGGGGCTGGAGGGCACAGAGGATGAGAGGAAGCAGAGAAGTAGCCGGCTCTAGGTCACCTGGGGCCTCTACCGGTTAGGATTAGAAGTTTGGATTTGCTGGTGCATGCAGTGATAATTCATTGGCAGATTTTAAGCAGGGTCACGATATAAATGGGTTTCTATTTTCAAAGGATGTCTCTGGCTGTTTGGGGGAGAATTGTGCAAGAGGGTGAGGGCGGAAGCAAGAATGTGGCTAGGTGTCTGGCGGTCACCCTGGGGAGAGGATGGTGCCTTGTGCTTGCCTGCGAGTGGGGGGTGGAGGCTCTGGATTGGAGAGGGTGTTTTGCCTGTATCATCAAAATGTTTTAGTAATGCTCTCCCCCAATGGTTAGTTTCCTTTAAAAGGAATAATATTGCATCTTATAAGTTTTTCGTTAATGTTTAGACATTGTTTATATGCCCCGTAATGAAGTGGCAATTCAGGAAGTGCTTGATTTATTAAGTGAATACAGAGCCACTAATCTGGAAAATTTGGGCCAGAAATCCATTTTGAGAGCTGAAGTGCTTGGCTTGGCTGTTTTCATTGACACATTAATCTGATTATTTCCAGTAGCGCCCCTTCCTTGGCCTTGTGCAAACCCAGGCTTCAGTGCAGTGAGGCGCAATGATGGGATTAATCTGGGTGATTGACCAGCGTTATATGCTCCTCTCCTCTTAAAATTTAGGTAGCTTGTTTTTATACCTTTCACACCCTGTGTACACACCCATTGGTTTTACTGCTTTCAAGACGGAGAGAAATGAAAATCACTAGATTGGTATGACCAAGCTGGCTACACAGGTGCTCGTTAGCTGATCAGACCTGCAAGTGTGTGGCAACAGCCTGGAAGTGCGAAGACTCCTGGGCCAGGGGCTGACGGTTAGTTACAAAGGGCTCAAAGCCCCCATCCTGCATCTGAGAAAAGTAAAGCCAGAAGGGACACCAGCCTCGACCGCCCTGTGAATGGAGTCCGCGCCCAGGACAGCTTCTTCCCAGAGGACTGAGAATTGGGGCATATCTTAAATTGGAAAGAACTTGAGTTGCTAAGGGATGAGGAGCTTGTTCTAAGCAGGATCTCATAAATACAAACCGAGGGTAAAGGAGGAAGCGTTAAATAGCTGAGGCTGTTGTATGACTATCACCCCTTTCTCAGATCCTTTATCTGTGCCTTAAAAAGAAATCCCCCCCCTCCCCAAAACCTTCCATTTGTGGCTCTAGAAACCAGCTTCAAGATCTCCTGAAGCTATGAGCAGTTCTTATGTTTCCTGTTTGAAAGTCACTAAAGCCCTGTTTCCCGTGGACACAGCTTCCCCTTTTCCCTGGTATCCTGAGATGCAGAGGTATCCAGACTGCAAACAGTCACGAACATCTGTTCGTTTGTTTTCAGTCAGAGTCTGGGCGCACACCTCTCAGTAAGTGATCTACTTACTTTATTTCATGGATTTATGTTGAGTTTGGAAGCTCAAGCAAAGAAGTCACAATGAAGTACCTTTCACAGGTGTCAGCATCTCCTAGGATGGGAAATCTAGAATGGTTCCAACGGCTCTTCAACCTCTGTAGACTGGAGTTCTGGATAATGGGTTGCTGTGTCTTTGGCTTTCAAACTAGTTTCCACCTTTCTCTCTGGCTTTGCCATTTAGAATGGAACAGGGATGGAGAATAGAGTCACCACCTTCCGTGCGAGTGGGATGCAAACTAGAGTGAGAAACAACAGATAACAGTCCACTGTAAAAAATAATAGTTGCCCTAACCAGTTTGGCTCAGTGGATAGAGCGTCGGCCTACAGACTCATGGGTCCCAGGTTCGATTCCGGTCAAGGGCATGTACCTTGATTGCGGGCACATCCCCAGTAGGGAGTGTGCAGGAGGCAGCTGATCGATGTTTCTCTCTCACTGATGTCTCTAACTCTCTATCCCTCTCCCTTCCTCTCTGTAAAAAAATCAATAAAATATATTAAAAAAAATAATAGTCACCTGACAGGAATAAAATATAAAGATAGTGTATGTACTGGAAAGAGGGGTGTTTTCTCCCCAGGATCCCAGAGCCCTGCCTCCGGATGGGCCACGTGTGTGTACTAATTTTCCTCCTCTTCACGTGAGGGTGGTCCTCATACTCAGGGTCCCCTCCAACCCGAAGGCTTTGGTATGTCCTTTTTCACAACACCACTGCAGTAAGATACTGAAAGTCACCGCAAAAGTGGGTAAGGAAACAGATAACGAGGCCTATATTTAGGGACCTTAGAACTAGAAAACTGGGGATGTGGTTATGCTTCAGCCCGCACATGCGCAGGCCCTCCAGGCGAGTGTTTGAAGCGCCAGCCTGGACGCAGAGCAGCTTCGAGCCAGGACCCTGCGATAGCCAAGCTGCACCGGCGCCCTGCTCTCCTTTGCCATCTCCCTGGTGCCTAAAAGAGAAAAGGGATTTCACCAAAGTGTGAACCTCACCCTGCCAACATTTTCATAAAAAGGTTAAATTCCAAATGGCAAATAATAAGACTTCTAGATAAAAGTTTGAAAAGAATCTTTCTGAAAGTTTGTAAAAGTTGAATAAGCCAGCCCCACATTGGGGTTATGGAGAAGGCAAGTGGAGCCATTCCGAGTCAGGTTAGAGAAAAATATGGCAAGGAAGTCAGCTCTAGCAAACCTAACAAACAGGTTAGCGCCGAGGGAAACAGAGGAGGGGACAGAGACGTGGACAAGCAGCCTGTGAGTGAGGACTCTGGTCCCCACAGCCTCACACAGGATGTGAGGAGGCGCGGGGCCAGGGCAGGTAGATGGAGAGTGGGCGCCGGCAGGTCAGACGGCTGTCCTCACAGGACGTGGAGACTCGGCAGGGGCCACAGAACATGAGAAGGAAAACTGAAGACACCAGGAAGAAGAAGGCATCCTTGGGAGAACCTTGAACTCTTGTGCTGCTGTGAGTCAGGAGCTCCAGAGAGTGGGGATGGAGAAGACCCAGGACACTCCACTCATCTGTAACAGTGGCTTTTCTGACGGCAGAAATCACTGAAAGCTTCCAGATAAAGCACTCACGTAAGGACCGCCGACAAATTAGGAAAATGGGAAGAATGATAACAACTACGTCCAAAGGAGCTAGGAAATAAAAGCATAGCAAAACTTGGTATAAATAATTATATTATATATCTATAATGATATTTAGGTAGTGTTCTAAGTGCACTAAAGACACTTTCGCAGACATTATCTCATTGAATCATCACAACAGCTCACTGGAGTGTAGATATTATTACAGTCCCTGTTTTCTTAGTAGGAAATTAGGGCTCAGAGACTTGTTCTAGGTCACTTGGGGGGAGAGGGAGAGTAAAGGATCCACCCCAAGCCTTGCAGCCCCCACTCTGATCTCTCAGGGAAGTCTCCATACCACAACCAGACTCTCCTGGGGCGGCCTGTGGGTGTCATCCTCTGAGGGACTTTTGTCACATTCATCTTCCCCAGGCTGCACTCGGGGACGGAACCCCAGCAGTCCTCATAAAGTAGCCAGTGTTCTTGCTTGATGCAGGTCAGAGTTCCACAAATAAGGTAACATTCACTTAATTTCTAGCAGAAATAACGGTGGAAAAAATCCACCTCCTAATTTTACAAAACAAAGTTTTATTCTAGAGGTTAAAAGTGCACATATTTATGAAATCTCAAAACCTCAGAGTATATATGGTTATACATAGGGCATGGAGACTTAAGCTACTTAAACTATGCATCACACTATAGCCTATCCTACGAGAGTTGGGAAGGTTGATACAAAATGTTATTAATTTTAACTTCAGATAGTTCAGCTCAGAACAGTTTGTTTAGAAGAATATAGAACAAATAAGTAGATCACATCATATCTCATATTTAATATGTGAGTCTAAAGCTAGTTTGAGCCCCCTTTACTGCTAAACTTAATGATGAAAACCTTTTGAAAAAGCTAATAGTGTTTCTATTTTCTTTTGGCCTCTGTTTCAAACTCTTGTTAATGATTCTATTTTTTTTTATTCTGTGGAAAAGGTAATCTAAATGTTCTAATTGGTATTTTCTCTCTAGAGGGAAAACCTGGGTATATTTTGCGAAGTGGACATACCTCCTTTTCGGAAACTATAATTACTGTATTTTAATGAATGGGCACCGTCCTTAAGAGGAACCGTATTTCTAGTAGAATTTTCGAAGGTGTATTGGGAATCCTCAAGGTCGTTGTATGTAGCAGAATCAGAACTTTAGAACCGGAAACCTGGGGAGATGATTTAGTCAGATTCCGACATTTTATACTGCAAAGGAGTGTGTGAGACAGGGAGTGGAAGGGACCCGACCAAGATCCCCCTGCTTGTTGGGGGCAGCACGGTGACCAGATCCCACAGCCCCGACGGCCAGTCCAGTGCCCTCGGATCGTTTTCTCCTGCTGCAGTTCTAATAGGCTGCTGGCATTTTTGTTGTTGTCATTGTGATTGCTGTACATGCCATTGTCACCTGAAGAAGAAAAAGCTACCCCCAAATTACCTCCTCCTCCTCCTTCGTGCCTTTCCTCTCTTCACCCTAAAATCAAATCTTTAGGAAGAGACTGCACAGATGGTGGCCTGGATCTGTGACAGCACCATCTCTCCTGACCAGTCACCAGCTGTTCGGTCCACACCTGGCGTGGGCTCCGTGGACAGTATTCTCAGGCTGGGAAAATGGGGCGTGGGTTGATCTGTGGCAAACAGAGAACTTACCTACTACTGGCTGCTTGTCTCACAGCACACTCAGTCCTTCCCTTTTCGGTTTAGTTTTTTTTTTTTTTGGTCATCAAAACAAGTAGTTCTTTTCGGACACCTTATACACAATTAGGTGTGTCTGTTTACACTGGGAGACAGGGCTTCATGTCCCAGAGACATACCAGGAGCCTGGGAGCAGCCACAAACAGATGTTGAAAATGTCCACTGTGGCCAGTTTATCACTCTAGCACCAGGGAACAGCGTTGAGGATGCAACCCCCTGAAGGGGTGAGTGTGTGTATTGAGAGGGGAATGTTACCGAAAAGAGTAGAAAGTGAAAGAAGGTCCTATTTTTTTTTTCTTCAGGTTTGCTCTAGTATTTATCTCCTTCAATGAGGAAAAGTTCACTATTTGGCTTTGGCTGTTTGAAGGCTTTTGCCAAATGCTTAACAATCTGTAGGGTTTGATTTCGCTCAAAAAAACTCACTTTGAGAACAAGGCTCTATGTAACTAAGATGTGTTTGTTTTTGTTTAAATCACTCAGAAAAGAAATCATCTCTTGTCCATTGTTAAAAGAGAGGTTTCAATCAAAGGAAAATTCTACATATTCTAAAATATACAAACAGTTCTTTGAAATCGATGCCAAATCAAACTCAGAAAGGGACATTTTCCTTGCAGAAGTTTTGAGTTAATTCCGTGTGCAAGGCTCGAGTGGAAAAACTTTGCAACTGTCAGAGGAACGAGTAACTACAACACTGCGCTGGGACGCGGAAGTTACATAAGGAGAATTGTGTCAGGATAGTCCGAAGACTCTTGTACATGGTTTCAGGCTAAATCCTAACCAGATAGAAAAATAAAGTGAGTCATTTTTTCAGTTCACTAAAAGGTAGTAGATTGGTTTCTGATGTTACTGGATCTAACCTCCAGTGTGAGAAGGCAGGCCAGTCATCACTGTCCTATTCAATGGAAATGTCCCCTGTTGTTAAAGAAATACCATCCTTTTCCCTATCTAAACTTCTATTAGGATGAACAGTAGTAGATGCGAAGGAGGAAAGTCTAGTGGGGAAAAGGAACACAAATTAGGAAACCCAGCAGTTTCATTTCAGCTCTGTCACTCATTGGCTGTGTCCCTTGAGTCAGCCATTCTTTCCTTGACCTGGCTACGTTATGAGCTGGTACCTGTCGTGCCTACCTCACAGGCTTTTTGTGAAGGGAAAAACAGTGACAAAGTAAAAACCAATATGTAAATTTGAGGCTTGAAATTCTATTATTATTCTTAAGGGTTCGTGTTGGTGTGGGACAGAATAGTTTGCTTGGGACTGAAAAAAAAAAAAAGCCAGAAAAAGTTTTTGTTTATAGAATAAAGGAATAAACCAGGGAAGAGGGTAGAATAAGAGACACATCCAAGCCCAGCTGGCGTGACTCGGTGGTTGAGCGTCGACCTATGATCCAGGAGGTCAGGGTTCGATTCCCAGTTGGGGCACATGCCTGGGTTGCGGGCTCGATCCCCAGTGGGGGTGTGTTCAGGAGGCAGCCGATCAGTGATTTTCTCTCATTGTTGTTTCTATCTCTCTCCTTTACTCTCTGAAATCAATAAAAATATATTTTAAAAAGAGAGAGAGAGAGAACTGGTGATCAGAGCAGAGCTGTACATCTGGAATTAACGTGAGCCCTTTCGGTCCAGGTAAACAGGGATGGTAGGTCAGGCAAAGCAGTTGGCTGAAGGTGAGACAGAGTTAGGGATTCCCATCCTTTTTCCTCACATACACACTTAAATACTTCCTGTATGTCCCTCTGAAAGGGGCTGCAGTGCATTTAAAGATGAGTAGGACAGAGTTCCTGTTGTCAAGGAAGTTGTAGGCTAGTAGACGTGCTAAGGTGATTGTAATGTGTGCATGCCTATGAGAGACACAAATGAAGAACTAATGCAGAGGAAGGAGAGGTGACTGAGGGCTAAAACTCTCAAGCAGAGTGAAGTCTATTTTAAAGGCTGCTTAGAATTTCAAGGGCCGAGGGAAGACTACAAATCACCAAGGCATGAAGGTGGGAGCACAAAAAACGGAAAAAGGTTCAGTTTGACTGGACTATTAGGTTCATGAAGGAGTAGAGTGAGAAATGAGAATGGAAAGGTAAGTTGGGGCAAGATTATTGTTCCAGCAAACATTTGTTGAGTGCCTAATAAGAGATGTAGAAATGTGCACATTCCTGAAAAATAGCATGACACACAGTCACAGAACAGGTAGGCAGTCACGAACAAGGAAATCCTGAGGATTCAGGAACCCAGATAAGCCATCACACAAACAAAAGTGGATCTTGATTCTAAGGCAACCTTCTGTCAAAACCAGGAAGCCTCTCATATTTTCCTCCCAGGCCAGGAACCAATCCCAGGGCATGAGCAGCCCAGGCCTACATTGGGGAGCAGGTAAGTGGATACATCTGACCATAGAGGGAGAGAGGGCAAAGATAAGGATAGGAACTGGCAGGATACAGTACGGAGGCTAAAGTCTGTGGCTTTGATCCTAGATTAATATGGATTGTTAGGACTGGGATAGCCAAACCTCTTGGAGCTAGCTGACTTAGAGAAGACGGAACAGCATTTTGGTAATCTTGTTCAAGTTCTGGGTCTTGGGGCATTGGGTGGTTTGAATCACGTGCTTTAAGGTCCAGTATGGTCTCAGGGCTGTTGGACCACACCAGGGTGCTAAGCCTTTGGAGCAGGATTCTATTTGAAAACTGTCCCTCAAGCTTGCCAGGTTTTGAGTGATAGTGCCTTGGGGGGCAGCTGCTGCCTGGATCCACTCCTCCTTTTCCTGGGCCTCTCAGGATTAGTGCTAGACTCCGTCACAGGGATGGTCGGAGACTGGATTTGTGCTAGATTTAAAGGAGCAGATCTGTTCCTACTTTTAGACGTGGAGAATTGAGGCTCCGTCAGGAAACAGCGTGCGCATTTACGCTGTGTAGGACGTGGCCTCTGTGGGGATGGTTTGCTCCTTTTCCCGCCGCAGCAGGCAGAGTTTGGTTGGGCCTGGAACTGGGTGTGTGGGGCTAATTGGGAATCTCAGGATTCTGATTCTCCTGTCTTTTCTCGTTTGGACCCAATCTTTTCAGTTTCCTTCTTCTCAGGCTCTGCTAGTACCAGTAACAAGGAATGCCCTTTCGAGATGGAGGTGTTTGCTATTTTCTGTGTGCTTTTGCCAGCCCCTTACAAGATTTGCTTAAGATCACTCAGAACATCCGTGGTAAAGACAGGTTGCGAACCCCAGGGCATGGCAGATACCTGGCACTCAGCCTCCCCATTCCACAGCCCATCTCCATCTCCAGAGCTGTCATTGAGAAGTGACCAGAACCCTTTCATCATTGCCGCAGAGGTAGACATGGGCGGTCTGTTAGAACCTGCCAGAAAAGGGCACTGAGTCTGACATCGTGGAGGAGACTGTGGCCGTTGAGCCCTATGCAGTGGGCCAGTGACACTGTCTACCTCACAAGGCTGTGATGGGGACTTAACGCTATAACGAAAGTGTTTGGATAAAGATCCTCTGTAGATGGGGGCCATTGCATCCCAGTTGTTTGGTTAGCCACTCCTCCCTCTTAGCAAACCTGTAGTGCTGGGTTACTGTGAATATGAAAGCACTGCAGGAGCCCTGTGCTTGGAGCAAAGCAAAAACCGGTCTGTTAAGCAATAGCCAGTACTGGTTCCCAGCCCATCATCAAGCAACCCTGAGTCAGAACATTCCTAAACAATGGGCTTAGGCTTGCTACCAAGCTTGAAAGAAGCACTCCTCAGATTTTTCCACGGAAGAACCCCAAAGGCAGAGCGGACTCCACGGCTCCTTCCCTGCTCCCGCTCTCCCAGGCTGCTGACATAACCCCAGACAACCCCAGCTCCCGCCTGGTGAGCATTTTCAAGCCTCAGGTTTTATCTTAAAATTCATGTGAATTTTTACCCCTTGATATGCCAGTGTTTTGTATGTAATATAAAAACAATGTTTTAACTTACTAATATCAGTTCAACGTCCCTCTTAAAAAACCCTCCCCCATTTGTTCTCTTCCTGTATTTCATGCTTTCCTATCACCTAGGCTGCGGTGTCTAATATATAACATACATCTCAACCAGTTCATAAATTTATGCTTTTAATATAGTCTGAGTTACCACTAGCGCAGGCCACAGGAACATACCAGGCTGTCCCTTCTGCATTCGAGCTTTTTTGAAAGATTTACTTAGGAACAATTTATCATTTAGTTGCAATTTTTAAAATAATCTTAATTGGCCACATATGTTATCAAATAAGAGCCGGTCCTCAAGCCTCCGCCTCCCTCCGCATTGCCTCCCCCCCCCCCCGCCCCCGCCAATGTGCGCATGCGTGCAACATTCTGCCAGATTGTCAGAAAATTCATCCACTCCAGGCAGATACCATCACAGGAGAGCCTCCTCCCGATTGAAGATGAGATTACTGATGTCAAAGCTGTTATTTTTAGGAGAGATAGACTGCTGCTCCTAAACGTCTTTCCCTCCTTTTCCTAGTTCCTCCTTTCTTAATTGTGGCTCCATGTTTTGGTAGCCATAAGTCATTAGTGGTTTTTAATTTCTCTGAAACTGAAATAAGGTCTGAAAGGGTGGATTTGTCCCTTTTTTCTTCCTTTTTTCCTCTTTTTTTTTTTTCCTGGCTAATCGGAGGAACGCAACCACATCTGAAGCCACTTGGCTCATTATGAATTTCATGGAAACTGATTCTCTGAAAGTGTTTCCATATGTGTGTTCCCAATATATCCCATCCTCTCTAAATGGGAGCACAGACGTGTGCATGGGCTGGAAATGGCTTCAGGATGTGACAGAGCAGTCATATGACCGCCGCGGCACCGTGGGTGGCCTCTTCTGAAAGACACGGTGTCCTGGGTGCTGGCCTCCTTCCTGCAGCGGATCTGGTTTCAAAGACTATCCACCCTTCCTAGCCTTTAAAAAGTTCTTAATCAAGGCCTAGCAAGAAGATCTCTCTCATTTTTCCTCCGTTTCTCCCCCCACCCCCAAACCTTGGTTTCTTCCTCCTCTCTTACTCTCCCTCTGAACACATACACACACACTCACACCTCTTCTGCCGCCTGCCTCCTTTCCCTTCACAAAGGGGAAATATATTATTCCAACAATATCCTCAAAATTTGGGTGACTTTAAGGAATGGTGGAAGTTTCTGAAAATTGCCAGGTTTTGGGTTCCCCCCGCCCCTTTCCCTCAGCATAGCATACTTTCTTAGCCTTGGGATCAGCTGGTCTTTCAGAATTTGTGAGCATGCAGTGGAAAAGTACAATTCATTACAACACGGAAAATAAATATTTATACTGGATAGTTGAGGCGCTTTTCCACTCTTTTGCAAAACGGCGAAACGATGGAGTTTGCTAGTCTGATCTTTCATTATCTTAAAAATTAATTTCAAATTCTCATTTTGCTGGTTTCTTCTCCATCAGCATGACCCATTACATTTCTCCCATGTAAGATATATTTTCCAGTTATTATCTACTGAAATTAAAAGTAAAATTAATTTAGTGATAGATACCTGATCATTTTAGTGTAAGGAGACAAATTCAGGGAAATGAAGGAAATCGATGTAAAATCCCTTAAAAACATCAATGTAGAAAATGCAAAATAGTGGTCTACATATAGTCTAAGATTGATTTGGGGTAATGTTTACATAGCATTTCTGCTCTGTCATGTCGCCTGCTTTGAGACTATGCTAGTAATTTATTCGTTTAGCACTTTTTTTGGAAGAACCCATCTCTTCTCAGCACCAGGCTGTGTACTAGGTAGAATCAAAAAGGACACGAGGTTCTTATTCTTCATTTGCTTTCCTTTAGTTGGAAAATGAAAATACTTATGTAAAACCAGTGACAACTTCTTAAAATGCACGGAGAGGTAAACTTTACATCCTAAATACTCAATATGCATATGATAAAGAAAAGATGGTGAGAATTTGTGTGGCTGGGAAGTCCCTGTGTAGTGGTGAGCTCTAAAGACCGGGCTTGCTTACTTGGTCTGAGAGAGAGAAGAGAGGTGGCAGGAGTCTGCGGAGAGCATGAACCCAGCTCCAGGGGCGTCCTGAGTACATGGCCTGCCATGAAGAGGGGGTTCACACTGAGGAGTAGTGGGACATGACCTCCGTAAAGGAGGACAGGGGACTCTGAATACGCCAATAGCCTCCTCTTTATTTTTGACGGAGTTGCTGAGTCATGCCTGTGAGAAGTGGCTGGCCTGGGCTGGTTGGGGGTGACACCCTCTGGTTTTAAGGCTCTGCCACCTGGAAAGGTAGCGTAAGTGGAAGATGCTCCCCTCCCAGGTGTGTTTTCACAAATGCAGATCTAAGGAAAGCCAGGGAGCTGCTCCTCCACCCTTCCCCCGTCACGCTGTGGGCAGCAGCAGAGGTGGAGTAGAAGGCTCCCACCTGGGTAGAATCATGTTTTGATCTTGTGATGCCCCTCAGACCCGCCGTATCTCCGTTTCTTCATCTACAAAGGCCATCTATAATCCCTGACAACTCTGACACACCAGCTCTATGTATTAGTCTAGAAATTCACGCAGCACGTGAGCTTCACCCTCGGTTACCTTTACCTCCTACTCCAAACATTAAATAACAGGACTGCAGGGGCAGCGGTTACCCTGGGGCCCTAGGGCGAGTGTGCTCACTAACTTGCCTGTGGGCCGGACACACATGGCCCCCGTCCTCCTTCATGTCTTCTCCCCACGGCTCCTCAGTGTAGACTTACACACAGATACAGTCTCTAAGGAGACTGGGGACAACACCGGTGACAAAACAGAGGCATCTGTCTGTTCACCAGTGGCAACTGCCATGTGCGGACGCCTGTGTGAAACATGAGGTCAGGTGACGTAGTGATGCCTGGGAAGAGCTTTGAACACTCTTTAGAGAGAATTTTATGGGTGGAATGGGATTCAGATTACGTTTCAGGTTGGATGCCAGCATTGCTTAATTCTTACTATATTAATTTTTTTAATGTGTCAAAAATATACCAGTTATCATACAGAGTTCCTGATCTCTAATTCACTTATTCATTTGTTTATCCCTCCACTCATACACCAAATTAAAAAAAAAAAGGGTAAGCTCTTTGAGTATTGAAGATTCTGAGGGATAGGAGGGGAAAATAAATCATGACCTTGACCATCCAAAGCTTACTTTACAGTTGGAGAGAACAGGCTACGAAACAGCTAATAATTCAGTAAAGTATTGACTAAGAGCCCAAAAGAATGATATGGAAACTAAATGCTATTGGAACGGGAGTGAAATAGGAAATCATATAATAGAGCAGTTGTGGAGGGGGCCGCCAAAAGGTTGTAGAGGGGGAAGAAGATTCTTAGAGGAGAGCAGCCCGAGAGAGCTTGTGTATTATATGTTCCAGTAGGAAGAACACCGCGAGGGGGTTCATAAAAAGTCCTTGGACTTTATGTGAGATTTGTTGGAGCAATAACTCCTATCACTTAAAAGGCCCCAATGAAGCTTGGAAGTTCACACCTCACTGCTGAGAAGTATGATGGCTTTTCATGATGCACATTTGTACCCTTGCGTTAAAGAAGCAGGGCAGACAATTCTAAATATGCTGACGGATGTCCCACCTGGATTGAGGCCCCTTTTTCTTTTCCTCGGCCCGACCTTCCTCCTCAGCTGGGATGTGTAATTCCACTGTTTACGGGGCACGAGACACGGCACAGTGTTTCCTAGCTGACAGCCTCTAATGGCGAGTACCCAGTCTGTTATTCTTTTAAAAAAAATACTACTACTTCCTTTCATTCTAGAGATCTCCTTGCTCATTTTCAACCAACCATTATTTATTGAGGGCCTAAATGTGTCATATGTATGCTAAAGTACTAGGAAAAGGCTTGGGCACATCAAGTATTGTTGTTATTGAGCAGTGAAGGGGAGATAAACAAGGGTTCTACAGATCTCTGCCCTCAACAGCCCACTCTGCAGTTACGAGTTAAGCGTGACCCGGGCGGGATCGCTGGCATTAACAAGCAGTGTGTGAAAGATGCTGAGTGGGGAGTTGCAGGCGACCAGTATTAAAGATCAGAGGTTCTCTTTTATCTTCCCTTATCTTGGTTTCCCTTTTTTCCACCACACTTTCGTGCTTTGAAGACCCAAGAAACCTGGTTGGGTAAAGAGAGGCCATTTCCTTTTTACCCATAGATCTTGGGCGGAGGAAGGGGAAATAGATATTTTTTTATTTTTAACATTGATTTTATTTTTATTTGTGTGTCAAGGGCATCATATTAAACTATTCTTCCCCATGTATATGAGGTTGTGAAAAGCTTTTGCTGCTGCTGCTATTTGAATGAGCAAGGTTTTTGCATCTGTGTTTGTGATAGCTACATTCATTTGCAAGCTGTCTGACTGTGGCTAGGGGTGCAGATAGCAGGTCTGGAATGAAATGTATCTGTAGGAAGCCAGCAGGTCTTTAGGGAATCAAACCCTTGACCTTGGTCTCATTCACATTATGTCATAAGCAACCGCACTAATTGCTCACTATTGAGTAGGTTAGATCAACAACAGGACTTAAAAGAGTTCTTAATAGTATTCCAAAGACCGTAACTCTCATTGGGCCAATATGTAGGCACCAGAAGAGCCTACTTAACTATTTTCAGGCGAATGTACTTACGCAAATAGACTTTTAAGGCAGGAAATATATATGTATCTGTGATTGTGTCAACCAGATTCCTTCAGGACAAATGAGATTGCAAAGAGGTTAGAAGTCAAAGAGGTCTGGCTAGTTTGTGGCTCAATCTCTCTTAAACTGCTTGATTTTGTAGAATAAATGGCTCCCCTTCTCTGGACCTTCCCTTTCCTATTTATCAACGGGTTAGATTAGGATCTACCCAGTAGATGAGGGATTTGAGTTTTTCTATCTCAGTAGATGAGGGATTTGAGTTTTTCTTCCCCAGCAGGGGAAGGTAAGAGGGTGCTTTAGGGGATCTGGAGACATAGCCTAAACTAAAGCCTCACAAGTGCAAATTTTTTTTTGTCAAAGTCACATTTTGTTTGTCTAAAAATTCACCCAGGTGTTGCATTTAGCCCATATCATATCCATGTTTGTTGTACGGTCTACCCTGACTCCAGGTGGAGTAAAACCAGCCCATCGGGAAGATGTCCCACGTTTATCATGGGCTCCAAGTAACTTCTGGCAGCACCGGCTTAGTTTAATCAGTAGGTTGTAGTCAGGAGTTTAAACTTCTCTGGGGAGCTCAGCGGCTACAAGGCACAGCACTGAGGCGGTCACTGAACCTTGGCCTCACATTTATAAAATTAGACTCGGGTAACAGTACATCCCAAACTCTCCAGGCTTTCATCCTGACCCTTTTAAAAAATAGATTCATCTTTTCTTTACTTTCATTGATATAATATCTAGGGCTATTTTAAAATTTGTAGTTGTAATGTGGCTAGTGACACAGGAATGAATAATTCGGGACACAGTGTCAAAATAACCCAAGAAGGCTGTCTAACAGAACACCTGAGTTCATATACACAACAGAAATTAGAATAGAGATTGAACACTATTCTATGAAAGAAAAACATATTACATCATTTACTCCTGCAATGATTATTATAAATAAATTGAAGATGAGGAAAGGGTTTATGTTGTTAACATCGCCCCATCATAGATTATTATAAGGCAGCAATTTTCAACCTTTTTCATCTCATGGCACACATAAACTAATTACTAAAATTCTGTGGCACACCAAAAGTATATTTTTTGCTGATCTGACAAAAGAAAATAAGTATGATTTTGATTCATAAACACCAGACAGCTATTGCTATGTTGGCTGTTGTCATTTTTTTGACAGAATCACAGAAAAAAGGTCAGTGCCCCTGACTAAATAGTCAGGTATTGCATATTCTAAAAATTCTTGCGGCATACTGGGTGAAAATCGCTGATGTAAGAGATCTCATATGATACTGTGTTCTTCATACAGAACACATTGCAGTATGTTTCAGAAACATTTCTTGTAAACACAAAATGACTAAGCAACTTCCAGAAAGTTCTAGTTTTTGTAAGTTATAAAAATTACCGTGTAATTTATTTAATGTTCGCATTAGCTCTCTCTGCCCAGAAGGAGTTACTGCTCAAAACCTGACAGTCTCCAGGGACCAAAAATGATTGGTCAAAATTCTGTAAACCTAGCAGAAATTTGTTGCATTGTTTCCTATAAACCACAACCAGAGCTCATTAATTGAAAAATGAATGTCAATTTGCATTAGCTGGCATCCATAAAGTGAAAAAGTGCAGCGATCCTGGCATGCTACGGATAATAAAAACATCAGCAAAATGTATCAGGTAAAATAGAAAAGGTGGAGGGATAAATTCAAACCCATATTGGAGTTTACTGGCGGGCCCCACATAAAGGGTTTTAATAAGGCTTCTGCATCAAAACAAGGGAAACCACATGGAATTTTAATTATGACTACAGTACATTTTAAGTACAGATGCCCACGAGAAGCAGTTTTTTACGTTGGCAAGCCTCTCTGTGTGAGCTCTCTGCCTCTGGGCCGGGGGGTGGGGGGCAGACGTTGATGTTTTAAGTGTGACTTCTGTTGGAAATTGCTCACATTATTCTGGTTTCTTTCACATGATCCGGGCATTGAGCTTAATGTGTACAGAAGTGGCCCTCCTGTAACTATTAGCTCTGCCAACTCAAGTTCACCTAGATGCTCCGCAGGGAAAGGGGGCCGAGGAACATCTGTGGCCTCGCGGTGTGCCTGTCTCCTGCACGGCATTCATGAGCGCAGGGCGGGGAGACGGTCCATCTCCTCTGCTCCCGTTTGCGATTCTGTCATAATCGCTACTTCTCCGTGTTTCAGCTTGAGCTTGTCAGAATTTCGTATTGGGGAGGGCTTAGGTAGAGGCCGGTGGAGGATGGAAGAATTTATAAAAAGCAGAGGGTAGCTGCCCAGACGGTGTTAGTTTTGGTTTGTCATCTTGAAAGTGTTTGCTTCTGGTATTAGAAGCTGCTCACTAGCTTTCTACCCTCTGCTTCTGGGGCCTGCGGATTCCGGGAAAGTACTAATGAGGGGGTGGGAACTTCCCTGCCTCCCGCTCCTTTACGGCTGTTGCTTCTCCTTCTGTCTTGGAGTTCGCGGCGTAGATGGAAGGGAACTTAGAGCTCATCCCCCTCGTTTTACAGATGATGACACTGCCACCTCTGACTTCTGCCTCTGGCCTTCCCCTCTCAGTAAGAAGAGCCAGGCAGGTGAGACTTTTAACCATTGCTGGGCTGGGCCGGGTGGGCTGTCTGATGGCTACTGTCGGATTGGTGAGAAAGACTTTTGTTAACGACATATGGCTTTTAACAGTCACGTTTTTATTACAAATGCACACCGTGGCACAAAGTCCTGGCATTTTATGAAGGTCACAGGCAGTGTGCACTTTAACAAAAATGAACAACCCTCACTCAGCACCTTGAAAGAAAAGTATTAGAGTTATTCACTCAACAAGTATTGGAGCATCTAAGAACAAGTGCTAAATAAAAATGGGGCTGAAGAAGTACCTACTCCCCAAGGCTTCACGGGTTCCCAGGTGCTTCCCCTGATAGAGCACAGCTATCAGAAAAGCAAATACACGAGATTCAAAGAATTGGAAGATTTCAGATGCGGTCAAAACCTTAAGAACACTGGTATCATAAAAGGGCTTGTCACAATTCTGTCAATTTTAGAAAATCATAACCCGATCTTTGAAAACTGATTTCCACATGAAGTGGTTTATAACTGTGGTTTCATATGCTCAGTACCAGAAACATCAGTTAAGGAAGCACACTGTTGGTTTTAGCAGCTAAGGGACTGCGCATTTCAGGGGAAACCATCTTTGTCTCCCTGTTACCTGTTCAGAGTGGCCTGAAGCGAATTCTGTAGGATGTGGTACGGGGGCCTGCTACATGGATGGTGACGTGCCCTCCTCACGGGGCCCCTACCCAGACAGCCTTTCACAAAAACTACTGTCAGCACCTGGCCTAAATCAGTCCTATGTCTACTATCGAGGCTTGAAATGCAATGATTTCTGGGTACTAAGCCCTCCTTTTACTTATTTTCATTTTTTAATTGTTAATATGTTTTTATTAATTTCAGAGAGGAAGGGAGAGGGTGAGAGAGATAGAAACATCAGTGATGAGAATCATTGATTGGCTCCTTCCTGCATGCCCCCTACTGGGGATCGAGCCTGCAACTCAGGCATGCACCCTGACCAGGAATTGGTTCATAGGTCGATGCTCAACCTATGGTCAGGCATAAGCCCCCTTTTTAAAGCTACTCATTTTGTTTATGACCCTCGGGGGAATTCCTAAGGGCTAGACCCTCCTTATATATCCCCCGATAATTTAGTTCAGAATACATTGAAATCTTCTTTGATTGCAGTCTGGTTTGATTTTTGAAATCTGTTTCTAAGATAAAGAAGATTTTAAATCATTTCACAAGTTGAAAAGAAGTGATAGGAACATGTTAGGGTATCTTTTTAAAGTCCCTTCATTGATGAAGGGGGGCCAAGAGTACCAATAGCAAAACTGATGGTTTTGGAATTCCTTTCCATTTGGTTGAGAAAATGAAGCTCTTATGCCTTAGTAAAAAAATGTCACTTTCAAATATGTGAGGTGCAACGAGAAACAAACAGAGAGAAAACAATCAATGAAGATTCAGTGTGAAAGTCTGGTGAGTGAATCTATATGATGAGTGTTGGGTTGGTTTACACCTAGGACCTAGCACACGTTTGGGTTTTTAAAGCCCTTTGATGTTCTCTGGGGGTGAGGAGCTTAAGGACAAAATGCCGCTAAGGGGGGGAGGAAAAAAAAAAGACTGCAGGGACCTGTGCATTTGAAGGTCTGTTTGTGGCTTGCTGTTCCTGTGGGGAAAGCTAAAGTTTTCTTTTTTCTTGTAAAAAATTCTTTCATTATTTTAATTGATATTTACAGATTTTTTCCCCCATCTTCTGTTGTAATTTTTAGGTGCTTCAGAACTGGGCCCTTTTTCAGACCCCAGGCAGTTCCCAAGCATTTCATCCCTCACTGAGAGCCGCTTCTCCAACCCACGAATGCACTATCCAGCCACCTTTACTTACACCCCGCCAGTCACCTCAGGCATGTCCCTCGGTATGTCCGCCACCACCCACTACCACACCTACCTGCCACCACCCTACCCCGGCTCTTCCCAAAGCCAGAGCGGACCCTTCCAGGCCAGCAGCACTCCATATCTCTACTATGGCACTTCGTCAGGATCCTATCAGTTCCCCATGGTGCCGGGGGGAGACCGCTCTCCCTCCAGAATGCTCCCGCCATGCACCACCACCTCGAATGGCAGCACGCTATTAAACCCCAATTTGCCTAACCAGAATGATGGTGTTGACGCTGATGGAAGCCACAGCAGTTCCCCAACTGTCTTGAATTCTAGTGGCAGAATGGATGAATCCGTTTGGCGACCATATTGAAATTCCTCAGCCGTGGCCCAGCGGTATCTGGGAGCCACATCCCAAATGTCTCAATATATACATATATATAGAGAGAGTGCGTATATATGTATATCGATCAGCTATCTACAAAGTGCCTATTTCTTAGAAGATTTTTCACTCACTCGGTCATGCTCTTGCAACCGTAAGAGGGTAGCTGTTGAGAAGCA
The DNA here is from genome assembly GCF_000147115.1 of Myotis lucifugus. Taxonomy (NCBI): domain Eukaryota; kingdom Metazoa; phylum Chordata; class Mammalia; order Chiroptera; family Vespertilionidae; genus Myotis; species Myotis lucifugus. The sequence continues at coordinate 1,226,605 of NW_005871289.1, forward strand.
AAAGGCCCGAGAGAGACAATCATAATCAGGTTTCAGGTTGTTTTTGATCTATTTTTTCTTTAAATAGAAACACACCACACACACACACACACACACACACACACACACTTTTACAAACAAAAGAAAAAAGGTATTTTTGTCGCTGTTGTTTGGTCTGTTATCAATAAACTGTTCATATGCCGATTCAGAGAGGTGGACTCCAGGTTCAGGAGGAAGAAGAGCAAAGCGCTTCCTCTCTGCTCAAACCACACGTCCTCACGGGCGCAGCTGCGTGGGGCCCGTGCACCTGCAGACCCACTGGCAGAGCCAGTTGCGGTGCACGCAAAGGGAAGGAGGCAGCATGGATGCTTCCATGGCAGTGTAACTGTTCCCACCCTGGCCTTCAGACTTGCTGCAAGTACCCCTTTGAACTGGTCGGTTCAGTTTTTTTTCTTTTCTTTTTTTCCTACTTTAAGAAAGTGACTTCAAAAATACTGATCAGGAAAGGTTATTTTATTTTACTTTTTTGTACTTTTTCCTCCCCTTTTCCCATTTAACCAAAAAGAAATACCATCCTGAAACCCCTCTCTTCCTTTTATGCAAAACTGAAAATGGCAATACCTTATTATAGCCATAATGATATAGATAGTGTTTGTGTTGGCTGTGTGTTATTGTTTTTTTTTTTAAATTATGAATATGTGTAAAATCTGAGGTAACTTGCTAAGTGAATGGTCATATAACTTTAAAGATATATTTATAATTATTTAATGACATTTGGACCCTTGAAACATTTCTTAGTGTATTGATGTGTTGACTTCGGTCTCTAAAAGTGCTCTTTATTAAATAACAAATTTCTTCGGGGCTAGAGCCATACCTGAAATATTGCTAAGCAATTTCAGTTCATTCCGGGCACAATGTGATTTTTAAAAATACTTCCATCTCCAAATATTTTAGATGTAGCTTGTTTTTGTGATGTATGAAGGAAATGTTCTGTTTAGTTCTTTCAGACCTTTGATTGCCTCTGACACAGCTTTGCCTTTTAAAGCAATAATTAGGGATTTTAAAAGACAACTCTCAGCCCTTTATCACTTAGGTTGCCCTTTATCAGCATGAAATGCTGGAGTGATGTGGTTTTCTCATTTATTTCAAATAGCGATGACTCTTGTCATATTAAAAAAAAAAAAAAGACAAGCACAAAGAGTCCTTGAACTGCAGAAAACGTTCTGTGGTTTCCTAGCAGAACTCTAAATCGCCAGGCTGCATAGTGAAGATGCAGTGAGCCTACGGCCACACCTGTGGCTAAGGGAGCAGTAATGATACACACAGCACAGGAACGCAGATCTGCACCAGCGCTCCCCAGCGCACCCGCCTTACCAAGCAGTAGGTCAGGGGAGCCCCTGGCACCTCTCCACAGAATTTGCATTTAAAGGAACAGAATTAAGCCATTGCCTTATGGGAGCAGGGTCCTCTGAAGCAGCAGGCCAGTTCCAGCACAGGGCCGATCTGAGAGAACATACCAGCCTTCAGGGCCCCACATACAATCTCAGACATTCGGATTTCTCACAGCGGAGGGTAAAGGGAAGGCAAAACTATGTGGAGTCTGGTGTCTACTACTGTCTATGAACTTGAGCAAAAGCCCTCCTGTAGGATGCACTTTGACCTCTCCTGGCAGCCACATGGCGAATTCTCAAGTGTGAATCCTTAATAATCCAAGCCAGGACCATGTCATGACACCACCAGGCCAATCCCCGCCCTCCTCCCCCACAGGGCAGGGCCCCCTCGTTTGAATTCTGTGCCCCTGTTGGCAGAACTGGGTAGAGGTTTGCCTCCAGCCCCCAGGGGCCCCTTGCTCTCTCTAGTGACTCTCAAGCCCACCTTTCTAAGCCGCCCAGTGTTGCAGGACAGCTTACCGGGCTGTGGGACCTGTGCCTCGCGCCTGGGAGTCCCCCTTGGAGTTCATCCCGATTCCTCCTTATAAAAATTGAGGGGAAACCAAACCAAAACAAAACACGTTGCCTTCTAAAGGTTGTATACCAAGTATGCTTAGATCAAGAAGCCACTTTTCTATTACTTAAGGAAGATGGAAGTAGTAACTGATACTATTTATTGTTTGTGTGTGGTAGCTTGAAGCACGCCACTGTCCATTTATTTGTAAGTGTAAAATGTGTATGTTTGTTTCAGCAGCACTTAAAGAAGCCAGTGTCTGGTTACACATTTCAACTTTAATTAATTGACATAAAAATGTTACCGCCAGTGCCAGCTGTACCCTATTTAATAAAAAAAAAGGTACTATATTTGTACGTTAGTTTCTAATGTAAAAAGGGCTTTTTTAAGTTTACAGTACACATACCAAGTGACCTTAGGGATGCTTTTGTGTTGAAATGCTATTATAGTGGCTGCAGGCAGCAACCCAGGAACACTTAAACTTTTTTTTTTCTTCCGTGGGAAACATTCAAGCACGTCATCCTTCCACCCTCACTCCAACCACTCCAATGGGGTAATTTACATTTTTAGATCAAATTCTGCCCTTTTTTTTTGGCCTGGGAGTTAAATTTTTCTTTTACCTTTTTTTTTTTTTTAATGAACCCTTCATTTGCACTGGGTCACGAGTATGATTGGTGATTTCAAGACCAAAGCACAGCCTTACTGCTGCTCTGGCACCACGCACGAGCCAACACTCTGTTTCCTTCAGGTTGAAAGAGCACACAGGTTGCTGGCGTTCCCAGCGTGGCCCACAGCCGCTCCTCTGTCCCCAGTGTAACCTGTCAGAGCTCCAGAGCAGGCACCACAGCTTTGGCTTTAGATTGTGAAATCACATCCAGCCTGGAACTGGGAGACGCGACAGATTAGCTATTGTTTGCTCTTCAGACTGTCTTACCCCCGCCAGAGCCTTTCAAAAAATGAGCAGAGAAATCCCACGATCAGGGACCATCCATTGCAAATTCAGAGGGGAGAAGGGTTTTGCTTGCTGGCTTAGAGAGCTCCCTCCATTCCCAGGAAAGGGACTGACTCAGAGTCCAGGGTAATACATGGAAACACAAAGCTTTAGCAAAAATATCGATGATATCCGAAAGAACGAGGACAAATAAAATAAAGGACGGCTCTTCCAAACCTTGATTTGTTATTCTTAAAAAAAAAAAGATAATGCCTTTAAAAAATATTTTCTATGTGAGGATTTTTTAGATGTTTGTTTACTTCATGTTTACAAATAACTGTTCGCTTTTTACTGCAGTACTTTGAACTATATCAGCCAAAACCATAACTTACAGTAATTTCTTAGGTATTCTGAATAAAATTCCATTTTTTTTGGATATGCTTTACCATTCTTAGATTTCTGTGGAACAAAAATATGTGTAGCATTTTGTGTAAATACAAGCTTTTCATTTTTATTTTTTTTCCAATCGCTATTGCCCAAGATTTGCTTCCCATGCACATATTGTACAAATTCTGCTTTGTGCCACAGGTCACGATTGTGGACGAGTTTACTCTGAACTTCAAAGGGACTATTTGTATTGTATGTTGCAACTGTAAATTGAATTATTTGGCATTTTTCTCATGATTGTAATATTAATTTGAAGTTTGAATTTAATTTTCAATAAAATGGCTTTTTTTTGGTTTTGTTATGTGTGTACATTGGGTCTTTTCTCATCTGCGGTTTCTTCTCTAGTCTCACGCCTGCTCCTGCCTACACCTGGGCACTTACTGGTCATAGGCCTTGCCAGGGCTGCATGAGCGCAGAGAGCCTGTGTTACTGATGAGAGGGGAAAAAAAACACCTTGGTAAGCGCTGGGTTCCTGCCCTCCTCCTGAAGAGGGGTGGGCGAAGAATCTAGCAGCGAATTCACTTCCTTATCAGCCTGTGTCTGAAGGAAAGAATGCTCACCCCTTTGGCCAACTATGGACGGGTCAGCGTGTAAAGACAGAAGCCTCGATGGTTCCATGATTCTAATCTCTGAGCACGTGAACGGGCCAGCAAGTACACCCCTGCCTGTAGTCAGATCACAGGCTGCCCAGCCACAGTGGGTCATCTGCGTGCCTTCCCACATCTCTTTTGGGTTCTTAAAAAGACAGTCAACCGAAGCCCAAGGATAAGTGAGAAAGGATTTTGGCCTGGAGAGCTCTAGCCTCAGAAAAATTCTACTCGTGAGCATAACTATAGTTTTCAGATTTTTTTTTTCTGGGCCTTTGTTTTTGGTAAGTCCCTCCCCGGTGACGAGGCTGAGGGCCTGGGTAGAGTGGTGGCTTTTTCTACGTCTGTGCTGTCTGTAGGCCTTGGCTGACCACAGTTCTAAAACGGGGACCAGGAAACTAGTGTAGAGGAGCTCAAGAGCTGGCCAGTGGCACACGCCACGCTCTGGTTAGAGGCCTCCTGAAGATCTGCTCACTCTTCGCCCTCGGGCCCTGTTTTCTGAGAAACCGTGGAAACAGCTCATTTCTGAGACTAAGAGACATCCTAAAAGCACTTGAGTGGACTTAGGCCAGGGAACTTGTTTGCAACTCTCTGAGGATGTATACTTATTTATCCTTTTAAATTAAACATCTGTGTGACCTTAGAAGGCGTCGCATGGGAGGTGGGCACAGTGGTGTTCTCTCCCGCTCCAGCTGGGTCTCCTCTGGGGCTCAGGTTCTTGGTTTATGGAAAGGCGCTGGGCTAGGCCATGGCACTAGGGACGTTTCCGGCTGGGTGGTGCTTCGGTGTGTATGGAGGGAATGGGGCCCTGCGCACTGGGGGTTCAGCAGCAGCCCTGGCTTTCACCCACTAGATGCCAGTGGCACGGCCCCAGTCCTGACAAAGAAAAATGTCCCCAGACATCGCCAGATGTCCCCTGGGAAGAACAACTCTTCCCTACCCCCCCTCCTCCCCCCCAATTGAGAACCTCTGGGCTAGAGGCTCTCTCTAAATTCTCAGGCTAGGCTTACTGACCGGTCTGGTGTGCGGAAACATTGCTCATTGAAACATTACAGCCAGGGCCAGGGAGAAGACGGAGGAGCTTCCCAGTGGTGGGGGTACATCAGCCTGTTCCAGCCCATCTCCTGCTGGCACCCTAAGGTTTGGGTGTGCTGCGCGGGAGGCTCCTGGCCTTGCCGACCCCGTCCCTCCTCCTCTCTGCATTGCACGGTACAGCCACGATCAGCACAGCTGTGGGCTTTGTTAGGCCTGGACGCTTGGCCATGTTTATCACGGCTGCTTCTGTTTCTTACGGGAAACGACAGGCGGGAGAAGAAAGCAATTTCTGCAGTGTTTTTGACCCCTTGTGCCCCCTGCCCCCCAAATATTTAATCATCAGACATTTCTCCCAGAGTGGGTGTTTCCTGTTAACTCAATCCCAGCCGAGATGGCCCCATAAACACCTCAGCTCTCTGTCCCAGAGTTTATTTGGCTGGGAAATGGGTATCGCCATGTAAACAGGAAGCCCCCTGAAGTTATTATCTACAGATGCGGCTGAAGAGCCACGTGTTTATATTTATGGGATTTGAAAATGGCCTGAAAAGGCAAGGGAGGAGGTGGGGGAGCCCTCATTCACAGGCTGAGAGCAGGGCCTGGGGAGCTCCGTGGGCTCATTTCTCATTCCCTGTGGGAACCGGTGATTCACAATCACGACACATTGAAGAGCCGCAGCAGAAATAGGCACGGGTGTCCGATTTAAGCAAACAACCCCACCTAGATTGTTAGGTAAACAGGCAGCCAGTCAGCTGGTCTCTGTGTCCCAATTATTTGAAAATCATTTTAGAGACTAGTCGTAGGAAACAATGGTTTGGGAGCATCAAAAAAGGTTGGAGGCTTATGATAAGACTATCATAGTCACTATGTCTGTCTGGGGACAACTCAACTGACTGCCAAGACCTGTGAGATCACAGGCCAACTCATACATTTGCCCTACAGTCAGCACGGAGGGGCGGGAAGGATGCCTGTGGGGAGAGCTGCCCAGGCCTGGTGCAGAGACTGTGCAGGTGTCGAGACAGCTGGCCTGCACACCAGGTCTACGTACACCGGCTACTCTAGTTTGTTTCCCACCCATCTCTGCTCTTCCTTCCTTGGCTCTCTCCTCGGGCCTGGAGAAGGTGCTTAAGGATGGCCATGTAGGAGCCAGTGCAGGGACAGCTGATGCTCTCTGTTTAAATTAGGAGCTCTGAGCAAAGGCCTAGGCATCCCCTCCTCCTGGCTACTCTTTCTGTGCACTCTGTGACTTCCCAGGGCTCTTCCATCGGTAGCTACTCAGTCAGGAGAGCTTGGAATTGAAGTTTTTAGAAATGTTATGAATTAAAATTCAGCAAAGAAAAGGCTCCACTGCAGGTGCTAAGGGTAATACATACAAGGTGTGTGTGTGTGTGTGTGTGTGTGCGCGCGCGCGCGTGCGCGCGCGCGCATGTGTCTACATGCCCTAAAGGAGGCAGGAGGGTGGAGGATGGAAGGAGGCACCCTAGCAGACACTCAGGGGAAGATGAAGCTCACGGTGCACACACACATGCCTCTTGATACAGCATTCATTTGCCTTCGGTGTCTGTTATTCCTGCAAATGAAGAGCACCACCTTCACCCCACACATGGTAAAGAAGCAATTACCCCTCTTCAAATAGTTTATTTAGAGGGGACCAGGGACACTGGGTGCCCCCCAAATGCCGGGAGCATGGTGAAGCTGACATTTAAGAAGGGTTATTACTAGTTTTTATAAAACTTTTATTCAAAAGCTTTCTATGATTCAACCAGCCCTGCTGTTCAGACATGCTCAAGCAGTTGGAAAAGCCAAGGACCAAGTTTTTGGGAACCCACTGAACCTTTACTAAAACTTATTTTAATTCTTGGTCTTATAATCTTGGTGCAGCAATGTCTGGCCACTCTGTGGGGTTTTCTGGAAAACCTGCTTTCTGTCTGAGCATTGCATACATAACTCCTGGATTGCTATCTTCATCCCAGGTCATTCTGTCCCACCCCAGAACCAACAGAAAGAATCCCCCCCACCTGTCATTCTCCTAAAGAAATCAAGGCCATATAGCAAAATGCTAAAATTCTTCCACAAAAGCCTCTCAAGACGTACTCTTGTCTCCATAACAAGAGACAGGACACAGAATTGCAGCCAGGCCTCGTGTGGCCTGTACACTTCAGGCCTTGGGACATTTCTCCTGGGAGCCAGCGGTGCCGGATGAGCGGGTGTGGAGAACGGAAGTGGGATTACAGCACAGGCTCCGGGGAACTGGGAGACACAGGAGCCGGCGGCAGAGCGCTAGGGGGTTTTTGAGAGAGGAAGGTACCAGCAACTCCTAACACACAATGGGGTGATGAATTGATATCACTGTGCAAATTTATTATTTAAAAACAGCAAAGAGCGAACAGCATACTCATGTGACATGCCTAATGGTGTGGGAACGAATAACCATGACCTAAATCTCCTTTGACATCCTTTCCTTTTTAAATTGGGTCATTTATTTTTTTGTAACTCCATCCATCCCAGACCGTTCAGCCAATCGGACCAGTTTCACTTTCAATTTCTCTCTGAGTCTCTCTTTATTCTTCTGCCCCTGAATGAGAGGAGCCATCTTTACATATTCCAGCGATGCCTCAGCCTGATTCTGTCTTCTCTAACAGCCACTTTATATTTCAATCTTGAAAGCCACGGTGCCTTTCCTCCTTTTAGGCAGTGTGTTTAAAAAGTCTTCTTGGCCCTGGCCGGTTGGCTCAGTGGATAGAGTGTTGGCCTTCGGATTGAAGGATCCCAGGTTCGATTCCAGTCAAGGGCACGTAGCTGGGTCCAGGCCAGTGTGGGAGGCAACCAATTAATGTCACATCGGATGTTTCTCTTTCTCTGTCTCTCCCCTTCTCTCTAAAATCAATGGGAAAAAATATCCTTGGGTGAGGATTACCTCCTCCCACTCCCCCCCAAAAAAGAGAGAGAGAGAAATCTTTTTTGTGTGTGGATTTGGAGGCATAAAAAAAATCAGACTCCTTATTGCGATCATCTTCCTAGTGGCTTCACAGATGAGAAATGCAGAGAACATTATTGACTATGATTCTCAACCGCAGCTTCTGGAACACACACTGTGAGCTCCGGTTGTGTAGAGAAAGGCTGGTGGACCACCTTCCTTCGTCGTGGGCATGAGAGGGAGAGAAGGAGGTGAGAAGGAAGCAAGTGTGAGACTCTAGCAAGGAGTTAAGTGGTTAATAGGAACTGAGGTTTTTTGTTTTTTTTATTGGCTAATAAAACCTCTCAGGATTTTTCATATTATATGGTTCCTTCAGGCCCCTTGCTTAAAACAGAAAAAGACAAAAACAACAACAAAAAGCTGGAGCCTAAATACCGATGCAGTCCCAGTCTTGTTTACTTTTTCATTTCCGCAGTTGTAAAATTAAAAAAAAAAAAAATCCTCTGGTAGTTCAACTTTATCACACTGCCAGAGCGGGCCAGCGTTTGAACGACTGGTGATCCCAGCCTCCCAGGGAAAGGCAAAAGGACGCCCTGTCTCTCTTGTTTCAGAAAAGGGAGCCGGCGATGCAAATGATGGATGCATCAGGAAATTTTGAAATGAATGCCGTGGCGGGGGTGGGGGGGAAGGGGGCAGGGCGCGAGCAGATATTGAAGGAAACACATCCCTGGACTCCTGCATGCAAATGATCTCGGGCCTTTTATTGCCAGTGGTGCTGTTCTCCCAACAGAGCAGGATGTTCTTGTTTTTAATAATAGCCAGACCAGATGCTAAATTCTCCCCGGCAACATGCTGTATAAGTGAGAAGGCAAACAGCTGATTCCTGTTAAGGCGAACACCAGGAGAATAAGCCAGAAAGTATGAGAATTCTCTGGAGGTTTTTGCTTTGTAAACCCCTGTTTGGCAGGAGGATCACAGAATCCGAGCTGAAAACACAGTGTGTGCTCCGGCACCCGGTCCTCATCGGAGCCGCTCGCTGGGGGCCTGCGAGCCTCCTGCCTTCCCCATCCAGCCCTTTGCTCCTTCTCCAGAGAGAGGCCCTGCTCACAGGCTCCCCAAGGGCAGGTCGGAAGCCCCGCGCCCTTCGGCTTTCGATGACTGCAGAAAAATACGCATCAACAGGAGGGATTTTTTTGCTCGCTCCTCGCCATCAAAAATAGTGAAATCTTGAACCTGAGCCAATACTTTAAAAATGGCATCTTTGTTCCATCTTTTTCACTCCCTTCTTCCCCCTGTCAGAGCCCATCAAATCTCTCAGTTATTATTTTGTTGTAGAATATGCCACATGGGCAAGACCCCTAGCTTCTGTCCCAGGCAGCTGCCAGAGCGCCGTGGGCTCTGTGGGGCCAGGTGACCAGAGCAGCGGCCATGGTCCGGGCTCCTGCCACCCCATAATGCTGCCAGAGTCGCCTCCCAGAAAGCAGGGGGCCCGGTGGGAAGGGCCACACACACTGGCTCTCTGACACAGTGTCTCTTGGCCTGCGCTTGCTCCTCAGGCCTGCAGGGGAGTGAGTGAGAGAGGGGAGGGATGTTGGGAGCAGGGGGAGAGGTTCAGGTCAGTAGTCAGTTCCAACACAGGCCCCTTGTTTCCTTTCCTCTTCACACCATCCTGCTAAACCCTCCTAATTCTCTCCCCAATCATCACTCCCTTCCCTGCAGGGCACAGGGCATGCTAGCTACCTTGCCTCCCTCTTTTCTTCCTCCATAGCTGTCCTTGAAGTTCCCTTGGTCTTGATCTCACAGGTAGGAGCATCCTGGGGAGAAAGAAATGGGGATCAAAGGTGATTGTCCTGCTTTCCCCGTAGGATGGCTCTGAAGGCCGTTTTAATGCCCTTGTGGGGGAAAAGTCCTGTTGGGTACAGCTGGCATGATCAAATAATCATATTTAATAATATTTAATTTGTATTGCACACTTGACTTTGGGCCTGGCACTTTGCTTAATATCTCACGTGGCTTATCTCAATCTTCCCAGCAACCGCTGGAGAAGTTAGGACTGGTTTTACCTCCATTTTACTGATGAGGACACTGAGGTTCAGGCTTGCCCAAGGTTACTCAGCTATTAAGACTCAAGCCTAGATCTGCCTGATTCCAAACATTATGTTCCTAAGCTGAGCCTTGAGACAATCTCCTTTATCATCTACGGAATGGAGGTGATGAGAAGTAAATGAGTTAATGAGCAGTGAACGTGCCTAGCAAGCGGCCAGCACCTGATGGGCATAAAAGACATTGTACTTATTTTTACCCATAATAATTAAGATGATTATTTTTAAAAAGCACAAATAAAATTTTCAATTAGTTTGAGTCACAATAGAGCCGCAGCCCCAAATAGAATGGTTTTTCAAAAAATACTATTTTAACATTTTACAAAGTGTTGCTTTTTGAAAGAAATATTTTTTCTATATATTTTATAAACCAGTTTCGACTGAACATCAAGGCTAACTTTGGCATGTGGCTTACCATGGGCTCCTTCCCTGAAGGAACTCGGAGACATCACATCACATAAACCGTAAATACCAAACACATGGACACATTCAGAACAGAAATGTTGACCCTGCCCCGACCTCAATCCCCAATTTATGGTCTTCCAGCGTTTGCCATCTTAGGTGTGATGAGTTTGGTGTCAGTGTTGCTACTAGGAAACGTGGTATTGAACTTAAAAAAAATGGCAGCATTGCGCTCATCTAACAAGAGAAGACCCAACCCAATACATTGTTGTCCATTTCAATTCTTACCTTCCCAGGAGTGGCTCTGGGGTCCTTCTTGCCCCTTGAAAGAGGGCAGCACCCAGATCCCCCATTACTGAACTGACATCTCTAAGAGGCAGCACTAAGCTGTGTAAAGAGGTGATCTGAGAGCCCCAAGGCCCGAGGACACCTGCTGCGGGCCAGGCTTTTACACTTGTGCGTGGGTCTGGAGAAACCCAGGAATGGGCGTCTGTGTTCCCTGTCCTAAATCATTCACACCTGTCTAACCAAACAGGCAGGCTCCTCCTCAAGTATCTTAAAGCACTTTATAGATATTTTCTTAAATATTCTATCATCTGTGGAATTAATATCCCATTTTACTGAAATCCCAGAGAACAGAAATAACTCTCTCTCTCTCTCTCTCTCTCTCTCTCTCTCTCTCTCTCTCTCTCTCTTTCTCTTTCTCATCCGGTCTGCCTTCTTTACTTTCTTCTTTCTAAAATATTTATTGAACACTTACTATAGGCAGAACAATATGTTGGAAGGCCTGCCACCATTAAAAAGCATATTAGAAAGCATCTCTGCTCAACTTAATCCATACCAATACAACACGTTTGTCATGCCATTCTTCATTTAAGCAAATAAGAGAATGCGTCATATCGCCAAAAACAGCGACCCACAGGTTGAGGACCACTGTTCTAGAGAGGATTCAGATACTTTTTATTTCTGCTTATAGCCAATTTCATTCCCATTTCTCATTTCCTAAAATACTCAAGTGTTTTTAAGGTAGTTGACAGCCTATATTTAGTCATATAATCCTTTCATTTCACCACAATATTTAGGAGGCCTGGTGTTTAAAAAGTGGGCAACTGCCATATAGTCAAAGCGGGGGGAGGGGGCTGCTCTTCCATTTTCTCTTCCATGTTGTCACAACCTTGCAGCCAACTCTGCATTCGGGGTCAAGTGGTATATTGAAAGGGGGAAGCAGAAAGTGGCAGAAAGATCTGGGTTCCAGACCCTTAACTCCTACTACTATATGTGTGACCTTGAACAAGCCACTTGCCCTCTCTTGACCTCCTTAAATGTGGACAATAATATACTAGTATTACCTTCCGGATGGTGTGTTAAGGGTCTATGCAGTGATTCTTACCAATAGCTTTGGAATACCTTTAAGAATTGAGAAATTACAGGGAGTTTTAAGAGGTGCAGCTAGAGTCTGCCTACCATTAAGAGAGAGAATGAGGTCCATTGCTTTTCACAGAATTGGCAAAAATGCCATTTTGTGGAGGATGAGGAAATGCAATCCCAGAGCAGTCCGATCTCTTATGTAGGATTGCATGTAGGTAGATGAAGGGAGGTCAAGGGTTAGACATCTATTTCCAAGCAGCTCCCATCCTCACTCATCTGGAAGACACATTTCCTTCCTTTATGATAGTAGCATCTCTGCATTATCTTTCTATGAAGCACCTAGACCTATTTCCTTTTCTAGTTTGCATGAACCTGTTAGCATTTGTTACAGATCTAGGCAAACTGATCCTGTAAGCAATTGCGTATATTCAAGAAAATTAATTTCCAACATGCTGATTCCATACCATGCTCCAGCTAACTTCATGAAAAAGTCCCATTATACATTACTTCATTAAAAAAACCACATCAAGTTGTATAGCAGGCCTGACTTAATGAGTAGCAATTCACTCTAAGAGTGACCTATCTGCAGGCAACATGCTTCAAGCAGATTGTCCTTCAGTGGACAAGAGACTCCCTTGCCCTCAATGCTAAGGGTCAAAGGTCTTTCTATTTGCTATTTCATTCTTTGGCTGTAGAGATGAGGCCACACTCCTGACTTCATCAACATGATATCCCAGTCACCTAAACAAGTGATAACATGACAGCTAATCTTGAAAAAAGATAGACTTTTCATCTTAATTTTACCTTTTGCATGCTTCTTATCTGAGTTTCTTATAGCCAACATCTCTTTAAGTTAAAAAATGCAAGAGGAAACCCGTGCTAATGGGGCAATGATGGAACACACAGGAATTGGGTCATAGTGTAAGTAGACAAAACTTAACTGACCCCTGTTTAATGATAGGTCTGATCTTATTGGGCCAGGTGATTACCAGACACAGCGCTAAGCCATTGGTAGGACCTAAGGAGGTCAAGGCTTAGGTATCCCTTGAGAGGAGGAAGGAACTGTGGCTTCACCCTCTCCCTTGGTGAGAGAATAGCTGTTATTGCTTTGCTTCACGACCCCCAACTCTCATCTGACCTTAACGGAGGGACAGTACTTTGACTCATTCAATAAATACTGATTGAATACTCATTAGAAACTATGGAAATGAAAATGAATGAGACTCACCCTTACCCTCAAGAAGCTCACCATCTGCTCCGAGAGACAGAAAAACAAGCTTGTAGGTGACAACACAGTGCAGCAGGTGCCGTAAGAGAGAAGTGAGCCCAGGGTAGAGGAGCCCCGGGAGGGAGCCCCTGCTGGCTCAGGCAGGAGGATGACATGGATCTGGATCTGGAAGGATGAGTACTTCCCTGTCATTCTGGGTCTGCAACGGAGCTAGTGGCAGCTCCACACCATCCCGCAGTGCATGACCTGGGAGTAGACAAATCTCCCACCAGGACGATGCCATGAACAGCTCTCAGAAAAAGAGAGGAAGATTCCTCCCAGACCGTGGCATTCTGTAGCACGCCAACCACACTTTGCCTCGGAGATGAGCGGAGGGATTCTCACAGGGGTGCAGTGGCAGGGTGGGTGAGCAGTATCAGAACCTCCATGGGATATGGCTCATGCTTCAGAAAATCATACTCAATATTAGAATAATTGAAAAAAAAGAGATACCCATGTTATCAAAATACATAGCACAAAGGAAAAGTGTGAGATCTTAATGTTTAACAAAAGAGGACATCAATATAAAAATGCTGAGAGATGGCAACACGAGATCCCACATTTCCAGCACAGAGTGTAGATAAATGTTACCCGCTTGCTGGTTGAACACCTACCACCAAGTGCACTGGAGTCCACGAATGAGATAGTGCACTCAATAGGGAAGGGTGACAAGGACAAGTGGTTGGGAGACATTTATGCTCTGGATGTTGACATATTCAAAGAACTTACTGAGAGCTGTGCCCGTCGCTGACCCTAAGTAAACTTTAAAGCAGGCACTTGGGTCTTCTCTCCCCACACTTCCTGACCTCTCCTTTGGAGGCCCACCATGCCCCTAAAGGACCATACATACGTGGACTCTGCCTCTCTCCCCAAGCCCACAGCAGCCACCCCGCACTGTGAACTTCTCCTTTTATCCAACGAACCTGTCTTGACCCTCACCTTTGAGGAGTCGGTGTATTTGCATTTCCAGGAAGGTTTTTCTGAAACCACTAAAACCTCACTTCCAAAGCCACACACCCTACAGCTAGGGCACGCCCTTCCTTGCCATACTCGCCTGTCATCCCTCACATCCCATCCCGGGGCTGCTGCCCCCTTGCAGGCTGCTCTTCTTTGCCCAGCGGAAAGCCAGTCCTCATTCCCCTCCCTCTCTCTTGCCCGAGCACCCCGCCCAGATCCCTTAAGGTAACAGGGGGTCCGTGCCCTTAGCCACCGTGGGTAAGAGTGAAAATGAGGGCGAGCTCTGGTCCAACCGGAAGCTCACTTTAGGGACCTTGCATTCATTTCAGTCTCTGCAAGAGACCGTTTATTGATTCATGGAAGCTTTATTAGAGTTATTAGAACAAATAAAACACATGCACACAGACATAAATCCATCTCTCCCCTCCTCCCAAACCACCGGCCGCTGAAGCGAGTCCTATTTCCAGCCCTGACACCTTGCCAGTTTGTCATTCTCCTTCCTGGCCACATCAAGTTCCATCGGGTTTGAGTTTATTGGCTACACGGTGAAGTTTATGTTGTCATAGAAATTAGCCTTGATGGACAGGGATATGGCCAGGGGATCAGGAGAGCGCGGCAGGCTCGTGGTGTTGGCATGGCTGAGATGTTGGGGTGCCGGGAGCCCTCTCCAAGAAAAATCAAAGCCGGCTCTTTGCTGCAGCAAGCGAGTGCAATGAGACACTCCCGGGGGACGGGGGCTTGGACGTGATTGTGAGCCGTCCAGTTCCCATTCCTCCCCTCCGCCCTCCCCCTTCCTCTCCAGGCCTCCCGGTGCCCCCCAGTGCCAAAAATCCTTCCCCGTGCAACGGAGGCAGGGCCAGGAGGCCCGGGGTTAAGCCACTCTCCTCTGCAGTTCGTGGTTAGCTTTTGTAGGCTCTTGGCCGTTTGACAAAAGTTGGATAATAATTCAATATTTCTTACTGAAATACTTGACCTTATTGTTAGTTTTTGTGACAAGGGGAATTTAAAGGAGCTGCAAAAAAATGCAAGCAAGTGTGGCTGAGAAAGGCCAGGGTATGCCACTGCGCACGGCACGGTTTCTTTTTCTGACATCTATAAAACTTAGGTGAAAACAGGTCAACATTGATGTTGGCAAATGAGAAGACCAGTTCTATTGTTAGCAAATGAACTTCAGATATAAATGCAAGTCTGGTTCAATCAAAACCACGTTTGGTTTTAGACACCAGCGATGTGCTTTCTATTAAAAAAGAAAAAAAGGCGTGTGTATATAGACACACAAAGTAAAAATATTCTTTGGCCACAAGGATCATTTTCTAAGTATCAAATCAACGTGTTGCAGCACAAGATGAGACCGCTATCATTTTCTTTTTAAATGTGTAGGGTACATTCTCCCAGAATCCTCTTTTCTCTCTACTTTAAATTGGCAAGGGCTGTTGAAAACTAAAATCATATATTAAGAAAAAATGTGCATCGCCTGCTGTAGGGACTTCCTGGAGACTGCTGGCTGGTGGCAGAGGAAGAAATGAAGGTACAGGATTCAAGTCTATAGCTCCCAGATTTGGCCCAAGTCTTATGATCACTTTTATGGGTTCCTCGTAGGAGTCTCATGAGACACGTCGGAGCTCACAGAGGAGGAACATCAGAGAAGTGCCGTCACTGGCCAAGTCCAGCTCCTGGAGGGTCAGTTAATTTTAGCCACCCGGGCAGCTGGCTGATCTCATTTTCTCTCTGTCCTGCGGTCATCTGAAGTCCCTGTCCTGCTAGGAACTGGGACAACCTCTGAATGTCTTGCTTCTTTTCCCATCGACCTCCTGTTAGCAAGGAGGCTGCTGAGGTCTGCAGGCCAATGTGTGCCGGTTGATGGGATTTGAGGAGGGTTACTCTTTCTGGGGTGAGCCCTTTTTAAAAATTGAGGTGAAGTCACATAACATAAAATGAACCAGTTTAAAGTGGGCGATTCATTGCCATTTAGTAGACTCTCGGTGTTGTACAAACACTACATTTTCATGGGCCCAAGCCGAAACCTGCACCCACTAAGCCGTTGCTTCCTAGTCTCACCTCTAGATTCGTTTGTGATGCAGTTGACGACCTTGGGTTCCACAGGGTCGCTTCCCGATGTTCAGTAAGTCACAGCCACCTTGGCAGCTAGGACCGAGAGGAGAGTTTTCTGGTGGGAGCGCGAGGCCCTGGGCTGGGGTTGGGGGGCACAGGAGAGGCAGCGCCTGGAATCACACAGGAACCCAGACCAGGAGACCTTGTGAACCGGAGGGGACCATCTGTTGGGGTAGCTGCTCTGTCTGAGGCTGGTTTTTGGTCTCCTGCTGAGGTGATGATCCCTTTAAAATTCTCAGCATTCTCACTCTCCCATGTCCTGCCTCCCGTCTGGGAGGCATTTTATTCCTTTAATTTGTGTTGGTCGGCATCCAAGTCTGGCACCAGGCAGTCCCTCCTTGAGGAGCTGGGGGTGGTGGAGGCTCACCCAGGTCTGGAAGGGGAGCCTCCCCGGGATGCTAACTGCTGGCTGTCTCCTTCAATACCCATCACCCCGCTGGTAATCACTTTCAAATGGCAAACAATAATAAAAGCTTTCCTCGGCTTGGCTTCCAAGTGTCAGCGTACCTACCCAGGCGATGGGTGTGTGTGTGTTTGAATTGTCTAAGAAGAAGAAGACGTTTGGGGAGCCCTCGAGTACGCTGGGATGGGCAGGAATGGCCTGAGGTTCCTCTCCAAACACTGTCCGTGAGGCTGACCTGGAGCGGGTCAGAGGGAAGAACTAGACTGACAGGTGGCTTTGGCTTTGCATCTGAATCTGGAGGGAGTTGGCTGGGTCTCTCCTGATGGGGTCCCTTGTGAATCTAGGCATTGCTCGGAGCTGGGGATGAGACAGGAGGGGAGAACCCAGCCTTCCGAGTTGGCTGCCGAAGATGTGTGACTAGATTCCAAAGGAAAAATCCCAAGCGTCTGAGCTGGGAGGGAGGTGAGGCTGACCCCGCCCCAGGGTGTGTTCCAGGCCACACAGAGCCTCAGGGCTCACGGAGTTCCTCTCCCTGGAGGGTCTGTTTTCCTTGGAGGGGTTGGGGGAGGGTAAGGCTGAGAATTTAACTGGCAGGCAATTTCAACCACGTCTCATATCAGAATTCAGATGCATAAGTGGCATGCAATGCAAAGTTCACAGGAGCTGTAAACTGTCTTCCTTACTGTGGGCCACATTGAGACGGGTGGCCCAGGGTTAAAGGGCTGCTCTCTGCAGGCAGGTGGCTGTGGTAGAAATAATTGGGAAGTCCTGGCAGTGGTCAGGGCATTTCCCCAGAGGCCTGCGGAAACTTTGGACCTTGTAGAAGTCCCCTCCTCGCACCCTTTCACCACCCAACTGCACCCCCTCCTGTAAACCTCCAGGTCCCCCTTCCCACAAAGACTTCCTTCCCAGTGGACCCCATGGCCCAACACAGCCCCGGTCGCCTGCGCTGGGCCTGCCCTCTGTCCTCTGACAGCCTTTCAGTGACCTATTTCTGCTTCACAAACTGCGCCGCCGCTTCGTGGTTTAGAGCCGCGGCCCTTTGCTTGCTCCTGACTCTGAGGTCAGGGAGGCAGGTGGGGCTCAGCAGGGAGTCCTGCAGGGCCCTGGCCTCCCCACAGCATGCTGGTCCCAGGACCCTTTCACACACGGGCTTCTCAGAGGCACGAGAGAGGCGGCTGTACCTTGTTTAAGGTCCACCTCGGGAGAGGAGATGGGCTGGGTCACCTCACGGTGTTCTGGTGGTCAAAGCCGGTCCCAGGGGCCACCAACCCAGAGTCAAGGGCAGGAGACAGAGACCCCCAACTCTTCACAGGAGGAGAGGCAAAGGATCGACAGTTATTTTAAAACCGCCCCCTGGAATAGTTTGGCTTTGAAGCTTCTGATCGGAACCACTCTTTCCATCCTTCCTCTCAGATATCACAGTTCCCCAGGACCCCTCCCTGTGCTGACGGCAGGGGGACTTAGTCAACATTGGAAGATCATTTCAGGATTCAGGCATCAGTGACAGGTGTGTGAGGAGGGGCTTTGGGCAGGAGGATCCCGCTACAGGCAGAAGGCAGAACACGCTTCATCAAAGCACCAGGGTCAGAAGCAGCCTGGTGATGAAGAAGGTGCGAGGGGGGCGGGGGAAGGTGTGTCCTGGATCAACCAGGCTCGGAGGGACGCTGTGAAGGGGAAAGGAGAAGTGCAGCCCACTTCACAGAGTTGAGATGTGCAGGGAAGAGCTGGGGGGCAGGTTCCTCTGACACACGCCCCGGGGCACCTGGGCTGTGGGGCTGCCGGCTGCCCTGGTTGTCACTCAGAGAGTCTGCAGGGTCCCAGAGCCACCCTGCCGGGAAAGCAGAGAAAGAGGCTATTGTTTCTCCCCACTTGAAGTGGCTGATGACAGTGCAAAGGAATGTAGTCAGGACCCTCCCTCCTCGCCACGGAGGATTACAGGCTGGAGAACCATGGGGCACAGGGTGTGGAAACCGCTGGGGTGGCAGAGAGGGGAGTGAGCGTTCCCTGGGGGCGCTGTGGAGATTCTGGAATTCCACCCTCCAGCTCCCAGCTACTGACACCTCGGGCTACTGACACCTCCAGCTCACTGCGCAAAATGGGAACGCTGGTTCTTAGGATTTTTTTTTTCTTGAGGATTAAATAAAATAATCCAACAGTGATGGCGAACCTATGACACGCGAACTCATTTTTTGGTTGATTTTTCTTTGTTAAATGGCATTTTTAAATGGCATTTAAGTATATAAAATAAATATCAAAAATATAAGTCTTTGTTTTACTATGGTTGCAAATATCAAAAAATTTCTATATGTGACACGGCACCAGAGTTAAGTTAGGGTTTTTCAAAATGCTGACACGCCGAGCTCAAAAGGTTCGCCATCACTGGCCTAGTACGATGTGTTGCCACAGGGTAATAAGTGCTAAATAAATACTCGCTTCTTCCTCTCCAAAATGTTAGAAAAGGGGCCTTAGAAATCCTTGAATCCCATGTGCGATGAGCACGCTGAGGCCTGGAGGCAGTAAATGACTTGCCCAAGGGTAAGCCCTGTGTTGGTGAATCCTCGCCTCCTCCTCTTGGCCGAGCTCTGCCTTCTGTGCTGCAGGCCTGTGCGTCCCTCTACGGACGTGAATGTTTCATTGCAGCCACACCGCAACTCAACATGTCCCTGAAGAACATGGGGGCCTGGACGAGAAAGTGCTAGCAAAGCATGAAAACAAAACCTGAAAAAAAACGCACAACAAAACCACATCTAAAATGCCAGCATATGTCAACATGAACATTTTTTAATAAAGCCATTCATTGAAATCGCATTCATAAGTCCTTGCTCCTTTATCCATTTCTTACTTATTTAAAAAAGAAAATTAAAGATCAGTTTAGAATGATACCAAAGTAAAAAGTAAAATGTCTTCCTCCTGCCCGTGTCCCCTCCCCCAGACCACACCGTCGCTGTCCAACAAGGCCTCCTGCTTATCCACGAGTAGCAGCGGGACCCACGTGGTCCCGCCAACACTCAGTGTGGTTCCGTTTATGGAATCCAGTTCTCCAGAGGAGCTGCCCATCAGGAAGCCTGGGTGCCATGAGACACTGTACTGGGCCCCATTATTGATGACTGAGCAGCCAATCACCCCTCACGTGGTGGGCAAGAGGGCAGCGTTCTACTCTGCTCACAGATTCTGTGGGTCAGGAGTTGACGCAGGCGCAGCAGGAATGGCTCACTGCACATGTCTGTGGCCTCAGCTGGAGAGCCTGGACTGGCTGGGGGGAGGGGGGTGTCCTCACTCACATGCCGGCACCCGGTTCGGGCTGGGTGAAGGATGGTCTTAGCCAGGACTGCCTCCTGGAGGGCCGCAGGGTGGTTAGACATCTTGCTCAGTGGCTTGGGCTTGGAGAACAAGTGTCCCAGCCAACCTGGTGGCAGCTGCATGGCGGTTACATGACAGCCTCAGATGTCACACGTTGCCACTTTCACCATCCTCTATTGGTCGAAGCAGACACAAGCCCACCCAGATGCAAGGACAGGGCACCCCAGCTCTCACGGGAGGAGGGTCAAAGAATTGGCACCTGTGCTGTGGAGCCGTCACCTGTGGTGGTCAGGCTTTGTGAGTGCTGAGCCCACCGGCTAACCAAGGATTTGGGGGCTCCTCAGGGGAAAGAGACAATCGAAGAGGGGAGATTCAGGCCTTTGATCTCTGGGGCATTGTGAAGGTTTGTGGAGACAGATTGTAAACAATGGGACTATCTTGGATAATCCTGGGGAAAGTATGGCTTTGAAGACTTTGCTCACAGTTTACTTGCCACATTTGAGAAGTGGGACCACCACACCTACCTGCTTTATCGCTGGAGTGAACTGCTCCGCGAACACCAAGGCCTTGACAGCAGCTGCTGTGGGGGTGAGCTAGACTGCATTTTTCCACCAACAGGAGGAAGTGGCAGTGCAGGGGGCAGCTCCATGAGAGCCAGGCCGAGGGAGGTGTGGCCTCATTTTGAAAAGGGGTGGGCTCCACCCCCCACACACCCTCCAGCCTCCCCCCACCTGTGTACATACCCAGAAGGAACATCGTTTGTGTTGAATCCAAAGAGGAGTCTTTGAAGCCCTCAGAGATCTCCAGAGCAAAGCGCAGGGTGAGGTCAGGGCATTCAGGAGGCTGAATGGAGGGAGGGAGGGGCATGTGCGCCAGCCCCAGCTGCGTTGAGGCTGGCTGTAGCACAAGCGATGCCCCCACTTGGGAGTCTGCAGCCCAGCAGCCATGTGGTTGGGGCAGGAAAGTGACTCATTGTGCTGTCCCCCATCTCTTTGTGCTCCAGGAGTGAAGGGAGAATGAGAGCTCTGGGCTCGCTCTGTTCCTGGCAGGCACTGTGTTAGGTACTTTGTATCATTAACCTGTTTGATGCAGTGGTTCTCAACCTTCCTCATGCCGCGACCCTTTAATACAGTTCCTCATGTTGTGGTGACCCCCAATTTCATTGTTACAAATTGAACATAATTAAAGCACAGTGATTAATCACAAAACAATATGTAATTATATATGTGTTTTCTGATGGTCTTAGGCGACCCCTGTGAAAGGGTCATTCAACCCCCGAAGGGGTCGGGACCCCTAGGTTGAGAACCGCTGGATTAAAGCCTCACAATAATCCTATGAGTCTTAGTTAATAGTTAAAAGACTGAGGCTCAGAGTAAAAGCCTTTTCTAAGGTCACCCTGGGGCAGGTTCTGTTGGCTTTTGCAGGGCAAGGAGTCCCCCTCGCCTTTCCTTTTCTTCTAGTCCCCATTCCATTCCACACTTTTCCCTTTACTCTGAACCACACGATTCTGTCACCAGGCTTTCGGATGCTTGCAAAACCCAATCCCTTCATGGTTAGGGCCATGCAGGAGTTATCAGCAAAACATATTTGAAGAAATGATGCCTTAGACTAGCATGCTATCCAATACAGTAGCCATCTGTGACTGTTAAAATAAAACAGAATAAAATTAAAAGAAATTGAAAGTGCAGTTCCCCAGTCACACTAGCCACATTTCAAGTGCTCAACAGCCACACATGGCCAGGAGCGCCTGTATTAGATGGACAGGTCTACTAGTAGAATATTTGCATTGTTGTGGAAAGTTCTATCGAACACTGCGACTTTAGGGAATAAGTATAGGAAGAATCACATTTTTCTAAATTACTAGTACTATTGTTATTTTTACTAATACCTTTCATGGTAATTGGGCTATTTATTTTCTTCAAATCTTTCTCAGAGGTAAAATAATTGACTATATTTTTACAGTACTGAAAAGTTGACAAACTGTATCCACATACTTGATCTTATTTAATGCAACAGCCTTGCAAAGTATGGTAGGGAATGATGTTACAGGTAAAGCAATAAAGGTTCAGAGAGGTTAAGCAACTTGGCCAAGATTCTGTAAACAGTAAGGAGTAGAGCCAGGATTTCAACACAGGTTCTCTCTTTGTGCACTTTCTGCAGGGAGAATGTGTGTATACAAAGCCTGGAATTCTCCTTAGGCAAAATTATTAAATCGACAGTAACTTGCCAGGGTTCTTGTGTGGAGAACTGTGCTCCTCAGTTTTCTTGTTTAGACTGTCAGATTTTTCATTAGATCTTGCCACTAACAAATATCTTTGTTTTCCTTCCAAAGTTGTCGGCAGCTTTTATAATTATTTTATCATAGGAACACAGTTTACATAGGCATATATTTATTAATTGGGAAATTACCTTTTCCAATTAGTTTATAATGAGAATAATTATGTTTACTGTCACTTAGACAAGTGGTAAATAAAAAAGAATCAGTTTTTTAAAATGTAACTTTCCAGAACTAGGAGTGATGTAAGATACATGTGCATGGAAAGGTACCCAGCAATACCTGGCCAGGCATCTATACTGATAATAGAGGAATATGCAAATTGTCTGGGATGCCATCACAATAACAGTAACAACCAAACAACAGGCTGTGTGGGGCAACTAGGTCAGCAGGGGGGTTAGTGAGGGACGACCAAACAACTGAACAGCAGGCTGCGTGGAGTGACCAGGCTGGCAGGGGGGTTAGTGAGGGATGACCAAACGACTGAACAGCAGGCTACGTGGGGTGACCAGGCTGGCAAGGGGGGCAGTTGGGGGCAACCAGGCCGGCAGGGGAGGCAGTTAGGGGTGACCAGGCTGGCAGAGGGGGCCAGTAAGGGGAGACCAGGATGGCAGAGGGGCAGTTAGGGGCAACCAGGCTGGCAGAGGGGGGCAGTAAGGGGAGACCAGGATGGCAGAGGGGGGCAGTAAGGGGAGACCAGGATGGCAGAGGGATAGTTAGGGGCGACCAGGTCGGAGGGGGCAAGCAATTGGGGGCAAGCAGGCTAGTGGGGGGCAGTTGGGGGCAACCAGGCCAGCAGGGGGGCAATTGGGGGTGACCAGGCCAGCAGAGGGGGGCAGTTGGGGGTGGCCAGGCCAGTAGGGGGTCAGTAAGGGGTGACCAGGCCGGCGGGGGCAGTTAGGGGGGACCAAGCCGGTGTGGGGGGGAAGTTGAGGGCAACCAGGCAGTCAGGGGGAGCAGTTAGGAGCCAGGGGTCCCGGATTGTGAGAGGGATGTCCGACTGCCGGTTTAGGCCCAATCCTTGGGATCGGGCCTAAACCAGCAGTCAGACATCCCCTAAGGGGTCCCGGATTGGAGAGGGTTCAGGCTGGGCTGAGGAGACCCCCCTCCCCATGTACAAATTTTGTGCACCAGGCCTCTAGTGATATATAAAGAACTATTCATTTATGCACTCATTTATTTAGTTAATATAAAATATTACCATCCACTGGTCTAGACACAGGAGATAATAACAAAGGCAGGTAAACAGTAAACCTATAATAACATAAACAACACCATGTCAAGCTGTGATAGTGCTTTGCATAAATAAAAAGCAAAGAAAGGGAATAGATAGTAGCAGAGTAGGTGGGGATACTGTTTTAGACAGGGTTGCTAGGAAAGATCTTTCTGAAGTTCACTTGAAGAGGAACCTGAAGAATGCGACTAAACAAGCTATAACCCCAGGGAAACTGTTCCAGCAATAGGCGCCCTACGTGCAAAGGCCCTGAGGCGGGCACATGCTTTGTTTTACTTTTTGCACTAAATCACCACTGATCTTATATTTTCTACTTGATGGCATATTTCTTGTCTGTTGTCCTATGCATGATGCCTTTGCTTGGCTCTAGGAGCAATGGGGAGGCTCCTGTGGTTGGAATGTAGTGACAGAGCTACGGAAGGTAGAAGCCAGGACCAGTTCCTGGGCCACCAGTTGTAGGCTGTGAAGGCCTTTGGATTTTATGCTGAGGTGACTGGGGAAGCTGTCGGTGGTGGTGCATGGAGCACATAAGTTACTGTAGGCTTTATTGGTTAGGTTTTTTGTTTGTTTGCTTGTTTTTGGTAAAAAATCTGATTATTCAAATGTATTACCTCCGTGGTCGGCAAACTGCGGCTCCTTGGCCTCTTGAGTGTGGCTCTTCCTCAAAATACCACGTGTGGGCGGGCACGTACAGTGCGATTGAAACTTCGTGGCCCATGCGCAGAAGTCGGTTTTCAGCCTGGGTGAGTCTATTTTGAAGAAGTGGCGTTAGAAGAAGTGGGGGGTGTCGGTCGGGCGATGGGAGACGGGGCGCAGGCGGGCCGCGGGTTACACAGCTCGGGGGAGGCGCGTGCGATTCATGCAGGAGTTGAGTGAGCCAGTCAGTCAGCAGTCTCATGTGCAGTGGTTAGTGCTAGTCGCGTCCACAAATCGCTCGCGGGTGACAAAAGTACCTACTCGAAGCATAAAGTTACCTGTATTTTTCCAACCAGCTGCAAATCCTACAGGTATTTTTGTCATCAATTTAAGAATTGTAATTATTTTGTGTTGGTGGCTTTATTATTATAAAATGAAACATTTTTTTAGGTGCCCTGTTTGACATGGCTCCAAAGAAGAAGCAAAGAAAAACGGAAGATGAAAACCGTGAATTTAAAGTTGAATGGACCGAGACTTTCGCGTTTATTCAAAACTTAAATGGCCTTCCGACCTGTCTTATTTGTCAGGAAAAATTGTCGCATAACAAGAAATCAAATTTGGAGAGACACTTTACAACTAAACACATGTCATTTAGTACTAAATATCCTGTTGGTGATGCAAGGAAGAAAGCAGTTGAGGAACTTCAGAAGAGTCAAGAAAAATCAAGTTCTGTATTTAATTACTGGGTGCAATCTTCCAACAATGTTAATATTGCAAGTTTTGTGGTTAGTCAAGAGATTGCTAAGAGAGGAAAACCAAATACAGACGGCGAATACATAAAAAGTTGTTTTATAAATGCATCCGAAGAGCTATTTCGGGATTTTAAGAACAAAGCAGATATTCTAAAAAAAATTAAAGAGTTACCATTGTCTGCTAAAACAGTGAAAGATAGAACAGTCAAAATGTCTTCGAATATAACCAACCAACAAGTTGAAGATCTTTTTTTTTATTATTATTAATTTTTTAAATATATTTTATTGATTTTTTACAGAGAGGAAGGGAGAGAGATAGAGAGTTAGAAACATCGATGAGAGAGAAACATCGATCAGCTGCCTCCTGCACATCTCCCACTGGGGATGTGCCCACAACCCAGGTACATGCCCTTGACCGGAATCGAACCCGGGACCCCTCAGTCCGCAGGCCGACGCTCCATCCACTGAGCCAAGCTGGTTTCGGCAAGAAGATCTTAAGTTGGTTTCAGCTTTATCAATAGCAGTTGACGAGTCTTGTGACATAAATGATACAGCGCAAGTTTCACTTTTTGTACGATTTATTTCATCTACAGGTCCTAAAGAAGAACTTTTAGGATTATTGCCACTCAAAGATCAAACAGGTGGAGAGGATCTAGCAAATGCTGTAATTGAGTGCATTGAAAAACATCATATTCCACTCGATAAAATTGTCTCAATTTCAACAGACGGGTGGAAAAGTATGACCGGTGTAAGAAACAGGTTTGTTGCTATTTTGAAAGAAAAATTAATCACGAGATACTTACTTACCATTGCATCCTTCATCAAGAAGCGCTTTGTGTGCAGACATTTCCAGAAGAAATTTGCAAAGTTATGGAATTGGTGATTAAGATTATCAACTCCATTATAGCTAAAGCTCTTAATCATCGCCAATTTAAAGAATTTTTAGTTGAAATGGAAAGTGAGTAGCAGATCTTCTGCTGCATAACAAGGTACGTTGGTTATCAAGAGGAAACGTTTTGAAACGTTTCACTTCCTTATTAACAGAAATTAAAGCATTTCTCCTTGAGAAGGGTGTTCACTATCCAGAACTAACGAACGATCAGTGGATCCAAAAATTTTATTTCATGGTAGACGTTACTTCTCATCTAAATCAGCTTAATCGTAAACTACAGGGGAAAGGAAACAGTTTTTTCGATGCTAGAAGAAGTTATTTCATTCGAAAACAAATTATCTCTTTTTGCTCAAGACTTTGAAAGAGAAACTTTGATTCACTTTCCAAGCTTGTTGAAATATCGCCAAGAAAATAATTCTGATATTGACATTTGCTATTTCAAAACAACACTTTTAAATATGAGGGAAGCTTTTCTCAACAGGTTTCAGGAATTCAGAAACAGCAAAGCGACGTTAGCCTTTGTTAAAAAACCTCTCAATGCTACTGTAACAGAATTAAATTTTTCTCCCTTTAATATTGACATTGGCAACTTTGAAATGCAATTGCTGGATTTAAAAAACAAAGAACTGTGGAGCTCGAAATTTGAACGTCTTTGTGCTGATATAGAAATATTGGAGAAAAACAAATGTGAACTTAGTTCACAGCAAAAGTGGTCTGCTTTGAAAGACCTGGAGAAGGAAGATATGTTGATTTTTAACACCTGGAATAGTATTCCTGACTCATATAATCAACTGAAAAAACTAGCGTTTGCTGTTCTTTCCTTATTCGGGTCTACATATTTATGCGAACAATCATTTTCAAGCATGAACCTTATCAAGAGTAAATTGAGAAGTCGTCTTATTGATGAGAACCTGGAATCCTGCCTAAAATTAAAAACAACAACATACAAACCTGACTTACCCAAACTTTCCAAGGAGATGCAAGGCCATTGTTCACATTAGTGTTTGTCAGTCATTGTTATGATTTAATTTTATGGATATTGTAAGGTAAATTGTAAGGAATTTAATTTTATCAATAAATAATATCGTTATTAAGTATGATATCAAGTTTTATTCAATGTACCTATAGTTTAACTAAGACTTAAAACTTTAAGTAAAGTTTATTAAGTTAATTTTAGGGAACGTTGTGGAGTGAAAGAAGATATAGTGTCAAGGATTGAGAAAGGTATGTTGAGATGGTTTGGACATATAGAGAGGATGAACGAAAGGAGATAGACGAAACAAGTATACAAGAGGAGTGTGGATGGGAGAGTTGGAAGGGGTCGACCTCAGCGAACATACCTCAATCAGATTGAGGACGTTTTTAGCAAAGGCCAGCTTAGGAGTACCCTAATTAAGTTAATAACAGTGTACCTACCTATATTGTTTAAGTTTAAAAAATTTGGCTCTCAAAAGAAATTTCAATCGTTGTACTGTTGATATTTGGCTCTGTTGACTAATGAGTTTGCTGACCACTGCCCTAGCTGGTTTGGCTCAGTGTACAGAGCATTGGCCTGCGGACTGAAGGGTCCCTGGTTCGATTCAGGTCAAGGGCACATGCCTGGGTTGTAGGCTTGATCCCCAGTGGGGGGGCATGCAAGAGGCAGCTGATCAATGATTCTCTCTTATCATTGATGTTTCTATCTCTCTCTCCTTCTCCCTTCCTATCTGAAATAAATAAAAATATTTTAAAAAAAGAGAACCCAAGAGGAGCCAGACTGGGAAGGGTGATGGAGGAAGATGCAGCATGACAAATGCTGGAAGGAAGGACAGAGGATGAGACAGAACAGTGAGTAAGTCCAGCAGCTGAGAGACCCCAACAGCCGTGAAATCAGGGCCTTATTAGTCACCACTGCTCCAGCTGGTGCCTTTGGCTTCCTTCTTAACCAAATGGTGGTGGTAGTAGCACCAGATGGTTGATTTCTGACGGGAAGTTGAGGAGGAAAATCCCCATAAGTTTTCCAAGCAAAATACAAATTAAGAACCTGCATATAGCATGGGCAATGAGCTGTAGATCCATTGGAGGGAATTTCCTACAATCTTAGAGTCTATAGAAGCGAATCGTGGCCCAGGCCCTCTCGTCGATATTCTATGACTGAAACTGAACTGATATAGGAGCAGCATGTTGGCTTAGAATGAGATATGAAATTTCATAAGCCAAGCAAAACGAAGAGCAGATAAAGAACTAGAGGAAGCCAAAAAGGGTAAGGAAAACACCCTTGAACCGTGAGCCATGGAGGGTTAGGTCTGAAATGACAAAAAATCTGAGCTCCAGAGAGTCCAAGTGTTACGTTAGGAGCCAATTAACACAAGCAATGAGGCTGTGGTCCTGCTGAGGGACATTCATGAATAATGGAAGCAGGTGGCCTAGAAACAAAACCACTTTCCTCCCAGTGTATTCCCGGGTGATCGAGTGTGTCTGGGATGAGGATGAACTTGAAGGCATCAGGACATGTCTCACAGTGCACCCCTCGGGGCGCGCCAGCGGGACACTGAGCAGGCACCGCCTCTTTGAGTGACAACATCCTGCTGGTTCACCCACCTCCACGTGGCCCTGGTACAACGTGCTTCTCACGGAGCTTTGTTCCCTTGTCATGAAGGCTCTGGATCTGAAGGTGGGAGGGGCATGGAGAAACCAAGTGTGTAGAAAAATATCCTCTTCTTCTTTTTATTTACAAAAAAAAAAATTAATTGATTTTTTAGAGAGAGAGAAAGGGAGAGGGGTAGAAACATCGATGAGAGAGAAACATTGATCTATCAGGAATTCAACGGGTGACCTCCTGGTTCATGGGTCAACACTCAACCATTGAGCAACACCGGCCAGGCCAAATATCCTCTTCTTAATTCAGGTAGACTGGTGAGCCGCTGAGCACCAGCTGCAGACAAGTAATACGGGAGAGCCAATGGATTAAGAAGGAAGAGAAGTGGGTGCGTTAGAAAACCCGCTGGTTCAGGCTGGGAACATTCTCTCGAGGTCCTGGTTCTTGGCGCTGCTCTGCCCTGGCTCACCTTGCTGACTAGGACAAGTCCCTTCACAGTCCTGAGGCTTTAGCTTCCGTATCAGCGGAATGGTGATGGCGGTGTCCCCAAGGGGTTCCCAGGTCCTGTCTAGCCCCCTAGCTCTCTTATTTTACCGTGGCTGGTGCCAAGGCTGGTGCAGGGTGGGGGCGGGGGGCCCTGGGGTCCAAAGCAGCCAATTGCTCATGCTGCTAGTGTCACCTCCCCCACCATCCAGTGTTTGCCATTCTCTTGTTAGATCCAGTGGAGAAGGGCTCTAGTTTGGGACAGTTAACAGGTGGCATTCACATTCTGTCCACCGCACCACAAGCCAATGGCGTTATGTTGCTAAATGAGCCTTGTTTTCCATCGCATCTGGGTTAGGCATCAGGATGCTTAATTGCACTGCAGGCGGCATTGAGATGAGCACCGTGCCTGGACATGGTGGCCATGCTCTCATATTTGGACCAGACAAAGGGGACACGAGAAGAATTTAGCTTGGGAAGGACTCCTGGTGTTCAGAGGGCATATAGGACCCCCCAGGACGGCTATTCATGCCCGCTAACCTGCGAACCGTATCCTTCTCATGAGACACTTACCTGCTTATCAACTGACTCCTTGCTCACGGGGCCGGTGAGTCCTGTTACAATGTTGCTTAACTCATAACGTGGAAGTAATAATATCTGTCCTGCCTGCATATTAGGGTTCCAGGGAAGTGCTTGGAAAAATACTAAGTGCCATGCGACTATCGGATTATTAATAACGTCGCTATTATGCCTTTTGATTGATGAGACTTTGATACAGGGAAAGGCTGCTCCCCTCCCTCCGCCACAAGACCTGTTCCCAAAAGTACATCTCAGTCCACACTCCAAAGACATTTCTTGCAACCACATCTTAGTGCGGTTCACCCAATAAAAAGCTCCTCTGGCTCCAAGTGGGCATGCAAGTTCATCACAACATTTGCCATCAATAAAAGCCAATTCTTTCCATATGAAAAGCATTACAGCTGTCGAACGGTTATTGAGTGATGATACCTGAATAATGGGGATACAGGCACAGGGAAATGTACAAAGGGAAACTTCACAGGGACGCCAATTGCGAAGATAGAAATGTCGGCATCAGAGGGAATTAGTTAAGCAGAGTGGAGCACTTTGGCCTCCACCGAGCAGGGAAGACGAGGAGCAGGGGCGGTGGGAGGTGGAGAGAAGCAGCAGGGAGCAATGAGAGAATCAGTGCTACCTGGCAGAGGAGTCACAGATGAGGGCGGTGGAGAGGAGCCGTCACAGCCCACGCAGACCACAGCCCACGCGGACCACAGCTGCGCTAGGGCCAGCTCTCCCAGGCCAGGAATTTGTCAAAAATTATCTCCTGGAAACTTTGCATTTATAATTAGAGCTCCATTTAATCCTCAAAAGTGACCTGGTTTGGGCAATAAACGGTATCCCCCTGGGCATTGTCGTTATTGACGGATGAAAATCTGGAGGGACTAACCAAGGCTGGGAACTCTGCCCAAAGACCCCAGGTCCTCAGAATCCGTGTCCCTTCGTCTTCTGTTGTAGAGCACAACTTCATCTGACTCACTTCCAAAACAGAAATTCTTCAGTTAGTCCATTAAAAGAAATAACAGCTCTGTTTTAATCTCAGCAACGGCCTTGGGATGAAAAGACTACTAATTACTCTAATTAACCAAGCACATTAAGTGCACATGTTCAAACGAACACGAAAATACCATCCGTCTTGGTCCTGAGGTTCTCGAGATGCTGGAATCCATAACCATTTAGTGGCAGAAACTGACTTCAGAGAAAACACAACCAAAGCCGCCGGCTTGTTTGTGCGACTGCCGACTTGTGGAGGAGCAACCAAGAGACTGGACAGGCAGGAGGGTGTCTCCCCAGTTCGTGTTTCCAATTACTGTCCAGAGGAGACAGAACAAAGATGCTCCTATTTATAGCCAAAGTCTAAAGAAGGGAAGGGGGAGTGAAGAAGCTTAATCATGAGAAAATACCATCCCTGTTGGCATTCAGAGTGGATAAAACTGAAGTTTATTGTAAGAACAAACTGTCTTCAGGGAAAAGAACTCCTTCCAAGTCCTGCCTCCATGTACAAGGTTCTCTGAAACCACTTCGCTGCCAGTGATGAGAGCAGGTGGGACAGATGGGCATCGTGATGGGAGCTGGGTCTGGAGCAGGGCAGGCACCAAAGCTTCTGGGCGAGAACCTGCCTCTGAACCTGTACCTGGGAAGCCAATGGAGGTCACGTTTCTTCGTTTCTTTGAGCGTGCCAGTGACCCTGGGTCAGTTCTCAGGGCTCGGACCTCAGGCAGTGCTATCAGGGAGCAGGGGTAATGGAGAGGAGCCCTTAGCTCCTTGGAGAGGATCTGGTTAATAATGCACAAATGGCCTCAAGGTACAGAATGCCGTCTTGTTTTGGAATAGGTCCAATGGTGGGGGAGGGATGCTGGGGTCCTCTCCTTAAAAAATCTTTATCTCCTCTCCTTAAAAAATAGATTTAAAAGATACATATTAAGTTAGTACATTGGCCAAGCACTGTGTAATTTCTATAGCGACCTTTAGAAGTCTGTTATTGCCAACCCATTTTACAGATAAGGAAACCAGGGCTCAGAGAAACTGAGAACTTGCTTGCTCAGGTTCCGTACATGGAGTTCTAGGAGGCCTCTGAAGTGTCAGTGTGGCTACCATTCTGGTGGTGCCCCAAACGATGATGAAGGTGCTTCCATTTTCAGGTAATTGGCTCCTTGCCTTTTGGAGCTCAGGATCTCCTATCCAACCACTAGATAGCGTAGCTCCAGAAAGAACCTGTCCGGGGCCCAGAGGTTGCACCTACCAACCCCATGTCACAACCTGTGGCCTAATTAAGATACTGCCTTCTCCCTTCAATTTATCTGAAATTCCAAGGTAATTCCATTTCCTCTAGTATGGTGGACTAGGTTTAGGGAAGGTCCTTATAGAGTGTACAAATAATGTGGGTTTTTTGTTGTTGTTTTTAATTTTTTCATTCTAATCAAATTGGCTTGTGCTATGGAGATGCCAAAGGCTATAGGGGTGCTGCATCCTCTGCTATGCCAAATCCCTCCCAAGAAAGATATAAAGGAGGGGACCACTGTTCTGTACAACCCTCTTGGATGTCTAATAAATGAGTCTTTTGCTCTCCAAATAGAGACTCCCTGGAGTTGGCTCAGATTAGTAATGAATCCTTCTGCAGAAGCAGACTAGAGCGGGCGTCATTGTTGTCATCACCATTTATTAGATAATTTTTGCCTCTTGCTTCATATTTAAGAACTCAATTGCTCAAACCACCCCTGACCTGCAGGAACAGGAACAGTCAACAAATTCTGTCACTTCTTTCCTTTTAGATTTATCCTTCCCTTCCATCCTACATTTATCACACTGGTCCAGCCAGGCAGTCTCTTCTGTTGTTCAAACTTATTTCTTTAACTCTAGTCTTTGTGTCCTGATCTCGAAATTCATCCTGCAGGCTAACCCCTCTCCCTCAAATATTCCATTCCCAAGTCCTTCTTTACTCGAAAATCCACAGTACCCCACTGCCAAGTTTTGAGCTTTTTAAATCACAAAAATAACACTTAAATAATGTCCCAAATTTGAACAATATGGAAGTGTATAGAGGAAAATCTCAGATCTATCTATCTGTCTATTATCTATCCATCTTAAAACCAAAGGATTGTTCTTTATTTTGAGATTCTTTTCTTTTTTAATTTTTAAAATGGTTATCAATATAAGCTATGTATATGCTAGATAAAAATTCATTAAAAATAATAATAGAAGTCTTAAGAAAATAGTCTCCTGTCCCATGCTTCTTGTTGGAAAGCCCAATCAAAGTCAAATGCCTTAGCTAAGCTGTTAAAACCTATGGGACATGGTGCTGCTGGGGTTACCTTCTGAGCCTAGGTTCTACTCCCCCTCAACTTCGACCAATTTCTACTCCATCCAGGTCATGATCTATTCCCATAGTCTTTGTCTTTCAACTGGAGAGTTTAGTCCATTTACATTATTTGTAATAACTCTACCATTTGGATTCATTTCTACCATCTTGGTTTTGTCCTTTCTAATAATATTTATTCTGTGTTTTATTTTTCTGTTTCTTTTTCTTCTTTTGCCTCCTTGTTTTGAATTTATTGGTTCTATTTCCTGAACCTCTAATTCTAATTTCCCTCCTGTATTCTAGTTCTTTTAATGGACATCCTAGAAACTTTAATATGCATAATTAACATAATAGAATTGAAATTTAATCAGTATATTTAAGCTTTTTTGAACAATAAAAGAAGCAAAGCACACTTGAATTCTAATTACTTACCTCCGAATTTTATGTGCCATTTTCTAGAATTTTAATTCTCTTAATTTTTAAAAACCCATAAATTAAACATTGTTGATGTTTTCTACCATCATTTTTTTATTTAGATTTAACCACATGTTTAACTTCATATTTGCTCATTGACCCTTTGCATTTCAAACCTGCCTTATGGGATCCTTGTTTCTAAAATGCATGTTGTTTAGAAGTTCCCACAATGGGAGTGTTTTGGTAGTAATTTCTCTTAGTTTGGCATAATCTGAAGTAGTTTTTTTGGCCCTCCCCCTTTGAAAGAGCTTTTCTTGTTTAGAATTCAAAATTATTAGTTATTTGATGCTAGTTCATTTATATTAATGCTTGTCACTTTTTTCTAGATAATCTGCTTGTTCTCTCTGATTGCTATTAAGGTCTTCTCTCTGTGTTTGTTTTTCAAACATATAATACGTCTAGGAATGGACCTCTTTTGATACATCCTGCTTGGGATTCTCTGGACTTTCTTAATCTATGCACTGATGTCTTTCACTAATTCTGGGGAAAGTCAGCCATTATCTCTTTTAATATTGGTTCTTCCCATTTTCTTTATTGTTTTTATTGTTTTATATTGAATATTCTCATCCTAATCTCCAGGTTTCTTAAACATTTTCCTTTTTCCCATTGCTTTCCCCCCTCCTCATGAGTCTGTGTAATCTCTTCAATATTCCAGTTCATCTATTTTCTCTGATAGTCTAGTCATTGAAATTGAAATTTTATTTATCTTTTTTTATTTCTAGAATTTTTATTTGGTCATTTTTCTTTTTTAAAAAAATATATTTTATTGATTTTTTACAGAGAGGAAGGGAGAGGGATAGAGAGTTAGAAACATCGATGAGAGAGAAACTTCGATCAGCTGCCTCCTGCACACCCCCTACTGGGGATGTGCCCGCAACCAAGGTACATGCCCTTGACCAGAAACGAACCTGGGATCCTTCAGTCCGCAGGCCGATGCTCTATCCACTGAGCCAAACCCGTTACGGCTTGGTCATTTTTCAAATCTGACCAGTTATAATAGTTTTAATTTAATACACTTTCAACCTCCTCTCATATTTTTGAACATATTAATTATACTAATTTTATAATATATGCTTGATAAATCCCAGTATTTGTGGTCTCTGAAGATCTGATTCTAGAGTTTCTTATTTCAGCTGACTCTCACTCAGAATGGTTTATTTCCCTGTGTTTAATGACTTAAAAAAAAGAGTTTATTTTCCTTGTAACTTAATTTGCAGGAGTTCATTGAGGCCCATTTTGAAGTATTTTCTTCCAGAGAAGGTTGGAACTTGCTCTGTCAGGTGCCCAAGGGTTTCACCAAGTTGGAACCAACTTAAACTAAAAAGTCAGCGTTTTCTTTCAGCCACAATAGTTGTGTATATTCAGGCCCCAAACTCAATAAAGGTTATATCTGTTATTAGACATGGGGAGGGGGAATTTTTTTTTCTCTTCCTGCTCCACGTAGAGCTGAGGCCAAGCTGGCCACGTGACTGCGTGTACTTGCTCTGTGGGGCAGGCGTTTTTCTGCTCACTCACTGAGGTGCTGCCCTTCCGTCTTCTTGGCTGTGTTTGTGGGTCTCTGTTCTGACCTTTTACTCATCTTGGGCTTTAGGTTTTGTCCCTTCTGCGTGGGAAATGCTGATCTGATGGCTCCTGCGCGGATTGGGGCTGTCTCATCATTTCTGGGCCCCAAGGAATCACTTCACTTTCTAGCCAAATCTGTCATAGGTTAGAAAAATGTTTTATCTTTTACCAAGTGCTTTTAGGAATTCTTTACAAATCTAGTTCACCTATTCGCAGAAAGGGAAGGCTTTACTTTTCTTGCATTTGGGCAAATTCTCTGAGCTTTAGTTTGTCTCATCACCAAGGTGGACGAATACCAATTATGATTTTTGTGAGGATTAAATAAGATGCTGGATATAAATGTCTCCTATGTAGAAGTTTGATAAATGATGGTAATTACTATTACTACTGCTACTGTTTTGCTACTAGTACAGTTAAAAGAAAGATAGTTAATTTTAAAAGCAGTTAAATTCTAGCTTTCTAAACATATTCATCATGTATATTATGTGTGAGGGCCTTTTTTTCTTTTCTTTTTTTTAACACCACCCTGAAGTAGCTAATAACAGCTCTCCCTGTAGGACTTGAGCCCTGTCCCTGAGCTGCACCTTTGATAGGGTCTGTGTGTGGGCTGGAAGCTAGGCTCCAGGCAGCAACCAATGTCAGAGTCCACCGTGGAAACACTTCCGCTCTGTGCAGCATGGGTGGGCAAGCTGAAAGAACACCATTTATTGGAAGAAAGGTGCTACACATATACAACGAGGTGTTATATTTATTATTATTTCTATTTTAAATTATCCATTGAAGAAAGACGACAGGGCAAGAATTTTAAAGGAGGCCCAGGGTCAAATTGGGTTCAGAAGCCCAAAGGGAAACGTGGTCATGTTCTGACCCAGATGCCCGTGACCTTGGGCAGGTCAAGTTACTTCTCAGCCTCATTCCCCTCGTGTGTGAAGCAGCAGAGTGCGGCTGTGTAGTTTTAGGAAACGTCTACATCTCAGCTTCTGTGATTCTCATCTCTTCCCAACCCACATCCCCTGGGCTCCCTCGTTCACTGACTTGTAAGATCCAGCACCACAGCTGTGCTAAAGAATACTGTTTATCCAACGATGTCTGCCCCGAGTCCCGGCCTCGCCCCCACCCCCGTTCTCTAGCGTGAGAAACAGAATCAGAGCCGCAGGAGACATAGAATCCTCCGTGTGGGTGTGGCTCTGGCTTCTTCTGCTTTATGAGGTGCTCACCTGTCTCAGATGTGTGGTTGGCACAAGAGGAGCCACAGCAAGGTGCCACAATTGCCACCTAAGGAAGGAAGTAGTTGGAACTAATACCCCGTGAGTGAGGTTAGCCGGGTGCAGAAGTGGGCCACACCTAGAGACAGTGTGTTGCTAAGGAGACTCCAAAAGCAGCTGGGTCCCTCCAAGGTGCTGGGCTCTACCCTCAGCCTGAGGGCAGCTCCAGGGAGTGAAAGGACAGCCAGGGTGCGAGGCCTGTTGGACGAAGGGGGCGGCTGAAGTGCAGTGGTCTCTTTGGAGTCTGAAAACTGGGTGGCTGGAAAGTGGAGGCCTCTTCCTGTTGATTCACATACTGGGAAAGGGCAGAGGTGTTAGAGGGAGGAAAAACCAGGTGCAAAGCTGGGCTGTGTCGCTGGGAAGGTGTTGAAGCCGCATCTCTATCTGAGGCTCGAAGCTGTGATGTGGGGTCTGTCCTGCAGTCTTTTCCTGAACTTCAGTCATCCGATGGCCGCAGTCCAGGGATTTGCTGTCCCCCTGCTCCCTGTCCCATTACTTCTTCAATATTTGCATCTAAGTTGATTTTTATGAGATTTGTTTATGTTAAAAGGAAGCTTTCTGTTACCATCACTTGCCACAGTTAGAAGTTAATCTCTCGCACACACACACACACTACCACCACCACCACCATCACCACCACCACCATGAAAGCAACGTGTTAGGTCCTAGCTAGCTAGGTGCTATCACTGGGCCTGAGGCTTGCTCTCTTTTTTTGTTAAAGGGCTGATTAGCAATACTAGGCTTACCAGCACCAAACAGAGACTTCCTTGTTGCAATAAAGAAGATTGACAGAGGATAAGCGTCATGGGGAAAATTTGTCGAGTCCCTCACTTGCATGTATTTCCACCCACACCTCCACCGTCATGAGACAGGGGCTCCTATGACTCCCATCCCTTTTCCAGCTGAAGGCCCCAGGCCGGGAGGAAATCCTGCACTTGCTCAGAGCACACAGCTAGTTAGAAACACGGACACACTGGGGACCAAGGCGGGTTGTCCACCGAGCTGGAGCGTCACCATAGTGATTTCTCCTCTCGCCCACCGAGTCAGTGCTAGCTCCTGTTATGACTTCCTGAGGACAGAGCATCTCAGGTGCTGCCTGAAAGCATCTCCTGCATCACGAGTCCTGGGGATCCTCCACACGAGAGGCATCGCCCTGCATGGAAACGAGGAACACTGTGGCTGATCCCTAGAAAGTGCTCCCTCAATAAGGCTTGGTCCCTTGCGCTCCAACTCTCCCGAGTCCTGGTCCTAGAAGTCAAAGATGCGTGCAGGGGCCCAGGCTGGGTGGCTCAGTTGGTTGGAGCATTGTTGTACACCAAAAGGTTTCAGGTTCATTTCCTGGCCAGGGCAGGTCAGAGAGGTAACTGAGCCATGTTTCTCTCTCTCTCTCTCTCCCTCCTTCCCTCCCTCCCTCTCAAAATCAATAAAACATATCCTTGGGTGAGGATTAAAATAAAAAAGGGGGGGGGGAGGAAGTGACCACGTGAAGTTGTCACAACTTGAGGACTTGTCATCATTCTCTGATGACTCTGAAACTCCCAGTCAGACGTCCAATAGCAGCTTGCTTTGCAGTGTTGACTTTGGGGAGAGCATGAGCGAACAGTGTGCTATCTTGCTTTCCCCCTGTACCTCCGTGCCCTCTGTGTATGTTCACAGAATGAGTGAGTTAATATGTGGTGGTTACATTTCTAATAATAAGAAAATGCCCACATTATGGAGCTCTTACATTACCTCTGACTCTGTAGTAAGCGCTCCCCCTATTTTATCTTATTGCCTCAACAACCCTATGAAGTAGGCACCATTGTCTTATTGTGCAGATGAGGAGGAAGTGGAAGTTTGGATAGCCAAGTAACCAACACTGAGCCCGTGGGGCTCCTAGCCCTGCTTGTGCTGCTCCCACCAGAGTTGCTCACGTGGCTCTGAGTTCGGGTGAATCTGGTGGATGATCACCAGGCACTCTGAACACCAAGTCTGACCTCACAGACAACTGGTCTCTTGCCTACACAGCTCTCCCCATGGTGTGGTGGTTGCAAGCTCTGGCTTTGGTCTCAGACCGGCCCGAGTCTAAACTGTTCTCTGCCAACCACCGGCCATGTGACCGAGGCAGGCTGCCTGGTGTCCCTGGGCCCCAGTTTCTTCATCTACGAACAGAGTATTACAGAGGCGTGCACATGAGAAGCACTCACACAACGGCTAGGTACCCGCTAGCACCACTGAAGGGCACTTAGTATTATACAGAGGAAGCAAAGAGGTCCTGGGCTGGAAAGGTAGGTCATTTCAAGGGGACTATGGGAATGGAAGCAAAGTTGTTTCTCTTTCTTCATAACTTTGGCGAAAGTCTCAGAGGCCTCGGAGTGCCGATTACTTCATTCCTCAGAAACACCCCGATGAGCGAAGGTCCCACCCCACGCGCCCCCAGAAGGAGTGTGCGGCACCTCTAGTTGGTGGATACCCATCCTCCGGAGCCACGTGCCCCTCCCGCTGCGGGCTCCCAGAACGGCCTGCTGAGGCTGTGGCATGTGAGGAAGTTCGTTCCCCCACCGGCAGCCAGAGGCTCAGAACACCCAAGAAGCCCAGGCAGTGGCAGCGGCGATGATGAAGTGAGTGTGAGCCGGGCACAGGGAAGAAAAGGAAGTGTTGCCTGGAGCAGCCCAGGCTCTGCCCTCTGCGGCCTGGCACTGGCGGGCACCGGCCTTCTCCATGGCATTCGAAGCTCACGTCCACAGTGGAGTGTGGGTTCTGAACTTGAGAAAAACTCCGTCCATAAAATATGGCCTCTCTTCCTCCTCCAGCCTCCCCCCGCTTCCTCCCGCTCCCTCCCCTTTCTTTCCAATCACTGCATCAGCCTTCACTTGCCTGTTTACTTGGTTTTGTGGTTTCAGCTTAGATGTGGTTAGAGAGGTGGGGTCGGAGGACAGGCTCCCCACCCCACCCCTTCACCTCTCCCTGCCAGACAACTATCGTACTTGGTCTTAGAGACCAAACATGATACTGTTGATATGCAGATGGGGACATTCTGGTTCGGTTTCTGTGGGGTGGGGCCTAGGTACGGGTATTTGTTAAGGGCTCCCAGGTGGTGGTGAACCAGTGGTCTAGTTCCTGAAAGAACCAGCATGACTAGCTGTGTTTCGAAGACAAGTCACTGGGGAAAATTGGCCTCAGCCATAGTAAGAGTTAGCAGCGCTTACTCCTGTGTAAACACTGGATAAAGATGGTTTGATTAGCCGGGGTCTTTGGACAAGCTTCTCAATAGCTTATCCCCAACATTTCATAGATGTGGACAAAGGGTACCAGTTCATTCCACTCCAAATGGCACACTCAGCAAACCCCTGGGAGAATTAGGAAGTTAGGTCCCCCGTGGAATGGGTCAGCCCAGGTGCTGGTGGTGGTAAGAGGAGCCAGCCAAGACCTGAAACCTCTGGTGCTCAGATCATTCCAGATTTCTCCAGATGTTATTGAACTGGTAGACGTGCCCTAGGATAATGCGTGCCACTCCGTACGGTCTGCTGGATCCTGGGAGCCAGCTTGGAGGGTGCAAATGTAACTTGAAGGAAAGAGGACACAGCTGGGCTGCCTCCTACCAATGGGTTGATAGTGGACATCCCAGGCTCAGAGCCCCAGGGGGACCCTGCTGGGGGTTTTAAAGGGAAGAAGGGGTTACTTGGTGGGTACGGTTGTGTGGTGAGGTTGGACAGTCAGTGTGGCAAGGGTGTGGCATCAGGGAATGCCAGGTGCAGGCGTAGCAGACCCACAGGGGCCTCAGTGACGAAGAGCATGAAGCACATGGTGGTGACACAGACCCAGATGGCCCTCCCCAACACTCCAGGCTTTTGACCTCAGGTGCAGACTCTGACGCCATGGTTTGTGGCTCGGGGTTCTGTCAGAGGCTCCTCTGTTGTTTTACTTACTTTTCCCTTCCCCAGCCAGGTTGCCATATTCAAGATTCATTATCCATCAGCAATAACCAACCAGAAAAGATGATAGAAAATGAGATCCCATTCACAGGAGCCACTAAATCCACAACAAACCTGGGAATTAACCCAACAGAAGATTGCCCAAAAGCTTTGGGGGATTTTTTAGTATACAATTTAAAGAATGATATCATGTCAGAATATCTGTAATGCAAACTAAAACACACACTCCATATTTTAAAAGGATATAGTAGACATACTCAAGGATGGCCAGGATCTCCTGGGGGGAGGAATGAAAGAGGGATCACAGACACAGACACATGCACACCATCAATAACACTCGAACACATTTCCTCAGCAACGAATAGCTGCTGTCTGGGATACTCCGCCCAAACAGGCCAAACCTGCCTATACTTGCCATCATTACATGTGTCTTTAAAAAAAACACAACTACCAGATTTTAGATTTCCTTGAGGTCAAGGATTATTTTTGATATATCTTTATATTCTCCATGGTGCTTAACTCAGTGCCTTGCATATGAAAGGCACTCAATACACATTTTTGTAAAATTCCCACTAAAATAACATTTATACATTATGGAATGCTCAGTAGAGAAAATCTAGAATATGTACATTCCAGAGAAAATTTAGAAGATGTATATCATGAAAACTTAGAGAGTGTGGATAATCAAAATAGATTGAACTCATCCATAATATCACTATTTATGGATGACCAATATGTACATTCCAGGT
The DNA here is from genome assembly GCF_000147115.1 of Myotis lucifugus. Lineage (NCBI taxonomy): Eukaryota > Metazoa > Chordata > Mammalia > Chiroptera > Vespertilionidae > Myotis > Myotis lucifugus. The sequence goes on from NW_005871289.1 coordinate 1,267,045, forward strand.
TTTCTATTGCAATATTTTTTTATTGTTTGGCTTTCTAATTTTTTCAGTTAATAGTTTTGCCATTTTGTAGTTTGAATGAAAAGCATTTAGCAATGAGTTCAGTATACAAAATATTCCCTACGCAACAAAGTCCAGGGTGTATAAGACCACTGGCCGGAGGGCGAGGCCGCAGGACATGTGGAGGAGGCGGAGACGGCACTGCGTGTGGGTGTCTGAGGTTGATGAAGGGAATTCGTGCAGAGGTCAGCAAACTTCCGTACAGAGCCAGCTGGCACGTACCCGCGGGCCACACCATCTCTGTCACAACTGCTCAGCTGTTGTGAGCTAGTGAGCATGGCCATGTCCCAATAAAACTTCACTCACAGACATTCAAGTCTGAATTTCATATCATTTTCACAGTTTTCAGAGGGAGAAGACCAGAGGCAAGAGAAAAACCGAGCCAACCCAAAGAACTAACAGGAGGTTGTGATCCATCACCGAGTGGCCAGGAGGTCAGGGCTGTGGCTGCAGAGGCCTCAGCCCCTGACAGCTTGGCTCCATGTGCCAGGGGAGGGTTTAACATCGCGGAGCCAGATCAGCTGGAGGGAGCGTTAGAAGTCCATGCATTCCGGGATCACGCCGAGATTAGAACCATTGCTCAGAGTGCTTCAGGCCAGAAAGTCCGCTTGCAGATTCTTCTGCCCTCCCTCGAGCAGAAAAAGCAACACCCAGGAAAACAATGCCCCACAGGGGAACGCCCAACATTCAATGCAACTAACCAACGTGGGGATGGTGGGCAGAAATCGCTACGCAAGCAGGGTGGACAGTCTGTGGGATCCTTGCGGAGTCAGCCCGGGGTATGTCTTGCCTCACTCTTGTTATGACACTCCTTGGTACACGCCTGTCATTTCCGCTTCCCGGGTCCTTTGCGGCTGTTTCCCCATCAGCGCCACCCATCTCGTGCCCAACTCTCCCCCTGATTGTAAAATCAGATCACATTGTCTCATGGCCTGCTGCCTTCTCAAATCCAGCTCATCCTGATACCAATGCCGCTGGGAAGCCGTCATAAACACAGATCATTTCTTCCCTGCCTTCCCCCACCTCCGGACCACCCCAGGCTGCCCACACAGTGACCCAGACCAGGCAGAGGAAAGCTTATGTTTATTTCCATTTCATTACATTTCACTGAAATTAACTGCGCGCCTCAATGAAACATGACACATCACAAAACCTAAGCAGGTTGTTTTTCTACACCGAGGGCCTGATCTCGGTTCCTCACACCTTTGCCCAGGTTTCCTGGGCGTGGGGTCTTGGCGAGATCGCCTTTCCAACGGCAGGAGGCTCGCAGCACTTGGAGTCTGAGCTCTGATGGCTCAGCGGGGGAGACGCGCCCGAAGTGATCTCAGACGCATGATTTGCACCTTGCAGACGCGCTTAGAATTTTAAGCAGGGGATTTTCCAAGTGGACTCGCCTCACTGTCCTGGTTTGCAGGCCTAAATTATGAAGCAATTAATATACAGCACATAAAACTGTCCGGTCTGTTTGTTCTTGCTGTCATATCGTTGGTAATGATGGCAGGAACTGACTAATGAACCGGCCCAAGTATCTGTGTACACAGAGAACGAGAGAGGAAGGAAGGGGGGCAAGCAGGAGCGAGCACGCTCCGCAAATATAACTCATATTTCTCCAAGAGCGCGGCTCTTCCATTTCCTAATGCCTTTCTCATGAATAGTCCAGGTCTTAAAGCACACACACACACACACACACACACACCCCAAAAAACCTTTATGTAATTTAAGCTCCGTTTCTCATTTCATTGAAAAACCTTTAAGAAAAGCCATTTTTCATACTTAAGACTTTTTCAAATCTCTCCTAACCAGTTACACTCTGTATTGTATCTTTCGGAGCTGGCCGCCATCCAGCGACAATCCTTAAAAATCCCTTTACAGTTTTAAAGGAAAATACAAGCTCTCATTTACCACTGGATGGAGTCAGAAAATAAAAGCTTAATGCCTTGACAGGCCTGGCTATTTTTTTGAGGCCTAAGTCTGATTTATGGCAGTAGCCGGCAAACCAGGCTGGTGAAATATTTGCTGCTGCTCCCAGGGATATGGAAAAATGAAGTGTGAAGTTCTGGGGAGAGCAGGCCACAGCCTTCCAGTCACTAAACACTCCCACCAAGTTGGCAGGGGAACAGAGCCCCGGGCTGCAAGATGAACCTCAAAGGACTCGGGGAGGAGAAAGGGACTGTGCACCGTGTCAAAATACTGCCCGGGCTTAGCGCTCGCCATACATTTTGTGATGTGGGGTGGGATGTTTGCGAGGGGGATTTAGGGAGGAAAGAGAAGAACGACGTTGTCTTCCTTCTTTTCTTTACTGCTTCCCTGTCGGGGTTTCACTCCAAGCAGAAGAAATGGAGAGCAGCAACGGGAATGTAGGAAGTTGCTTAAGCCCCCACCATAAAGTCATTCAGATCGAAAAATAGGATCTGGTTAGAGAGAAGCACTGGCCTGCCCCAGGGCTGCTGCTCCCGGGCCAGAAGGCAAACCCACTCCCCGCACCACTGTCTCCGTCTGAGAGCGTGGGAGCCGCAGCTTCATTCCCATGAAAAGGGAATTTCCTAGAGGTAGCGGTGGGGTGGGTTTTCCCCCCCAGAATTTTCTCGAAGTGAGTCATCACAAATACACACCAGGTGAAGCACTTACAGGTTTTTCCCCCCTCTCCTTTATTGAAAAGTAAAAATAAATTAACAGCCACTCTTTAGATTTGCTTTCCATTTTAGGTTACTGAAGTGGCGCTTTGGACACCCAGGCTAGTCTCAGAGGTCTCCCTCAGTACTTGGCATTACTCACAGGGGAGAGGGGTGGAGACCCCGGGGAAGCAAGCGTTCATTATCACTGTTTTCTGAACCGAGAGAGCCCTCTCCCAGGTGACATTTTCAATGAACAAAGGCAAAGAGAGAAAATGGGCACCTCATTTTCTCCCCATGCAAACTTATCTCTGGGAGATCAATGTCAAAATCCGATTCACTTGGAAATTAAAATGTACCTTTTTATCATTATTATTATTAAATGTAATAACAGCATCTCTACCTGCCAGTAGGAGATTTATGTCACTGGATGTCTTCGGGTCAGTTAAAGCGGCTCAGTCATTACAGAAATGTTTACACCCATCCCTGCGTTCCTCTCTAAATCACTAATAAACACACCTACTCTCGTTGAAACAGACTTTCCCAGACTCACGTTAACACCCCCACAAAAACGGCCTCGCTCATTTACTCCCTTATCATAAAGCTAAACTTAGAGATAATTCAACTCAGTAAGCATCTATTGATGTCTACCATGTATACGGTGCTGTTGGGCAACAGAGCGGGGCAAGGGAGCCTGGGCTAGACTAGAAAACAAGATTCTGGTCTTAGACCTCAAGACATTTGCAGGTTAATGGAGGGAGAAACTAGCCTTTGATCTAGTTGCCTTTTGTTAAAATTTACACGTGGGCAGAAGAGGAGAAAGTGGAGACCTAGAGAAACAGAGTGGCCTGCTCGCCCAGTGCCACCAACAGTGATGGCACAAACTATTGAGCCTGGGGTGCGTGCTGGCCATTAGCCTAGCACTCCCCACGCTTTAGCTCCTTGAATCTTTGCCAACTTGCAGGCAGCCTCCTCATTCAACAGATGAGGAAACCGAGACAGAGCGTGGTTAAGTAACTTATCCAAGATCACATAGCACAGACGGCTGGAGGAACAGAGGCAGACGGTGGGACAGAAATGACAGCTTTCCCAGAGCCCCCTGAGCCCCTCCGCAGAGCCGAAATGAAAACTTTGGTCCCTTGCCTCCTGGTCCACTGATCTTCCTACCTGTCTCAAGCCCCCAAACCCGTGACGATGAGGTGGAATTTCAAAGAATGTCATACAACACCTTACCCTTTTGTTTATTGGTAAGGGGCTGTGAATAAAGAGTTTGTGGAGGGCTTTGCAAACTATTATTGTTTATTTGAAAGCACCTAGATTTCAGCCTAAGGAGGTTTGTAAATACTTGAAGAAAATTTGAATATGGTCATTGCTACACCCCCCCCTTTTTTTTTTGAAAACACTCTCTTTTGGGAAACTGAGAAATCCAGGGCATGTACGGGGTGACCAGACCTCCAGGGTGGCTGCTCTGGTGTTGGTAGTGATGCTGAAAGAGATCACAGAATGCTGACTTTGCTCAGTGGTGGCTACCACACACATGCAGGCCTTAAAGCACAAGCCCGTAGCTCACATACTTCAGCGAATGCCCTGGCTTTTCTCCACCACTAAAATGAAAGTGAAGGTGAAATCATTTGGGGGCCACTAGAGTAGAATTCTCACCCTTGATAGCTGCCCATAGATTTAAATGTCTCACAGGAGACCCAATTAAACATTAGTGAGATCCCAATTCACCGAAGGATCATATTTTCTGGCCATTTTCATCACTCACACTTCCCAGCAATTTAACAATGAGTTTAGGATATGACCTCTTCCCTCAGCACCCCTCCCACCTCTTTCATTTTATTTGGGATCTGGAATCTGGTTGGCTCAAGTGTCTGAAAATACTGTAGGCAGATTTTTTTTTTTTGAACCAAGTAACCAGTTGCTCTCTCCACACGCACTGCCTGTTAGGATACCAAGTTGTCACAAATGAGGGCTGATAGGAATCTCCATATCTTGTTGATCATGATCATTCAAGGTGACCCCTGGGACACAATGCCAAGGGAGCATCAGAGCGCTAGGGCTCACACAAAGATGTTTGTTGAATAAATAGAAGAGCAAGTGAAGGGGTGACGCCTCTTGCTGTGGCGGCTGGAGGAACAGAGGCAGATGGTGGTGCAGCAGATGCTACTTGCCCCAGGATGACCCCGTCCTGTGTGCTCGATCAACAACAGCCATCCTCACACTGTGGCATGCGTCCTTCTGGGGGCGCCTGATGACGTTCTAGGCCAGTGATGGCGAACCTTTTGAGCTAGGCGTGTCAGCATTTTGAAAAACCCTAACTTAACTCTGGTGCCGTGTCACATATAGAAATTTTTTGATATTTGCAACCATAGTAAAACAAAGACTTATATTTTTGATATTTATTTTATATATTTAAATGCCATTTAACAAAGAAAAATCAAACAAAAAAATGAGTTCGCGTGTCACCTCTGACACGCGTGTCATAGGTTCGCCATCACTGGTCTAGGCAGTGGTTCTCAACCTTCCTAATGCCGTGACCCTTTAATACAGTTCCTCATGTTGTGGTGACCCCCAATTTCATTGTTACAAATTGAACATAATTAAAGCATAGTGATTAATCACAAAACAATATGTAATTATATATGTGTTTTCCGATGGTCTTAGGTGACCCCTGTGAAAGAGTCGTTTGACCCCCAAAGGGGTCGCGACCCACAGGTTGAGAACCACTGTTCTAGGGATTCTGCTGGTGCTGATGGCTTTAACGACATTGATTTTTGGATCAACACCCACTGTACTCTTTTCTAAAACTCACAGGGCTGAGGATACACCTCTGGTTTTCCTTTCATCCCTTTACAATTGCCCTTGTCACACTTTTAAAATAAAGGCATCTTCTCATCCGTCCCAATCTCATGATAGAGCATCGCCCCAGGGTCTAAATATCCTCTGGGTCTCTAAATAATGAGATAATTTGAAGAGGCATTTCTCCCAAAGGAGAATCCCAGGAGAACAAAACAAAGAGCTTTGGAGAGAACTATTGAAAGGGGAATGAGCAAGTCTCCATGGATGTATGTATGTATCTGCCATAGCTGTCTATCTGCCCCACTCATCTATTTATCTATTAGAATGCCAATTCAGAAATGACTTAGTTGCCATGGGAACACATATTAGCACACTTATTTGAATTGAAAAATGAAGTTAGAATTTCTCTGTGAGTCTGATTTGGTTAATTGGAGCAGCAGTGAGAACTGCTTTGTCATGTAGGTCATATATGGAGGACTTTTCCCACAAATGGAATAAACCAGAATCTATTGCAATAAGGTTTTGATGAAATAAAGCTAAAGCACAAGTAGAGTACATAAATTGCCAGATGGTACATTCTTTATAACTATCTAAATGTGTGATGATGAAATTTAGATGTCATCTTAAAAATGTAGCTTAAAAATTCTTTTGGCGGGTACAAAAAAAATGTCACTTGAAGACCCCTAGTTTACAAAAAGTTTGGGGACATAGGAAAGGAGAAAACTTATGAATAGGCAGGAAGGAGCCTTGGGATTAGAAAAATGCTCTCAAAATTGCAGAAATCTGAAAAGAGGTGGAAAAGGATGTGAAGAATTCAGGACCACAGCCTGCACTTGGGAATGAATTTGACCTTGTGTGCTCTTGACGAGCTGTCTTACCTAGAATGAGAACACCTGTACCATCAGGTTTATTTGTTTTATCAGAATAATCTGGAATGTAGCTTCCTTCATACCACATTTTACTTCAAGGGAATCCGGTAATCAGAACATAGGTACAAAAATCATGAGCTTCTTAGGGTGTCCCCTACCACCTTCCCCTGCCACCGCAAGCTAGTTAGTGAGAATATTTCTAAGTCCTATTAAGAAGTCATTATTGTTACACATAAATTTGGCTGTTCATCCAATAATAAGCCATGAATATATATATCACATATTAAGTAGGGGATTCTGAAGTAGTTGGGGCAATGGAGTGGTGAATACCAGTAGACCAAATTCCCCACAAAAGTATCATTCCTGAGGTACCTTCAAGAGAAAACACATACACCTTTAAGAAACTGTGAGAAGTGGCCAATACTCTGCAAAAGGTGTGCACTTTAGTGCCAATGTGACGCCAGAGATAGCTGTGTTTAGCTGCCTAATTTACTGCTGTCGGCCTCTGCTACCCTCCCATTAATCTGTCAGCCGAATGAGCTCTAATTATGCCTCTTGTAAGCTGGTGTGCGGCGGCACATTCTGTTCGAGTGGGGATAGATCTTCAAGATTTACTGCACGTGTGCTGATGATCTCCAACTCAGGGGTGGTGGGGAGGCCTGGCCTTTCCCAATTACTGAGGACGCCATGAGGGGCAAAGAAAAGCAGGAGGCATGGAGGAAGAAGCTGACGTTTCGGCTGAGAGTCACTGTACTCTCAGCCTGACAAAATGCAGAACACATTTTAGCGTGGTGCTTGAATGTATGTGGGCAACGCATAGCCTAAAATGTATCGTCTAGGTAACCAGTTTGTTTGAGGGGTTGTTGTCAGAAGCTCGCTCCTTCCACTGCCAATCTGGCTGCCTCCTTCTGTGGCTGCCCATTTTCCAGATGGACATGGCAGTGCAGGGGAGAAAAGGAAGGGTTTAAGGAGGGATTGGCTTTTATTATGGGTCCGTTTTTTTAAATAATAGATTTTTATGGATATTTTTTAGAGAGAGAAAGGGAGAAGGATAGGGAGATAGAAACATGGATGAGAGGGAAACATCAATCGGCTGTCTTTTACTGGGGATTGGGCCCACAACCTGGGCATGTGCCCTGACCAAGGTTTAACCATGACTTCCCGGTGGCTCATGGGCCGATGCTCAACCACTGAGCCACACAAGCCAGGCCTGGGTCAGTTTTTATTACCTAGGTCATGTCCCTGAGTCCTCATCAAAATCCTTTGAGGTAGACACCATAATCCCTACTTTAGAAGTGGAGAAAACAGAGTCCCAGGGAGGCTCGGACTGTGTGTGTGTGTGTGTGTGTGTGTGTGTGTGTGTGTGTGTGTGTACAGGGAGGCAACTCGTTGGGAAAGCTGAGCGCCTCTGATTCCTTTTCCCACCAGCTTGCTTTTGCTTGAGCAAGTCCCTTACACTTGCTCTTCCTAAAATGGGCTTTGTGGATTTCCGATTGGTGTTTCAGTCCACACTGCTGGCTTCCTCTCCTCGCCTCTCCCTCCCATCCACCAGAAGGCTGTGGGGATAAGTCAGATCATACTCACGAAAGGCGTTAACCCCCTGGGAGAAAGCTGTCCACACACAAACACTGGGCACTAGAAAAGCTCCCTGTGTGTTCCTAGCCGCATCCATCCTCAAGGAGCCAGAGACAGTCCCAGATGCAGAACGCCTGGGCTGCTGCTGTGTCCGCTCCTGCTCAGGTAGACAGTTGTGGCGGATTGACGTTGCACAGCCACGTCACCCCAAATGCCTTGTTGGGGAGCAAGAAAAAATCTGTTTCCCAAACACTTCGACCCAATTTTCACATTTCTTTCTTGCTGTTGATCTCTATTTTAACCAGTGTCATGGCAGGGACTACAGATGTTGTGAGTCTGACTTTCAGAAAAGGCCACGTGCAGGCTTATTTTCAATTTTCATATTAAATCTCATTTGCTTTCAGTCTAATTTCTTTTAGGCTCATCTTGGCTGCACTGGCATAGAAAGCAAAAGAGAAGCAAAAATGAATTACTTCATTGCAATTCTGTGGACTAAATTAAAAAAATTTAAGACCCCAGAGTCTGGTTAAGTTCCAGGACAGGCCCCCAACCACTGATGGAAAGGAATTTTTAAGTGACCCCAAACATACAGGACCTTGGGTTTCATGGGCTACCCTCGAATTCTTTGCCAGCAGCCCCTGAGCTCCTTTTGACCACATCGGAAACCCAGCTCTCTAAACAGAAAATGTAACCACACTAAGTTGTGTCACTTTGGTGATATATCTCCCAGAATATTATAAACCGGGTAGCTGAATTTTTCATTGCCTTAGAGATGTCCACAGCCCAAGATCTAAGGATCGAAAGTTCATGTCTCTCTCCATTAAGAAATTTAATTCACATTTTACTCGGTCTCAGCCTTTGATTAATACCCTGGATACATCATGCAGCAGTCCTTAGGATTATGAAAAGTGATTTGTCTAATCTGCGTGTCAGTCTCCTTTGGGGTCTACATAGGAAAAAAAGAAACAAAAAACCAACACTCTGTGGCGATTGATTTCATAGCATTTGCTTCGCGTTCGCCTTTACATTCCGGCCAAGTCAAGTGGATAAAGAGCAACTTGATCCATGGAGTGTGGCGCGAGTGTTGTCACCATCTACAGACCCAATTCATCTGGAGGATTTCATGTTGCACATATCAACACTGGAAGTGGGTTTTAATGAAATCTCGAGCAAAACGAAGTTAATATAAAAGTGAATGCAAAAACATATGCTTCTGCTTCCAGCTGGCTGGTGGGGGTGCAGTCAAGGTTGCACTTAGACCCTTGGCCCCAAGGAATACATTTTGGACGATCCAGGTCAATGCTGGGTGGAAGGACAGTTGTGAAGGACAAAAGTGTGATGCTTGGCCTACACCGGTGTTCTCTGAATGTGAACTAGCCCTCCCCTCTCATAGGCTTTTCCTCTCTCCGTACCCTTCGACTCACTTCTCCACCAATGCAAAAGTCTCAACCTCTCTGCCTTTTTGTCCACAAATCGAACGCCCCTGATCTCAGCTGGTATTCTCTCAGAACCACTCCTTCTTCCAACCTCAGAATGCCAACCTGATGTGCACATCTTTTTAAAGAGATGTGGCCAAGCTGATGCATATGCTCGATCAGTAACGTTTCAGAGACTCTGCCTTACCTCACAGTATCACATCAAGTGGGGGGATTTCATGGCAGTTGGCCAGGGAGATGCGCTGGTGGAAGTGGGGTGTTTACATATTTCTGTGTTAGAACTCACACTGTAGTGGCCTGGTTCTTCTAAATAGGGATTTGGCCCTGCCTGGAAGGGTGTGTCATGCAAGAGTCTTGCTTTAATTAGTCACGTGAACCAGAGAGGGATTTGGAAACACCAGAGATGAGCAGTATATGGAGTTCAGGCACTGGTGGGATCAATGGGGAGCCTGTCATTCTAATTTGGGCCCTTGCCTTCACTTAAAATACACACACACACACACACACACACACACACACACACACACACTGAGTGGCCAGATTATTATGACCACCTGACGTTTGCAGGGCAATTAGCTGTACACTGCATCGTATGGGATATGGAACCCAAAGGCTTGTTCGAACACCTTTGCTGGCCACTCGGTGTATATCTATATCCCATGTTCAAAGGCTGTTAAATTGCGTTGTTTACCTATATCTTCAGAAAAAATTCACTTCTACTGTCGTGGTAAAAAACCTGCTTCCCTATTTATAATGGTCTGGCCCTCTAGCAACTTCAGCGCAAAATTATAGCTAATTTGCCTACAAACGTCAGGTGGTCATAATAATCTGGCCACTCAGTATGTGTTTGTGTGTGTGTGTGTGTGTGTGTGTGTGTGTGTGTGTGTGTGTATGACTTGAAAAACAATTAGTTTTTGCAGAATGAGATCACATAACCTTTGGGGCAACAAATTTTAATATCTCATGAATCCTTGAAAGAAGCAAGATTTTCCTGATGGAATAGAAATATACTTCCTATTGTTTTGTTTTGCTTTTTTCCTCCAGCAAAAATAATAATCTAGTGCTTATGAGCAATCACTGATATCACTCTGTATACTAAGTATTATTATTTTAGCTCCTTTCTAGACTAAGTACTAACAAGCATTAAAGTTTTCTGTCTTGATTTAGATCTCTAAATCTTTCATTATTCTTATCTATTTTCTTGGGGTTCTCTCTATGTTCCCACTTTATTTTTGCTAGATGATATCCCAATTGAGGGAGAACATTGAATTATGTCTGACACTAGGCCTTAGAGTCTGAAGTTTGGGTTCCAAACCTACCTCCACCACTTACAAAGGAGATGTTTCTGAGCTGCAGCTTTCACAACCTCAGAATGAACATGGCTGGGCCTCCCTCCCTCCTAACACTCTATGAGGATTAAATTTGAACAATGGTAGCACATTGTATAGCACTTGGAATATAGGTAATATGTAATGAAAACAATTTGTATCTGTAGCATGACCAAAATAGACAGCATTACCTGAACTACCAAGACAATAGTGTTGATTCCTAATCTTTTTTTGTCAGGATGTATAGGGCTTTTCAAGATAACATCTCTATAAAGAGTGTCTTTAAAGAGTTAGAAAAGATTCAGATGTAAAGCCCTCCAAACACAGCACCACCCTGGAGCAATATGAGCCATGACTTTCAGTGAGTTATTTAGCCTCTCTGAAACCCAGTTCCATCCTCAAGAAACTAGAAATAATAATAAATAAGAGCATTACTTCATTGTATTGTGGAGATTAAATGGGATATAGTATGAAGGTTTATGGAACATTTGGAAGGGTGGAATGAGGAAGCTTGTCAAACACTTTCCCCAAATGCAATGATAAAATTGGGGAAAAAGGATAGAAAAAGACAACCATTTTAGGACTCTGAAAAATCAAAGACAAACAACAAATTGAGAAGTATTTATTCAATACAAAGTACTGAGCTGATTAAGAATAAAGGGAATCTTTGGCAGTTTAAATGGGGGCTGCTCCCATCCTCCACTCCAGGTCCATCTGCACAGTAGTTCCACAAGGAGGGCAAGCCACGAAGACCAGCAGGTTTGCTGCTGGAGGAGGCCGAATTATTTTGGAGTGGAGTACAGAAAAACCGTATAAAAATGTATCATCTCGGTGGTAAATGAATAAGGAAGACCAACATTGTAGTTTTCCTGAGGCTGCAATCCTGGTAGGGGCAAGCAACGGATAGGTAGACTTGCCAGAAATTAACAGGGAGATTGAAGGAGAGATTCATAGTGGAGATTGGTAACATCCTTGGAGGTCTGGAAGCCTACACACAAATGCAAGGCCGTGCATATACCCAGGAGTGACTAGTCATACATCTCTGGCTGCACATGGAGTGTAGGAAGCCAGACTTGAGAGAGCCAATCGATGTGTCTCTCTCACATCGGTGTTTCTCTCAGTCTCTCCCTCTCCCTTCCACTCTCTCTAAAAATCAACGGAAAAAAATATCCTCGAATGAGAATAGAAGAAGAAGAAGAAGAAGAAGAAGAAGAAGAAGAAGAAGAAGAAGAAGAAGAAGAAGAAGTTGTTTGCCATTCAAAACATAGTAGAGGCCTAGCCATTAGCGAATATCTTTGATGCCTATGTTCTTCCTGAGCTGTATGTGAAACTACATTACTGTGTGAATTGTGCCGTTCACAGCAAGGTAGTCAGGAATCATTCTCATGAAGCCTGGAAGGACCAAATACCCCCCACAATGAGTTAGACCTGCAGGTGCTGCCCCACAGCCACCGCCAAAGCCCACGGAGGGAGCAAAGTCCTTAAGGATTAAAGAAAAGATCTTTGGAAAAAAATAAGATGGAAATTATACTTAAAAAAAAGAAAGAAAGCAGCAGCAACCACCCTTGGGGAGAGGAAATTAGAATTCAGAGTTGTTATAATATAGGAATTGAAATCTTCAGTTTTCAATAACAAAATTACAAGACATGCAAAGAAACAGGAAAACATGACTCCTACACAGAAAAAAATTAAAGCAGCCAAAACAAGCTGTCTTTGAGGAAACACAGGTTTTTGATTTAGCCAACAAAGACTTCAAAGCAGATATTGTAAATATGTTCACAGAACTAAAGGAAACCATGTTTAAATAATTAAAAGAAAAGTATGATGATGACACATCAAATTGAAAATTTTAATGAAGAACTAAATTCTATAAAAGAACCAAATTAAAATTCTGGAGGTGGGAAGTACAAAAAATTACAGCCCCTCAGAAGCAGATGAGAGATAGCAGTAGAAAGATCGAGCAAACTTGAAACTAGATCAACAGAAATAATCTATTCTGTAGAATGGAAAGCAAAGAGCATGAAGAGCCTCAGAGATCTATGGGAAATCATTCAGCATACTAACATAGGTGTAATGCAAGTCCTAGAAGAAGCAAGAGAGAAAATGCCAACAAAGCACTTAAAAATAATAGTTTAAAGTCCAAAAATTTTATTTAAAAGCTTAATTTAAAAATCCAAGAAGCTCAACAAACTCAAGTCTTATTAGAAAAAAATAGTTACCTAGACACATCATAGTCTAACTATTGAAAGATAAAGACAAAGAGAAAAACTTGAAAGCAATAAGAGAAAACAATACATCATGAACACAGGAATGATAAATGATTAAAGTTGAATTTCCATCAGAAACACTGAAAGTCAGAAGGCAATGGATGACATATTCAAAGCACCGAAAGGAAAAGAAGTCAGCCAAGAATACTAGAGCCAACAAAACTGTCCTTCAAAAGTGAAGATGAATTAAATATCTTCTCAGGTAAACAAATATTGAGAGAGTTCATTGCTAGCAGACTTGCCTTACAAGAAATATTAAAGGAAGTCCTTTGGGCTGAAAGAAAATAACACCAGTATCCACATGAAGATATAAAGAATGTTGGAAAAGGTAATTGTGTAGGAAATTATAAAAGACCATATTATATATTTTCCTCTTTTCTTCTCATATCAGATTTAAAAACATAATTGCATAAAAGAACATTTACAAAACTGTATTTTGGGGTCTATAACATATAAATATATATATTAAGAATAGCAAAATATATATTAAGAAATATATATTAAGAAGAGCAAAAAGGAGGGAGATGTTATAGAGCTATATTGGAGTAAACTTTCAGTACTGTACTGGAATAAAATTACTATTAATCTAAGAGGATTTTGATAAATTTAGATATAAACTATAATCCCTAGAGTAACCACTAAATTAATTTAAAAACCCAACAAAGACATTAAAAGGGCACACTAGAAAATATCTATTTGACATAGAAGGTTGTGAAGAAGAAACAGATAAATTAAAAAGAGCATGAGACTTATAGAAAACAAAATAATACGGCAGACATAAACCCAAGTATCTCAGCAACTGCATTAAAGGTAAATGGATTAAACACTCTAGTCAAAAGGCACAGATTGTTGGACTGCATTAAAAAACAAGATTTAACTATGTGCTGTCCACAGAGATGCACTTTAGGTTCAAAGACACAAATAGGTTGACTATAAAAGGATGGAATAAGATATAATATAGAAACAGTAATCTTAAGAGAGCTATATTAATGTCAGACAAAATAGATTTTAAGACAAAACTCTTATTAGAGACACAGAGAGACATTTTATTATGATAACTAGGCCAATTTACCAGAAAGATATAAAAGTTATAAATTTATGCACACCTAAGAACAGAGTCTCAAATATATGAACAAAAATGACAGAATTGAATAGGTAATTTAACAAAAATAGTTGGAGGCCATTGATAGATAACTAGACAGAAAATTGGCAAGGTTCTAAAAAGGCTTGAATAACACTACCAACCAACATGACCTAACTGACCTCTATAAAATGCACCACTCAACATCAGCAGAATGCCCATTCTTTTCAAGCATACATGGAACATTCTCCAGGGCAGACTGCATGCTGGGTCGACAAATTTAAAAGCATTTAAATAACACAAAGTATTTCTCTGAACACAGTGGCGTTACATTAGCAAATAACAACAGAAATAAATATGAGTAACCACCAAATATTTGGAAATTAAACAACACATGTGTAAATAACCCATGGGTCAAACGAGAAATCACAAGGGAAATAGAAAATATTTTTAACTGAATAAAAACAAAAACACATCATCAAAATTTATATGATGCAGCCAAAGTGCTTAGAAGAAAATTTAAGTGGAGAGATTGAGATATACTTCATGTACCATAAAATTTACCCCTTGAAAGTGTACAGTCCAGTGGTTTTTAGTATATTTACAGCTCTTTGCAACCCTCACTGCTAAGTGCAGAACATTTCATCATTCTAGAAGGAAACTTCACATCCATTACCAGTTACTCTGTATTGTTCTCTTTCCTCATTCCCTTGCCGACACTAGTATAATTTCTATGGATACATGGCCTTTTGTGCTTGCCTTCTTTCATTATGCATATTTTCAAGATTCATCCATGTTGTGGCATATATTAGTATCTCAATCCTTCTTATGGCTGAAGAATGCATTGTATGGATAGCCCACATTTTCTTTATCCATTTATCAGTTGGTGGACGTGTGGGCTGTTTCCACATGTTGGCTTTTATGAATAATGCTGCTATGAACATTATTGTACAGGTTTTTGTGTGGACACATGTTTTCAATTATTTTGGGTATGTACCTAAGAGTGGAATTGCTGGGGCTATATAGTAACTCAATGTTTAACTTTTTGAAGAACTGTCAAACAGTTGCCCAGACCAGCTTCACCATTTTACTTTCACACCAGTGATAAAGGGCACCAATGGAAAACCTGGAGCTAAGAAAACTCAGTGGTGAAAGATTGAAAGCTTTACCCTGAAAGTCAGGAACAAGACAAGGATATACCATCTCACTACTTCCATTCAGTATTGGACTGGAAGGTCTAGCCAGGAGAAATAGGCAAAAGTACAAACAAAGACAAAAGAAAAGAAAAACCAAACAACCAAACCACACCAAAACAAAACAAAAAAGGCAACTTTGTTGGAAAGAAATAAATAAAATGGTCTCTATTTGTAGCTAGAGATGACCTGCTCCTGGATAGAGAATCCACAGAAAACCTTTCAGGGGTAATAAACTTGTCCAGCAAGGTGAGAGGATACAATATCAATATGCAAAAATCAACTATATTTCTTTTCTCTTGAAAAGACAAATCTGTGGCAAAGCTAAGTAAGAAAGAACAGAAAGCATGAAAAAACCAGGAAAAAAGGGATGCAATCCTATATAATAAAAGCCTAATATGCAAATTGTCCCCTCAACTGGGAGTTCAACCAGGAGTTTGACCAGGAGGCCCCCGTTTGCCCCCCTCATCCCAATCAGGGGTGGGGCCAGCTGGCCAACTGCCCTCAGCCCTACTCCCTGGCCGCCCATCCTGATAGGCCCCAATCGGGCTGGGCTGGCCAGACCCCATCCATGCACAAATTCGTGCACCAGGCCTCTAGTTATAAATAAAAGACTATCTTGAAAAATTTTATGCTATAAATTTGAAAATTTAAATGGCCACTTTTCTATTAAAGTATATTACCAAATTGACTCAGACTAAATTAAAAAATGAATAGGTCTATAACCATCAAAGAAATTTTTAAAAAATTAGTGGCTTGGCCTGGCTTAATCTAAGGAGGTGACTTCCAACCCTGGTGGTCTATGAGAATTTCCCTCCTTCCATGTGTCTTTCTCCCTTTCTTTGTCTCCCTCTCCCTCTTTTTCTCCCTCTCTCTTTGCATGAGTGTTTTGAATGTGCAGAATCAAAGCTAGAACTCTTTCCACTTGGTGTTATAACTTCTGGGTGGGCAAATGAGAAGATGTGTGTCCAATGGGAAGCTGTTGATCCAATGCCCTCTAAAAGGTTGGCATGGGCCCTGACTGGTTTGGCTCAGTGGATAGAGCGTCGGCCTGCGGACTGAAAGGTCCCAGGTCCGATTCCAGTCAAGGGCATGTACCTTGGTTGCGGGCACATCCCCAGTAGGAGGTGTGCAGGAGGCAGCTGATTGATGTTTCTCTCTCATCGATGTTTCTAACTCTCTGTCCCTCTCCCTTCCTCTCTGTAAAAAAATCAATAAAATATATTTTAAAAAAATAAAAAATAAAAGGTTGGTGTGGGAGCATTGATTCTCTCTTAAGTTTGGTGCTCTAGCTGGATGTGTGTGTGTAGGGGTCTGGCCACAGTTGGTTTTCACATGAGGGTTCGGGGTCCAGTTAGTTTCTAATTCCTGAGATGCGGGAAGAGAGGAGCGTGGGGAGGGGCTGTGGGCACAGGTTGTGCGTGCATCTCTCCATGATGTGCACACAGAGGCTCCTCAACCTCTACCCCGTGCTGCAGGCTCAGCAAGGGTGGATATGTATCCTGCACCTGGCCTTACACTATGTGGTCGTGGCCTCCTCCCAGGTCTTTCTGAGAGAGCCATTCATCCTTAGGGGAATTCTGTTTTGGGTAGGATGTCACTGTGTGACCAAGAGGCCATGGAGTAGGGCTAGTCTTTTGGAGACGTTCTGTTCTGTGCAGGAATGAAGTGGGGAGGTGGGAGGGAATCCCTTGATGTGCTGAAACGCAGACTCTTTCTGGAGGAGTTAGAGAGCTTCTGAAACAAATCCCCTTCGCCTCCTCCTTCACCTCTCCTCACCCCTTCTCCAGGTGCTTCCAGGTGCCTGAAATGCTGAAATTAATACAGCTCAAGGTGTATCCCCTACTTAAAAAAAGAGCGATTTTTTGTTCTGAGAACATATTACAGGGGAGAAAGAAATTTAATTAACCAGGGGTCGGGCTCTGGGAGTGAGGGTGGCAGTGACTGGGAGGACAGCCACAAAAGGGGACGTGGGTTGCAGGTGGCAGGCGCACTTCCTCATTGAGGGCAGGGCTCTCTGCTCCCTGAAACGCTCCCAGAAGGTGGCTGGCTGGACGTGGGGCGCAGACAATGTTCCCATCCAGCTGTCGTTTTTCAGGTTAGGCAGGGTAGATTTCATTTGATTGCTTTTTGCATTTTCTTTTTATCTTAGATAAAGGGTGTGCCTGGCTTCACTGCCGTGAACAATGGCCCGATTGTTAGGAACCTTGCTTACATGTATATATGTGTGTGTGTTTTGCCATGACTCCCGTGTTTTGGAAGCCTTTGGGGACAGATGATATTTATGAACGATGTCCCGAGGGCATAATCAGGATGATTCATTCTTGGAACCAGTTTTATCCGTTAGGGATGCCGGCTGCACCCAGTTCACAACCGAACATACTTGAGATATCTTCCCGCACCAACCTGCTCCCGGCGTGGGGTCAGAAGGGCATGTTGTAGGGGCCTTTCTACGCGTCCAAGGATTTCATTTCCCATGATGGAGCCCGGAGACTTCTGTTAAGTGTTTCGACAAGGTGCAGACTGTGACCTAGTTGAGAAAAAAATTGTTTCAGGGTTTCAGAAAACATACCCCCATAGGCAGGTTTCTGAATTTCATCATAATAGCAATAACAAAGTTTCCTATTCATTCCCTGTCATTCTCGAGGTAATTGAGAAGAATTTCCTGATGTTATCGTCTCTGTATTCATAGGACATCAGTTAGGCGGGCGCGGTGGAGATTATTAATCACCTCCCTTATTCTACCTCTTACCCTTCCCTCCCCCCTGCCCCAGCAGTCACCAGCAGAATGGGGAAATGGAGGTCTAGGTGGTTGCATAACGTTCAAAACCCCTCCAGGAGGCAGGGTCAGACTTGGGGACCACAATCTGGGGGTCTAGGTTAGCGAGCTTTTATTACACGTCCTGCCCCAGATCCTTGATGGCATCCGAGACTTCACTGGAGTTGTTGAGGTGTGTCTCACACCTCCAAGAAACCCCCGTGACCTTTACAGAGGGCTGGCCTTTGAGTCCACGGGCATCACCTCATCTCAAAGGCCTTTTCATTCCTGAGGACTCAGTCTTGTACTTGTGCTTCCCTGACTTTTCCTAGGGACGAGGGTCCCGGAGCACCTGGATCGGCCCATCCGTGGTGTCTGTCTCCTCTGCCGTGTTTTCCAGGGTCTTCATGTCCACAGATTAAGTTCCCCTGGGGAATTTCCCCGTTTTCGCTTTTTCCACCCACTTTGCCAAATCAGACACGCTACCAGCATAAGGATTAGGTAGGCTCCCCCTCCTTTTTTGACTCATCTTTCAAGTGGCTGTCTGATCTCGTCTCTCGGAGAGGAGACAGGCAGAGCATTGAAACCCCCTGCAACCTGCACATCTGGCTGGCGGGCGAGTGGGCGGGTGGGCGGGCAGGCGGACTAGAGTGGAATTCCTGGATCTGTGCCTTGGCTGTGGTCTCGGGATTGCTCGGTGAATAACTCCACATCACATCACTTCACAGATAAGGAAGATGTCATCCCCACGGCATCTCTGATTGCGGCACAAGCTGCAGAAAACCCCAAGCAGCTAATCTAGAACATGATGTTTTAAGCCACTATCATCGCCAGCCAACTTTGAACATGTGCCATGCACATGAGGGCCTCCTTTTCTCAACTGCAACCCTCAACCGTGGGACGACCTGGTGTGCTTTCTCCCCGGTTCCTGCAGAAGGTGATGGAGCTGGACACCAGGATCTTCCTAGTGGAGGTCAAGAGCCCTTGGTTCACTCCTTCCCCTGAACCAATAATCTATGAGATCTCAGCCAAGTGGCCTCTCTGGGAGTCAGTTTCCTTATCTGCTAAATGGAAACCGGTCTGACATGAGGTTGGGAGGGATCTTGACTATTTTGGGGCACAGAGCCAGGATCCCACTGAGGCGAGCTGACACAATGGATCAAACAAACTAACAAGATAAAATTTAATGGGAAGAGATTTAACATCCCAGATATGGGCTCAGAAAACAGCTGCACCAGCGAGGGATGGGGAAGAGCTGAATAAGCAGAAGCACCTGGGGATTAACGTCGGCTGTTTCAGTTAATAGCCATAGAAAATGAGGATTCCAAAAGAGCAAGAGTGAACATGGGCAGTATTAGCAGAAATATAGTTCTCAAAACAAGGGAGGTGACCATCGTATTGGCCAGACCAGCGCCGGAGACCTGAGCTCTGTTTGGGGCCTCCCCCCGGAGAGGACAGTGGTATCTGGGTTGTATTTGGACGAGATTGACCAGCATGAAGGATATGGAAACCCAGGACATTTAGGGATCAGCAGAGAGAATCAGGAATGTCCTTTTCCACTTAGCAGGACCTCGTAGTTACCCAAAGAACCAATCCTGACAAAAAGCAAAAAAAAAAAAAAAAAAAACTTGAGGGAAGCAGGTTTTTTGCTCAGCTTAAGGAAGACCTTTCATTTCTCCTTTTTCTTTTCTCTTGTTTTTTCCGCTCCCCCCGCATCTAACACCATCTAAGATGCCTCCTCACAGCAGCTAGAGAAATTTTTAGTTAGTATATAATACACTTACACGGTTCAAAACCTAACTAACCAAGTAAGTAAATAAATAAACAACCAACCAAACTAACAAAAATCATACTAACAAATACAAATGCAGGGAAAAGGCTCCCTTGCATCCTGGTAGTCCGGTAGGGGAGGTCTGGCATGGCCCTTAAAAGCATAGTCTCTGATGCCATGCCGACGGGTTTTGTGTCCCGGTCCTGCTGATTACTGGCTGTGTGACCTTAGGCAAGTTACTTCACCTCTCTGAACCTCAGCGGTCTCCTCTGAAAAATGAGGATAATGATACAGAGTTCTTGTGAGCAGTAAATGAATTCCTACATGTACTTAGACTATTTCTTGGCATGCAGTAAATTTCACATACAGGTTAGTTCTCTCTACTCTCTGCTTCATTCTTCCCTTTCTTCTGTGAACAGCTAACACAGGGTGGGGCAAAAGTAGGTCTACAGTTGTTCATGTGGAAAGCCATACAAAAAATTAATAAATAATACAAGAATAAACTTTTGCATACTCAGAACTATAAATCCCACCCTGTATTTTTAAAAGTTTCTTGTGTATTCTTTCAGAGTTCCTTAATGTGTATTTAAGCAGATATGAATGTCAATTCTTCTTTTTATCATTTAAAAAACATCCCAAAGTACCCCTGGTCAGGTGACTTAGCTGGTTTTAGTATCATCCATGCACTGAAAAGTTGTGGGTTTGATTCCTGGTCAGGATACATACCTAGGTTGCAGGTTCCATCCCTGGTAAGGGGAGCCTACAGGAAGCAACTGATCAATGTTTCTCTCTGTCTCTTCATCTCTCTCTCTCTCTCTTTCTGTTTCTTCCTTCCTCTCTAAAATCAATAAACATATCCTTGCGTGAGGATAAAAAAATCCCCAAGTAGTTAATATATTGTACACATTGTTCAGCACTATTATTATTTTTTACTTAATAGTATATCTTGGAGATTTATCCGCATCAGTACAAAGAGAACTTCCTCATTCTTTTTCACAGCTGCACATATAAGGAAGAACTTTCTAACAATTAGACCTTGTTTGGAAATAAAACTGTCACTGGAAGCATTCAGGCGCAGACAAGACGGCTATTTCTCAGGGATGATGGAGCAGAGATTTGGGTCCGCGAAGTAGTCAGGCTAGAATACTTCTACTGTTCCTCCAACTGAGACTTCCTGATCCTATGTTAAGTTTTCCAAAAAATTAAACACAGTCAGAACGACTCTAGAAATAGCATTGTTGTTTGTCTCAGACAAGCTCTGACTTGGGGCTCAGCCAGCGCCCTGGGAGTCGGGCCTCCCCTGTGCCATCTCAAGCAGGCCTCACCTGTGCCATCTCAAATCGCAGGCGCTCTCAGTCCAGGTCCCGGCTCACCCTCCGGCCCATCTAGCGCTCACCTGGCCCCGTCATTACCACCCGGAGGGAAGAAGGATTCCGTTCCAGGGAGATTCAAGCACCCTTTGGCAGGCGTAGTCTCACTGGAACATGTTCTTGATAAGACATTGGGTTTGCTCCCGATTCCTCAGCCTGGAACTTACCATCCTCGGGGGGGGAGGGGGGGGGGCGGCACGACTGGGTTTCCAGCAGGCAGCACAGACTCCAAGGATTGCCCACCACCGGCTCTTTCCTGAGGTTCAATTTGAAGGGAGGTACTAGGGGAGCTCAGCTTCCCTCTATCGAGAGGCCAACAATCAGGGAGCAAAGGTCTGTGACTTGTAGTTGCCAAGGTGATAGGTGATTGTCGGTGATCGTTCTTGTGGTCCCACAGACCTCAGTGGAGTCTTTAATGTCCCCTCTAGAAATGAATCCTTTTGAGTCTTTTTATTCTACGGATCTACAAAAATGCAGGCCTGAGTGAGGACAGCAGTTAGTTCCCCGTGTGCTCAGACAGGCAGCAGGAAGGAGTGCAGAGGGCAGGGGGGGGGGGGAGGGCGGGGCAGGGGAGAGGGCAGGAGAAGGTGATAGAGAGGTGGGAGCTGGGGGCTGGCCAGGGTGCAGGCCAGATGGGACAGGGAATCAATCTTGTTTACTTGGTGGGATTTCCCGCAGAGTGACCGGCAGCAGCAGAGCGGCAGGCACAGGGGCATTAACCGCTCCCCTGCGGCCCCCCGCCCCCCCCCCCCCCCCCCCCCCCCGCCCCGCCAATCTCCACAAAGCACCCAAATAAACAATAAAAAATAGACATTTTATATACAAACTCACCTCCAAGATGAGTTACTAAAAGCACCTGCACCATTTTCATTCACTAATGTCATCCCTGAGCCCCTTGTTCTATAGAAACTCTGGAGCCACCATCATTCATTGGTTTATAGGGAAATCCAGGGTGAATGTTAATGGTGCAGCTTCTATTGCAAGCTCCTCATGGGCAGGGAGAGTGCCTTATACAATGGCCACTGCTGCTGCCGCTGCCACTTCACCACCTCCTTTCCTCTTTCTCCCACCTCTCCTCCTCCTCCTTTTCTTCCTTTTAAAGGTATAAATGCACATTTTTAGTGCGTCCAATTTGGTAAGTTTTGACACATGTATACACCCGTGAAACCATCACCACAATCAAGCTAATGAGTGTATCCATAACCCCAAAAGGATTCCTTGTTATCCCTCCCTCCTGGCCCTGTGACTCTCACATATTACATTTCAATGGTAGAAAGACACTAGGATGTTGTGCTCCAGAGCATCTCTTTCCAGCGCTGGGTCTTAGCTTGAAGTTGGTAGGAGTATTTACACCAGGGCAAATGGCAAAATGCTGCAAGTCATGGGTTAACCCCCACATTTATAAGTTGTTGAAACTTTATCAGCGCACCCTCAGAAGGCTCTGGAAGATGTCAACTCAATGAGATGAAAGATGCCTGGCACATGGTTCAGTGTTCCATAAACGGTAGCTATGATAATAACGACTGCACGTCTGAATATTTAGGTCAAAAGGCCATTTCTGTCCTTTCTCCCTCCCTGACTCTTCCAGGAGGGGGATTATGTTTTTGTTTGAAACAGTTTGTATCATTTCTGTAAGCTTTTCCCATTCCCCCAACTCTTGGCTTTTCTATGGCGAGTGTTCAAGTGTGAGGTTAAGACTTAGAAGTTACAGCTGACTCTTGGTGGAGCCGTGGTAAAAAGTCATTCTCTAACTACCCTCTTTCCCCTTGAGAACTAAGAGGGAGAAAGAAGGCTTGAAATATTACAGACTAGATATCCATAGCACTTCTCTCCAGGAGGTAGGAGGTTTTCTTTTGCTTTACCTGCATTTTCTAATTTTTCTACAACGACACTCCCAGTTTTAAATAAGTTAATTTTAAAAACAACACGTAAGAATTAAACCATATCTTCAAAGGCCAAGTTAGACATAACTGGCTGGGAAGAGGCGTTAAGCATGAAAGGGTTTCGGCTGGGAAGGCTGAGTCCCCCTGGCTGCCTGGCATTTGGGGATGAATCAATTAAAAGGAGGCGAAACAGGAAGGCAGCAGACAGGTCTCTGTAAAGCCTGGAGTTTTTCTGCTGAAGTTCCCTCCCTCCCACGTGAGAGCCCCCATTCATCCTGGCAGATGACATATGGGATGTCTATAATGAATATGGATTTGATGTGATTTCATCTCTCCGCCAAACTAACTCACAGAACCAATTCCACGCTAGACTTTGTTAAATGAGGTTTTAAAGAGTGTATTAGAGGATAACTTTTGAAGTCTCTAAGCAAGATCAAGAGGTGCATTTGGGAGGAAAGTTTGGGGACAACTCTTTCCCCGTGCCCACGGTTGGAGCCATGTTCTGATGTCTTTGATTTATAAGGGCGAGAGACCGTGGGGATCTGTCTTGAGAGGGCTTTGACTTTTAAGGGATTCAACTAGTTGAAACCTTATGTGCATTTGCAAATAAAGCTCTTTTATATCACAGACTCTAAAAGCTTGGAGGTGGGATGGGACCTCAGAGGTCAATATTCTAAACCTAAATGGAATGCCCGGATCCCTGCCTTTACGTCCCAGTGTCCAGCTTTGCCTGACACACCTCCACGGCAGCCCCGTCCATTTCAGGTGGAGCCCACATTGACCCTAAACCCACCTTCCTGTAATGCACACCCATTGTTGCTAGGCCTGGAAGATGGGGGCAGGAACACCCAGGGATACAAGCTAGTGAGATTTGTGTAAGGAAGAAAGACCATTTTTGTGATAATTCAATGTGACCAACACTGAGCCATCCTCTATGTGTAAGGCCCTGATCTGGGCACTGTGGGGGCATAAAAATAAATAAAACAGAGGCTCTACTTTCAAGGCGTTTACGAGCCACAGTCGAATGTGTGCCTACAACCATCTCTAACACAAGGCAGAGGATGATCCAATAAAGCAAGTGGAACCGATATTTGTCGCATAACTTTGATGTGCCAGGCCCTGCTTCCAATGTCAGGTCTCATGTAAGCCTTGTGGGATTGTGCAGTAAACTCTCTGAACCTCATTTTCCTTATTTGTGAAATTTGATGTTGCACTAGTTGCCCTCTGAAGTCCCTTCCAGCCCTCATATCCCATGATTCATCGCTCCTTTCCCGGTGGCCCCAGGCTTCCCTCTCCTGGGTTGGGCTGGCCAGGGAAATGGATGGGCAAGGGGCATTTTTGTTGTTGTTGTTGTTCTTTTCTCCCCTCCCTGTGGGATGTACTGTTGACTTAAAACCAGTTTGAACAAAGCACTCAGGAACAAAACCACGGAGAACCATCTAGAATTGGCAGAGGATAACCCTATGACCCCAGAGGCCTTTCCAGCTCTAATTTTTATGATTCACTAATTTGCCGCACCACACACAGCTCTGTCCGGGAATTCGGAGTTCAAAAAAGATGCAATGTAAATTGCTGGAGGTAATGAGAAGGCTGCAGGCGCAGTGGGGCCAGCAGCGTGGTTTTCAGTGAAATTAAATACAGGGGGATATTTAAAGAAGCCAGAGACTTTTTTTTCCCTTCCAGAGAGACTCCCATTTTTAAGGGTAAATTTCAGGTTTTCATTTTTCAGTGGTATGACTAGGTTTTTGCTATGTTATGACTCCGCTAGAGCTGCTTATCTGTTCCATATAACCTCCCAAAGGGCTATTGGATGCAGACGTGGCTGCTTAGCAATAAGTTCTGCCGCAATTTTAAAAAGCATGCTTGAAGTGGGAGATGCTGAAGGAAGAGCAGTGTTCTATAAATATGGATGAATTTTTTGAGGCAATTACTGAGAGCAAGCAGCAGAAACAGGGTATTGGATAAGTCTCACGGATTTTTAGTGCGGTGTGCATTTCCCAACTTTGGGGAGTCTTTTTGCCCCTGATGGCTTCTTTGTAGCTTTGCATTGAAATGGTGTAATTCAGGCAGGATAATTGTCCCAGAACTACAGCAATGCCGGGAGATAAGAAAGCCAGTAGCATTTGGGAGCGCAGGGAGGGTTGCTTCACTGGGGGAATGAAAGGAAAGGCCTGGATAGCCAAGTGCGTGCCTGTGTGGGAGGCTAGTGACTAGTCAGTAGTGCAGTCACATCCCACCTGCGTATAAGGTGTACATCATGCATGCTTAAAGTGAGTGGTGACCATCCCATAGGAAGGCCCCTTCTGGGGGCTGGCAAGCATTCAGGTGGTCTTTCTTCAGTGTTGGATCATATCGGTGGGTGCTTCTTGGTTGGGTACCAGATGAAGAAGTGGGCATGTGTTTAGGGACTGTGCTCTATGAAAACCTTTGTCTTTAAATGTTGGACTTGCGTTCAGCAGAAGCAGCCAAGGCCGAGGCTGCAGAAGGAACAGCAGATTCATATCCTTCATCCCATATGCTCTCTGTGGCAAATGCCTATAATACCAGACTATTTAAACAGTTCATTACCAGCGATATTTAAATAGTTATTTTTTTGTTATTACTATCTTTCTTTTATCTTCTCCCCCCCCCCAAATATGGAAAGTTCAGTTTGCAAGGTAAACAGGTACATGATGCAAACCAAACGGCATTAAGATTGATGTGTCTTATCTCCTTTGCTTTTCATATGAATCCTACATAGTGGATGGCATTATCCCCATTTTGCAGATGTGAAAACTGAGGGAGGTTACATGACTAGCCTAAGTTTTCTCAGCTAATGAGTCGTGGTGGTACTTGTACTGAGCATCCAAAGTCTGTGCTCCTTTATCTATGCCTTACAGATTGGATATTTTTTCAAAGAAGGAGAGAAAATAGAAAGCATAAGAAGGAAGGAGAGGATGGAGAAAGGCGTGCAAACGAGAAACCAACATTTATTCAGTGTCTACTATGTAGCCATTTTCGTGTTCTAGACTGTGTTAGTTTCTAATGGCTGCTGTAATGAATTACCACCAGTTTAGTGGCTTAAACAGCGGACACTTACTCGCCATAGTTCTGGAGACCAGAAGTCTGAAATCGGTGTCACTGGGCAGAAGTCCAGGTGTAGGCAGGACCAGGCCCTCCACAGAGGCTCTCGGGAGGACCTGCTCCTTGCCTCTTCTAGCTTCTGGTGGCTGCCCACACTCCTTGCTTTAACCGCATCTCTCCATTCGCTGCCTCTCTACCCTGTGTGGCAAATCCCCTTTCACCTCTCTCTTTATAAAGACACTTGTTATTATAGTTAGGAGCCATTCAGATAATCCAGGAGAATCTCCCCATCTCAAAACTATTTAACATCTGCGAAGTCATTTCACCCGATAAAAGTTAATAGTCACAGGTTTTGGAAACCAGGACATACATGCTGATGTTTAGAGGGACTGTTATTCAGCCTACCATGCAGACTAATCCTAAATGTTATGGAATGGCTTAGGCCCATGGTCGGCAAACTGCAGCTCGCGAGCCCCATGCGGCTCTTTGGCCCCTTGAGTGCGGCTCTTCCTAAGCCTTAGGAGTACCCTAATTAAGTTAATAACAATGTACCTACCTATATAGTTTAAGTTTAAAAAATTTGGCTCTCAAAAGAAATTTCAATCGTTGTACTGTTGATATTTGGCTCTGTTGACTAATGAGTTTGCCAACCACTGACTTAGGCTAACAGCTCAGCCCTTTATATATTTTATTATTGTTTTGTTGTTGCTTCTTTTTCTGACCCCAGATCCCACAGTCTCAATCATTGGCTATCTTCCTCACCTCTGGGGGTTACCTGTGCTGAGGAGAAGTCGGAATCATCCAGCAGCTTAAGTCACTTCACACATGCGTTGTTGCAGTAATTTTTAAAAAAATGTGTTTGTGGCATGTTGTTGACTTTTTATTGATACCTGAGCCTGAATTTTTGCTTCTGGCATGAGGCTGACTTGCAGTTTGGATGCTTAGCAGTTATGGTTGCCCTTGGTCGGCATTTTTTTCAGAAGGCCACATCTTTATTTTTTATTGTTGACAGATGTCCCTCATTTTCTCCTTTTGCCCCCCCCCCATCCCCCACTCCCTTCACCACATTGTTGTCTGTGTGCATGGGCTGTGCATATCTGCCTATATGTTCTTTGGCTAATCTCTTCTAGCCCCTACCCCCCGTCCCTGTGAGATCTGTCATTCTATTCCATGCATGCATGCCTCTGGACCTAGTTTGTCTTGTCAGTTTATTTTGTTCATTAGATTCCACATTTAAGTGAGATCATATGGTGTTTATCTTTCTCTGACTGGCCCATCTTCTGAAAGCACCTCAGCTCATGCCATAGCAAGAGAGATGTGGGTGAGATACGTGGAAGAGCTGATCACAGAGGCGAGTGAGAGCTTCCGTGACCCCTGAACGCTTCTCACCTGAAGAGGGATGGAGTTACAGAGCTTTGAGAGGCCGTGAGGCACTGAAGCTGCAGAACAGGAAGCAACTCTTTAGCACATTCCTTGGCCTCTGCATGGAGGAGGGTTACGGAAGCGTGCACCCCCGGAAGGGCTGAAGGCCCCTCACAACCCAAATGTGTCACGAGGACACTGGCCCCATGAGAGGGCAGGTGCCCTGTTCACAAACTTCACTTACCTTCTAGGGACTAGGGAGTGTCCTTTGCACAAGAGGTCAGGTGCTGGTTCTGATCCAAAGATGTGCCAGCCCAAAGCCCAGCGATCTCTACCAGGGACTTGGAGTTCTTTTTTGATTAGAAAATTAGTCACTTGGGTATCCCCCCACATCACTTTAAATTCTGTGTTTTTCCCCCCCACTTCCCTACTGCACAAACTACTTCCCTCTGCGTAGGTACCCATGCTGCACATCTGTACCAGCGTTCTCTCAGCCACTCAGGACTGAAGCCTCAGTGTAGTACTGACTCCTCATTTCCTCAGCTTCCACCTCCCTCAGCCCCTAGGAGGCGAGGCAGGGAGCCTGGGTCTAGGCCCGTAGGATCTGGAGCACACAGAGAAGTCAAGAATACCAACTGGGATGGAACCCGGCTCTCCCACCTGTTTGCAGTGTGACTTACATTCAGCCTTTGAAAAGGCAGGATAGCACAATAAATACCTCGTAGGGTTATTTTGAGGATCACATGAGAAAGTAACAATAATAATTATTGTTGTTGTTCTTTTTCTCATAGCTTCCACTTCTGTGCAGGACTTGATCATGAAAATCAGGACCATATTAAATTCTTCCAAATCAGTAATTTTCAAGGCTTTTAACAGTGACCACGGTGAAAATTTTGTTTTATATTGTTACATTACAAACATATCCACAAAATGAAAATATGAATATTATAAAAATATCCTATTTTCGATTCTTTTTTTCTTTTATTGCATAAAATTTTTGTTTTAATTTATCAAATTGATTTCATGACCCACTAATGAGTGAAGATCCATAGTTACAAAAACACTCTTCTAGAGATAGTCCTGAGTGTAGCCCCTTCATCCCACCAATTTATCGAATGTCAAAGTTTTAAAAGAAGGCCACATTCCATGTTTTATAATATAGCACCTACACTCCATGTACATCTTACTTTACAGGTGCGAGAGCTTTTGCATATAGCATCTCATTTAATGCCAACCACCCACACCCTTGAAGATGTTATCTCTAGCTCTACTTTAATGAGGAAATTCAGGTTGAGGGATGTCATGAGTCTTGTCCAAGATCATGTACTTGGAAGAGACCGAATCAGGATTAAATTTCACCCTCCTCAGCTTGAGCCAGGGCTCTTCTAAAATGAGTTGGAAGAGGAATTCAGGTTTTCAGGACTAACTAAATATATCAATGGATTACAATTATGGCCAAATCTTCTATTTTATGCTCTTTTTCATGAAACAAAACTCATAGGATGGCAACCATGCAGCATTCTCTAAGAATCCCTTAAAGGTTCTGCCACCTTATTGCACATTCATTCATCCATTCATTCATCCACCCAGCAAATTCACGCATTGTTGTCTGTGTGTAGGCGAAATAGTTATGGAGTGCCTGCCAGGCACTGCCTATGGATACTATGGTAAGCAGAAGAACATTTTGTAAATGCTCACTCTCGAATCAGTATGTAAGGTGGTGCTAAGTACTGTCAATAAAAATAGTGCAGAGAAAGGGGGAAAGATGGTTAGTAGTGCCTTTGTAAATTGCATGGTCAGGGAGAGTTTGCTGCTAAGGTAACATTTGGATTGAGACCTAAATGAAGTGATGGAGCCTCTCTGTGAAGAATTTTCCAAAAACAGGATGCAGCAAGTTAAAGGAGTGAGTTTGGCCATGATTGGGGATGAGCCAGGACAAGAGTGATGGGAGAGGAGGACAAAGAAGGGGCTCGATCATGTGGAGCATTGAAGCCATGGTCAGGACTTTGGATTTTATTTGATTAGTTCTTCAGAAAAGAATTCGATGGCATTTTAAAAAAACACAAAAAACTTTTGTTGAGTGTCAAAGACACTGAAACTTCTTTATGCCCTAGTAGCTCACTAAGTGGCTCTAGCTGTGGGTTCACATCCTTGTCTTTGGTGATGAGAATCCCAAATGGTAGTTTGTGAAGAAAGCACCCGCACCCATCCCATCCTGATTCCCGCTGAGCAGGGTGGTATCCCCAGGCCTCAAATGACCTTATCTCTAGATGACAATTTAACTTGTGAAGAGCTATCCATTCTCAACTAAAAAAAAATAACTTATTGGTCAAGAACCATCCAATTTCAGAATGCTGCAGCATAGAGATGGCATCTCACCGGCAGGGGTGAGTCCCAGCTATGAGTCTGACCTTTAGCAGGAGATGCGTGCAGAGCATTGGTAACCTGGCGCCTGTGGATTACTTGGGGTTTATAAATAGGTCTCATGCATGTCTTTAATGTAGTTCATCGAGCTGAGCTCATTTTTCCATCTTACATGGTGCCACTCAAGAGGCCTTGGCAACCCTCAGTACTCTTGTCCTCCCACTTAAAAAAATATTTCCCCCTCTAGATGCCTGCCCTGGAGTGCAGATCACCTGTGTTCCTCTCTGACATGAGCAACAGCCTGCACATTGTGAGTCTCTAGCGGGGAAGGCTTAGCATGCAGTACCAGGGCAGAGCTTCACTTGCTTTAGTTCTTTCAGTCCCCAAAGCACCCCATTGAGATAGGTACTAATGTTAACCTTCCTGTATAGGGAGGAAGTCAAGGCATTGAAAGGCTTACTTCTGTAAAATGAGAGGTAGAGACTGGATTCAAATTCAGAATAGTCCTATCAGCTTGCTTCCCTGCTGGGCCACATGCCCTGTGGTATATTTTTTTACCAGGTTATGAGAAAGGGAAGAGCAATTGAGCACAATTGTGAAGGAGGCTCATTTTCACCTCAACACCACTGCCTTTGCTTTTCTTTTCTGTCTTTTTTCTCTTTCCTTGATGGCATGTTTCATGTACTGCCTCATTTTTAAAATATATATATTTTTTATTGATTTGAGAGAGAGAGGAAGGGAAAGGGAGAGAAATATCAATGATGAGAGAGAATCATCCATTGCTGCCTCTTGCATGTCCCACACTGGGGATCGAGCCCACAACTCAGGCATGTGCCCTGACCAGGAATTGAACTGTGACCTACTGGTTCATAGGTAGATGCTCAACCACTGAGCCATGCCGACCAGGCTCAGTGGTTGAGCATCTCTCTCCCTTTCTCTATTTTCTCCCCCTCCCCTAAATAAAACCCAATATTGGGAAAGAATCTGGTGAATGTATAAGTATAAGTGATAATAAGATCTTAACTGTTCTGCAGGACAATTTATGGCAGGAACACATCTGTTCACCAAATATTTAGAGAGTATCCCCTACAGATAGTCCTCGGTCGGTGTAGCTTTATTGAATCAGTAAATTGCCATTATTGCCTGGAACCTTCATGAACTACTGGTGGAATGACTGCCTAAGATCACATCACCAGTGAATGGTAGAGTCAGGAGGGAGATAGAAGTCCCTGATTCTCAGTGGCATGTTCTTCCCATTGTATTACTGCTGCCTCTTCGGTTTGCTTTTTAACATACATCATAGTGAACCTCTAAGTGGCCTTGACTCAGAGGTGAAGAATTCTTGGGCCGAGGGAAGCAAACAACTGGCACTTTTAAATTCCAATCACATAGGAAATGACCTTCTCTAGTTACTTTTTTAAGGGTTGCCCTGGAAAACACATTAACGAGGATTATCGTCCTCTATTATCAGCAGAGAGACACAAGACAGACAAGTTTTGATGGGTCAGAAAAGTAAGAAGTAAAAATCTGGGAAGGGCAACATACCTCCCTATCGGCAATGACGTTGCCTTGAGAATTCCCGGGCCTCTCATTCACAGAGAGGGACAATAGAAGCTAGTGGGAGAGGAAGGTCTTGGAACAAGAGTGGAGGACAGCCCACTTCACGTCGCCCACACCACATCGATATTAACCGACCCTTCCATTATGGGCATCCTGAGAATCTCCCAGGGGCTAGCTCATCTCCAAGATCATAGGTTCCAGCGCTGAAGGGCTGAGCTCACTGACCCCTCAGATTCACATGTATGATCTCTGCCCCCACCCCCAGCTACCCAAGTGCTTTTAACTCTCCAGGCAAAATTCACTTTGCTCTTGGGCTGAAGCACACTGGGCACATTCTTGAACAGAGTTCAAACTAACAGGATTTCCCTAAAACAAGCAACTCCCTGGATGCCCTAGGAAGCACTGTGACTACTGGGGGGAGGGGGGGGGGGGCGGATTAACATAGCCAGAGCAACATGGCTCTGGTCCAGAAAGAAAATGTATGTGCTTTAAAAAAGAAGGCTGGCTCAGAGTCTTGGGAACCCCATAATCAGAAGCATACTCATTCTGACGGTTTCAAAAGACCCAACACCCACCTCAATGTGACCTGGCGAGGGTTCAGAGAAATCCACCCCCTCTTTTGTCTTTTGGATGGAATGCAAGAGCCATAGAAGACTTCCTGCCTAGGAGGCAAAGAGAGGGCAAACCTTTGCCACCCTGTCTCAGCAAAGTGGGGGGACAGTTGGAGGCCATCCTGTGGCTTGTTTGGGGCGCTGTGATTTCATCTGATGGAACAAGGCATTCCGTATTGATTCCGCATGGCATCCAAGTCACTGCAAATCTGCCATATCATCTTCAGCCAGGGTTTTTATTGGTTTATGTTTTGTTCTTTTTCCACCCCCCACCCCATGGGGAGAGTTACTCGCAGCTAGGTGGTGTGGGTGGCTTTTGTCAGGACTGGACATGCAGAGGTGGAACAGGAGTTGAGACTAGGGGTCTGCAGGCCAAGAGTGATGAGCTTTATGCTCTCAGAGGTCAAAGGCAAGACTGAAGCCCAGCCAGGGAATTAGTCATGGCAGAACAGGACAAACATGACTTGGAGGTCAGGACAAGCAGGGTCAGGAACACTGATGGTTGGGCACCTCAGAACAACAGCACAGGTTGGTAGAAAAGTCACCCTGATTCTAAAGTAGGAGCTGAGTCACTTCTGGCTTCCTGATTGTTCTATTAGGCCGGCACAACCATGGGTCTCAGGGGAGTCTACTGTCTATTTTTAATGAGCTAGAGAGCAAGGTTTGAGGTCTGAGAAAAGGGAGAGTCTTACAGCTATGAACAGACACTTTCTTGTGGTCTCTAACTTATACTCTGCTGAGGGCTTTGTCTGTGGGTGTTGGGTTTGCAGGCCACTTTGGCTAAGGGAAATGAAGGAGATGTCTGCCTGTAGTCTGTTGTGATCCACATTTTATGCAACTGGAAATGCCAGTGGAAGATTTTAAAATATTGGATCCATACTGAGCCAACTTCATGGGGGCACTCTGGGAAATGAATGCTTTAAATATTTCCTAAAAAATCTTGATTTTCTAGAATTAGCTGAATCTTAGGACAGAACCAGTTTTGCAGGTCTGGTCACAGCAGCCAGCCTGCTGCTGCATACCCTGGTCCTGGTCTGTGCCCAGAGAGGGGGTTTCAGCATTACTCCTTGTAGGGCTTATTTCTGGCATGCAGCCCCAATGATGATCAAAAGTGGATGTGTTACTACATTTAAAGTAAGATTTCTATACCAGTGCTTTGTAGACAGCTTGCTAACACATCAGTGGTTGCTGATCAGTTGTGCATCCATAGGATCATTCATTCAACAAGAAGACACTTATTGAGGGCCTTCAATTCATCAGAACCTATCAGGTGCTGAGCAAAAGTACACAGCTGATTAAGAAGGAAGAGGTGGAAAAATCATGGTCTGAAGGAAACCGAAGAACAACAGGGTCAGTGTCTGGCTTGAAGACAGAGGAAGAGAGAAGATAAGGTGTTTTGACATGTAGGATAAGGCCATCCTTAAAGGTTTAGTAGATTCAGAGCACAGAGAGCAGTGAAATGAACGACCAGAATGTCCAACCCTGGAAGAGACTGGGCTCTGAACTTTGAGAGGGGGAATACCGTCTCCTCCCTGGGGGTACATGTCACTGCCCTCCCTATCTGAATGATCTTAGTGATGGGTAATGCTGTCAGGATGAACCTGAAGAGCCTGCCTTTATGTTTATGAACGTCTTTACCCAAGTGACTTCAAAGGTTGTAGTCTATGATTAATTTATCTGGCTGGTTTGATTGCAGCAGGCCATTCTAAGCCAGTACCACAGATTCATGCCAGTGGGGCCAGTTAACTTCCCTGTGTTCTAATGGCAAGGGCTGATCCTAGAATAGGATCACATGATCACACTTGACTGCTAGACTGGAAGTTTTTTGAATTAGGAGCATTTTTGTCCATCATATATTTCCAGGGTCTAGGACAGTGGTTCTCAACCTGTGGGTCGTGACCCCTTTGGGGGTCGAACGACCCTTTCACAGGGATCGCCTAAGACCATCGGAAAACACATATATAATTACATATATTTTTTTATTAATCACTATGCTTTAATTATGTTCAATTTGTAACAATGAAATTGGGGATCACCACAACATGAGGAACTGTATTAAAGGGTCGCGGCATTAGGAAGGTTGGGAACCACTGGTCTAGCAGATCATGTACTGGTAAATATATAGAAGATGTGAAGTTGGGGTAAGACAGTGTGAAAATCCATCACTATGAGTGGAAACTGATTGCTATCACTTGAGAAACTTCTCTAGAACATGTTTGCTCTTGCTGGGTTAGTAGGAAGACTTGAATTAATTTGTACTCCACTGTCCCTAACCTCCAAAGGCTAGGTGCAGAGTTATCATTCAACTTTCCTCTTCTGCAACACTTTGTGTATTGTTGTCTACAAGTAATTTTAAAAAATGATGCTAGCTCAGGGAGCTTAGAAATCTTGGAAGGAAGTTGGTTTTGGCAAATTCTAATCTCCAGGGTTGAAAGTATCTGTATCAGCCAGAGTCTTGCAAGAAAAAAACAAAACCCATGTGGAGTGATTTATTAGAAGAAATTTAATATGGGGCATGAGTTACAAAGGTTTTTAGAAGGCAACCCCAAGATTAACAGTTGCAGAAAGCCATCACTCCTATTAGGACTGGAGGAACAGAGGCGTTACCTGAGCCCAACAGCCTGAGCTACCTGTTGGAATCTGGTTCTAGGGAAAGTCCAGTTGGTGTTGTGTTGGCTGGAGAAGACTTAGCCCCATGTACAGGATGGGGCAGCGGTGAACACTGGCTTCTCTTTCCCGCCCATTCTCCAATTTTCTGCCTCTTTCTCATTGGCCAAACCAAGCAGGAAGCAGTGGGCAAGGAAGCCTTGGTAGTTTTCTGGGGTCATCCCTTTTGAATACAGGAAATGGTGGGAACTGGATCTGAGGGCAAATGGGCAAATGACCAGTGCAGC
Source organism: Myotis lucifugus (assembly GCF_000147115.1). Lineage (NCBI taxonomy): Eukaryota > Metazoa > Chordata > Mammalia > Chiroptera > Vespertilionidae > Myotis > Myotis lucifugus. Next base: position 1,301,901 of record NW_005871289.1, read on the forward strand.
ATCCAGCCAGTCAGCCACAGACTCCCCCAACAGTCCTTATGGTGTGAGTTTGAGGGAGTATGGCTGCGCTCACCTTAGATGAATGGTGGTCCCTTGGGAGGGTTGTGCTGAATCATTTCTCTCTTTCTTCCATATTGAGCCTTACTTGGAAAATACTAGTATCTAAACTGCTTAGTGAAGCCACTCTATCACTAAACCTGGATCACACTTGAGACTGAAATTTACGTGGGTGGAGCCCCTTTTAGATAGCTCCTCTAAGCAAACACTTGTCCTGTATGCACAGGCTGGTGCCCTGTGTTGTATAGTCTTTGTATCTTCATCTGCTCCCACCATGGGATGGGAGCAAGTAGCATGGAGAAGACAGGACTGAAATGTGCTCTTGGGTTAGACTCCAGACTGACAGGTCTTCTGACTCAAGTTCACTGGGAATGTGGTCAAGCAAACCCACAGGAGAGAAATGGGGACAATTGGCAGCCCATCCAGATTGTGGAAGCCGTCTTACTTGCCTGGTAGGCTTCCAGGGGATGAGAGTCCTGGTTGGGGCCCATTTTGTTGGGAGGTCCTGTGATCACATAAGTAGTCAAGTGCTCTGTGTCAGGTAGGGTTTGATCCAGGAAGCCAAACCACTATGAGTGATGAGGTAAATAAGAGATTTTCCGTAGATATTATACCTTAGACATTTGTGGGAGCCGGTGAAGAAGCTTATGGAAGGCTCTTGCCTCTGTATCTGGTGGTGGGCCTGAAGTCACTGCAGGTCAGTGTTGCTAATTGGGCAGAAGAGCGTAGGTGTGAAGTGGTGGGGAGCCAGGATAAGTTAGAGTACATCTTGAAGAAGCCCATGAGAAAACATGGGAACCTATGTGTGCCACTCATCACCTCTCACCTAACGATATGGGTGACCTGCAGAAACAGGTGCCCTTCCTCATGGAACTGCATGCATGCCTGGCCCAGGGCTCAGAGGAGCTGAAGGAGGAGATCCCGCAGGATCTGCAAGAGCTTCAGGCCCAGCTCTGCTCCCCTCCAGCAGGTGGGCTAGAGGACTAGGGCAGGTGCAAGGCACGGAGGTGCTCAGAGCCCTCCACCATCTCCCCAGTGTAATGGAGGCTGCTTGGCTTCCACTTCCCAAATCCCGCTCCAAGTTCCCTTGAGGTCACCCCTGAGCTGGAACCATAGAGGGAAGGACATTCTGGGAATCCCAGTTATAGCTCCGCTAAGTCGACACTGGATAAAGTTAGCGCACATTGCTGAACTGAGCTTGCATCATCCATGGGAAAGGAGCTGTGTCTCTCAGTTCTTAGGGAGCGGCAGCCATAGCTGGTGGCCTCCTCTCTGGATGGCTCCTTCGCCCAGGGGAGCCAGTTAGTCTGAAGTCTTTGCAGAGCTGGGCGAGCCTTAGCTGACCGGAGTTGGCCAAGGATGTGTGTCTCCAGGCCTCTCTCTCAGGCCTGGGAAAGTGAAGTCCTCCTTAGGCCACCCTGGCCCCTCTCTCCAAGACAGACCTAGTCACACCTTCCCGGCAGTGTGCTGTGAGGATTCATTAGTTAATGCTGGGGAAAGGGCTTTGAAGGTGAAGAGTACATTGGGAATGCTGTCATAATTGCACACAGATGCCTGAATCCAGACTTCCAGGCACTTTGCTGACTAATAGTAGAATTTGCTGGAGTTGGTGATGACCTTTTCTCCCCATTGCATTTCTAAATATTTTGGTTGTCAGTTGTAAACAAGCCCATTCCCAAACAAAAATCAGACTCCATTGGAGCTTTTAAAATTGTCCTTGTTCCACCGAGCATTTCCAGTTCCCTTCTTCCTCTGTAATTTCTCTATTGTTAGGGAGGCTGAAAGAGCCTGATGGGCTTCTGCTTTCCCCTGGGAGGAGCTGGTGAGGAGACTTGAGTGCACGCATTCCCACCAGGGTGCCTTCACACCCATTGCTGGCCTGGTGGACAGGGTGTCGAAGCTTGCAGTCAATCTTCTTGGTATGACGAACATATTAGTCAAACATTTGGATTCTCTTATTTTTTAATGATGAGAAAGAATACTTTTCTATTAAACTTTTGACATCACGTAAGCAGGGCTGCTGTTTGCATTCTGTCTATTTGACCTTCATCCCTTTTGGTTTTGTCCCAGTTGCTTCTACGTTATAATCTTGAATATGAAACAAGGACAGCAGATTGCAACAATCCTATGGCCTCTCTCTCCATCTATCTCTTGGAGGAAGGCTTTTAATTTTCTGGAATCGCTGATATTGGGTGGGTTAAGATGAGAAAAGGAAAAGACAAATGGCTAGAGCAGCCAGGCAGGCCCAATAGACATCCATCATAAAGAGCCACAGAGGGGAGTGGGAGGAGAGAGATGCAAACAGGGCATTCGGGAGAGTTTGAGGGCCATAGAGGGAGAAGGAGTACATAGATTTTTTTTGGGGGGGGGGGTGGAGCCACTGATAAGTGGGGAGAATAAGGACAAAAGATATCTAAAGAGGGGTGTATTAGTTTGCTAGGGCTGTCATAACAAATGCCACAGACTGGGTGGCTTTTAAACAAACACAATTTAGTTTATCACACTTCTGGAGGCTGGAAGGCCACGACCAAAGTGTTGGAAGGTTTGGTATCTCCTGAGGCCTCTCTCCTTGGCTCAGTGGCCATCTTCTTGCCGTGTCCTCACATGACCTCTGTGTGCCTGCATCCCTGGTGCCTCATCTCTTCTTATAAGGACACCAATCATATTGGGTTAGGGCCCAACCTATGACCTTATTTAAACTTAATTGCTTTTTAAAGGCCCCATCTCCAAATACAGGCATACCTCAGAGATATTGTGGGTTTGGTTCCAAACCACCACAATAAAGTGAATATGGCAGTAAAGCGAATCACACACATTTTGCTTGGTTTCCCAGTGCACATAAAAGTTATGTTTACACTATACTGTAGTCTATTACGTGTGCAATAGCTTTATGTCTGAAAAAATACATACCTTAATTAAAAATTATTTCATTGCTAAAACATGTTTACCATCATCTGAGCCTTCAGCAAGTCATAATCTTTTTTTGCTGGTAGAGGGTCTTACCTTCAATTTGCAAAATGATAATAATAATAATACAGTATTTGCACAGCACAATAAAGAGAAGTGCAATAAAACAAGACCTGCCTGTGCAGCCACACTGGCGTTAGTCCTTCAGCATGCGCATTTGGGAGGGATAGGATTCAGTTTGTAACGAGGGTTAGAAGTTGTTTTGTCATATTAAACATGTGCCCTCTGCCCCAATTTGGTGTTTTCTAAAAAGAACCAAAGAATGATTTAAATTCTTTTCAATTACATTATTTTTTTTTCCTGTTGCATTGCTTTTACTACACCACTGCACCAAGCCTGGGTTACAGGGACCCTCAGCTTACTAGGGTTATATACAGATTTAGGTAACTCTGTTACCCAATTTTCAAAGAATGAGAATATAATAAAATAGATTTGGATAAGAAAATCAGAAGGAACATAACCTAATCTCTCACTTGTAATTTGGAAGGCCACATAGGAGTGAACTTACCCCCAGATGTGAAAATTACATCCGTGGGAAATAGCTACACATAGTCATGTCGTTGAAACAACGAATGTCATATAACCTTTTCCATTTTTGTGGATATAAATATGTATAACCACACGTAGGTCCATATTGTTGTAATGCAGATTGTCTCTGGCGATTAAGAAAAAGATTTACAGCCTCGACTCTGCTAGTTTCATTTTCGATAATCATCCAGAGGAAACCTGTCATTTAGTGAGTGCCATTTGGAAGTATCAATAACTGTTTGAAAACAAGCAAACCACAATCTGGATGGAAAAAGAAGCCCGCCCTTCAATACCGCGTTCTGCTTCTCTGATTGCTGCTGGGAGCTGCTCCCCTTCGCATAAGGGCCCCTCATCCAGCGCTCCGTGCAGCCCTGTGAAACCTGGGCTGAGCTTAGCCGAGGCTGCAGACACAGGCTGTGTGTCAGACACACGCTGCTTGTCACGGTGCAGCTCGGAGGGCTGGTGGCCTCCAGTCTGCAATGAGATGTGTGTCCAGAGCATGGAGTGACATGGATGTGTGGCAGTCTGTCCTCACTGCACACATCTGAGCTACTGTACTGCCTTGACATGGTTATTTGCTGGGTCTAACTTTTGATCATTTTCTGGAGAATGCCACAGAGCAAATTTAGAGGTGGGGCTGGAGTGGTGGGGGTAGGAGGAGAAGGGTGGGACAATGGGGAGGGAGGGAGAGAGAGAGAGAGACCTGAATCCTGAGATATAGATTGCTTACTTATTCAGGGGCAATTTCTAGGCCAATCAAATTAACACTGCAATAAGGCTCATCTCGTCCCTACTTGTGCAAAAGGATGGCAGTGAGATGCGGGTCCAGTGTGATGAATACCATCAAAGTCCATGTATGTTTCTCTGGTATAAGCCGAGTTGTTGTTTTTTCAAGTCATCCTTATTTATAATTCACTTATATATGGAAGATGATGGCTCTTTATGGTTCGGATGATTTAAATCTGGGCCTTTAAAGCCAGGCATGATTTATTTGCACAAGGAAATCATGTTTTCTTTGGAGCTTTTCAATGGAGGTATAATTACAGTGTTGCAAATACAGTGCCCTATTTAAGGGTCTGTCAGCATTTCCATAATAAACCTCTATTTTCAGGAGTCCAGAATATTGAGAGAGAGAGAAAGAGAGAGAGAGAGAGATGGCGGGACAGATAGAAATCCTTCTAAAATAAAAGCTTGGTGGGTACATCTGATTCTTAGCTCCAATCGGTATCTGTATTTGCACCCACACATTCTTCTCTATGTGTGTGGTGGTGCCAGTAATGTGCCTGCCATCCCCGGACCCGGCCCAGCAGGGCGGCGCCTTCAGGTGAAACTTCCCGGGAAGCAGCAGCACGTTGGGTGGCTGGCTGGCTCCCTTTCCGCACCCAGCCAACTGCCAAGGTGCATCTCAGCTTTAAGAAAAGAAAAAACATTTTTGTCCTTTCTCCGGGTTTGTTGGTTGTTTGGTTTAGGCATATGCCAACCTGGACTTTGAATCATATCATCATCATCATCATCATCATCATCATCATATTATGAGCAATATGAAGTACAATTTCAGTGCCTAGTATGTGCCTGGCACTTTACAAATATTTAAATTTTCACCATTGTCACAATTCTGCCAAGCAGAAATCATTATCCCTGATTTTCAGAGGTTGTAAACAAGCTGAGAGGAGATACGTGCCTGGCAGAGAACAGGAGCAGAGTTCAGGACAACGGAGGCAGTGGCTGAGGTGGCCGGTGCTGGGCTCCACAACTTAAACCCAGTAGAAGGCGTCTCTCAAGTGAGAAGAGCTGAGTTTAGAGAACGAGGCTGGGATTGTCCGGTGGACGTGGAAACAACACAGGCAGGACCAGCGAGGGCTGGGGGAGCGGGCCCATGCAGAGGGAAAGCCTCGCAGGCCATTTAGCAACTCCCGGAGTGTGGTCCGATGGGTAAGCGTGAACCTGGTGGAGCCTGGATAAAAATACCTGGCTTGCCCGGCTGCATGGCTCAGTGGTTGAGCATTGACCTGTGAACCAGGAGGTCATGATTTGATTCCCCGGCAGGGCATGTGCCCAGGTTGTGAGCTCCATCCCCAGTGCGGGGTGTGTGGGAGGCAACTGATCAATGATTCTCTCTCCTCATTGATGTTTCTATCTCCCTCTCCCTCTTCCTTCCTCTCTCTAAAATCAATAAAAAATATTTTAAAAAAATAACTGGGTTTTTTGAAGCTTACTCTGTGGCGAGCTTGCCCTTTACATGGGTTATCTCACCGATTTCCAAACTTTAGCAATGCAGAGAGTGCGTTTTATGGAGATCGGGTGACATGCCAGGATTATATAACCGGGAAGTGGCAGAGTTCCCAGGTCTGGAAGCCTGGTTCTTGACCGCTGTGCTTGCTGGCCCCAAGGGAGCCTGTCTCCCTCGGTTTGGAAGTACATTGTGAATGGAGACAGGAAGCTGAAACTCGGATCCTCCCGCCTTCTGTGGGAGAGCCTGTCTTCAGACTGCCGATGGACCTCTTCCAGGGGTTTGTGCGTTGGCATTTAACAGAGGGAGAGGTAATATACACCCCTTCTCACAGGGAGGACGAGGCACAGGCGATGGACGGAGAGACCACCCTCCACTCTGTGTTCGCAGCCAACCACGGGAAACTACTTTGTAAACTCCTGATCCGGGTGGGTGGTGTGATGCTTTTTCCTTCTCTTTCCTGGGACTGCTTTTGGGTTGCTAGTTCCGGCTGAGACTACAAGTGGTCACACACAGCCCCGGGAGAGGCAAGGAGGAAGAGGGTTTTCACTAAGAAAATGCCTTTCCTTCTTCTTGGGTATATTGCTTATGGGGGTGTTTTCTCAAAGCTGGGCTTGAGGCTCACCGTCAGGAGAAAGGATTCACATTGCCTTTCGAATGCAGAATACATGTATCTTATTGGAAACAGCTCTCAATTCTCGGAGGCTGCACATTCTGTTCAACAGGGACTGACTGAGGTTCTCTAGGGGCTTGGTGTTGGGTGTGATACTCCATGAGGGAGGCAGCTGAAGAATTTGACTCCAGTTAGTGTTGCAAGTAAAATGGTAGAGAGGCCACTCCATGTTGCCAGAACATAAACACTAATTTGAGTGATCACCTTATTAGTGCTCCTGTGAATAAGAATTGAGGTAACCAGTGTCATCCATTCAGAACAAGAGCTATTCATTTAACCAACCACTATTTACTGAGCATCTACTACATGCTGGGCACTGTCCTTGGAGCTGGGGATTCCATGGTGAACCAGACAGATGTGGCTCCTGCCCTCCTAGAACTTAAAATCTAGTTGGGAATGGACACATGAAACAGATAATTACACTAATAATTAAACATTTAAAGGCAATTAAAACTGTGATAAGTTCATCAGAGAAAAATACAAGGTTCTATGAGAACAGTGGCTTCCATAAATAGGATTTACTTATGTTTTTCACATACCAACAAGTCCAAAAGCAGGTTGGCATTGGTTCAGTGACGTGGTCAGGGATCCAGGCCCTTTCTATGCCTCCTCCCTGCCGTCCTCCACATATGAACCCTTCACTTTTGGGCTTATCGCCTAGTGATTACAGAATGGCTGCCGTGGCTCCCATCCCAAAGACAGGACGCCCAGGGAAGGAGGGCGACCAGGGAGCTCTTTTCTCTGACGCAAGGGTATTTCATCAGCAGCAAAATTTCTTTCCCAGAAATTCTCAGCAGACTTTCAGTTAATTCATTAGCCAGACTGGGTTTATTAGTGAAACTATAGAAAAGACAAAGGAGGCAGCAAGCATACGTGAGTCGCTGTAAGGAACATGTGTGGAATGTCTGGCAGACCGCATTCAGAAGTTCTGTGCTTCTCACGTCAATCCCGTGAGAAAGAGAGAGCAATTTCTCAGATGAAGACACTGAGGCTCGAGGGAGGGACCTGCCCTAGAACACCTGGCCAGTCCGTGGTCAGCCCGGGCCTGCAGCTTGCTCCTGGGTGCTTGCACTGCACCCCATCTTCTGAGATTCGGAGAGTGGGACAATCCTGGGCCCTGAATGCACTGCATCCCAAAGGGACACGTGAGTGTGTGCGGGTTTGCTTTCTGGGGTGTTTGCTTAGAGACCCAACATTTAGATGGCCCCTCTGATTTTTTTTAAAATGACTGTTCCTAGGGTTGTAAGTCTCACAGCAAGAAGGCAGGCTGGGAAGAAGGAGGCCTCCTGGTAACCAAGTCAGAATCTCACAGTGGACCCCTTGGGGTCCTCACTTGCCAACTGAGGGGCCTCATTGCCAGAGGACTTTGGACATGTTGATTTTAAATGTTTTTGAGTACTGCTCCCCAACCCCTGGCACCCAACCCAGGCGACAGGAGGTATGTTTAACTTCTCGCATAAATGAATGAATATTAAAACCATGGGTTCTCATGGTTTTTAAAGCCCCCCCCCCAAAGTCAGCCTGCCAGTCACATGTAGCACCCGAGCCTGTGCCCCTCCCCCAGGCTCCCAGCCCTCGGTGTGTGCCTGTCACAGCCCAGTCCGCTCTCCCCACCCTTGGCCTCTTGGATTTGGGCTCTGAGGTTGTCTGTTGTCTATTGCTGGGCTGGTGGAAGGTGGAGACAGACCTTTTGGCTCGAGCCCATCCCATGAAAGTTGGGATGGGCAGGGTGCCCGGAGGCACACCAGCATCCTTGAGTTACACCAGTGGAAACAAGAGGCATGTACCCTGTGCTGGAGAACGTGTAAAACTGACACCGGTTACCAGATGTTCCCGGCTTTTATGAGCTTTACAAGGCCTTCTGTTAAGTAACACTTTGAAAAAGTAAGGCTTGCCTGCCCGGAGTGGAAAGTTTTTGTTTTTGGGTTTTTAAAAAATCTTTTGGGTGAACTCTGCAGCACCTGTTTTTACAGCGGAGCTCTGGCCTGCCAGGGCCCACTACTGGTGAGTGACAGGCAGGAGAGAGGTATGTGGCAGGCAACCTGGTCCTGATTTAAAAGGCCAGAGACCAGAGGCCCAGGCTCATGGCTGCAGAAACACACAGACAGGGACCCAGATGTGCCCCCCTCTGTTTAATGCAATAAATATGCTCCTGAAATGTTGGGTACAAATCCTATATTTTTGCAGCACAAAATAGGATATTCCTTTTTTTATGCAATGAATTGTTTTTTTAAACAAGTGATTACCATCTCATTCATCTCAGTGTGAGATAGGTTGATTAAAAGGGCATCCATCTTGGTCACATGCTGGGGTGTGCAGCAGCACAAACGAAGTGGCCATTTATCCTATTTGGTGCCTTAAAGATGTCATGCAAGATGGTGACGAGAGGCATGTATGCACAGGCGTGAGGGGTTCAACGCAGAACACGGTGAATCCATTCGGGTGAAGGGCAGGAGAACCAAGATCTTAAATAACTGGACAAGAAAGGAAGGAAATGCTGGGAGGGGGTGGGGAGCAGAGAAAAACTCCCTTTAGTAGGGTTGAGTGCTTTGCAACTGGGAAGATGTTTATGTGGGGTGAGTGGAGCCATGAAAGCTGGAAATCACCTGGTTGGGTACCTTCCTGCCCAAATTACTGCCACCCACAGAGAACCAACTGAAAGTGCCACCTGAAGGAGCCACGAGTGTATAGAAATTCACACAGAACCCTTCCCCTTATCCAACGTAGCTCTGGGGGGAGGAGGAGGATGCTCTGAGGCTGCCCCATCTGTCCTGCCAGCGTGTTTTGAGCAGAACTCAGTTACGGCCCAGCAACCGACTTTGACAATCTTTAAAATTATAGCATCACATCCAGCATCTATGGGTTAGAGTCTTTGGACTTCCAATGCGAGACTCCCTCATTGCATATGTGGACCTTTGTCTTTGTCTGTCCCCAGAGTCCATTGTCAAAATCTAGGCCTTCATAGGACCAGGGCTTTCAACGAGCTCCATCACTGGGTGGAGAAAGCAGGCAGAGATCAGCCTGGGAGGAGGCACAATAGGGAGTGTGGGTTTCCCACAGGGGGTGTGTTGACGATGGGGAGGTGGGGCATAAGGCAAAAAAGAGGGAAAAAGTGCACACTCTATAGAACACCAGCATGTATGGCCTCCCATGTATATAGAAAGTGTATATATGTTCACATCTATATATATAAAAGACTAAGTGACCATCTGACCTGCTGGTACATATGATGCGCACTGACACCAGGAGGCAGACGCTCAATGCAGGAGCTGCTGAACTGCAGTGACTTAGCAGCGGTGGTTCTCAGGTGATGCACCCTGGAACCGGAGAGGAGGGAGCCTGATTCCTCACGGGCCCCGTGATTCCACCTTTGGCCAGGGGTGCACGAATTCATGCACTGGGCTACTAGGAGAGATATAAAAATGAATCACCAAAATGTTCATGGTGATTAGCAGGTTAGTGGATTTCAGATTAGTTTTAGTTTTCTTATTTTCCTAGAGTTTGAATGTTTTGCGCTATTTATTATTCTTAAATCAGAAAACAACAAGGCTATTTTCAATGTAAAAATAAAAAATAGCATCCATATGACAAAGGCAAGTCCTGCAGTTCAGAGCTCAGGGTGTCCCTCTCCTCTTCTCTCCTTGTGGAACCCCGACTGCCCACAGGCCATGTGGCCTCCAGGAGAAATGGGAAGAAGCTTTGGGACGTGGGTCAGTCACCCATGGGTTGGGCCTGTGATCTCTCTTGGAATCCAGGTGCTGATGTCAGCAGAGCATCCGTATCATCCCTGATGGGAGCTGGGTGTGCAGAGGCCCCTGTGGTCAGAAGCAAGGCTCAGCCTCAGCTATTGCACCCACATTCCTCTCTCCAACAAGGACACCACCAAGAATCATCAGACAAAGTCAGGTTTATTAACTCGCTGCAGCAAGGGAGAACACCCGCCAGAGAGCCACGGGCATCTCAGGAGGGAGGGAGGAGGACCAGGAAAAAAGGCAGTCTCCTCTGGATTTCATGCCAACACGTATGGAGACTGTAACCGGGCCTTTCGGCAGTCGCTGAGACAGGAGGGAAGAAGCAGAGCTGGGGACGTCATCGGCAAGCCCATCCCTGAAAGGAAGGCAGGTTCTTCATTGCTTTACAGCATGGCATGGCCTTTGGAGAAACATTAGTTTTCGTTGGCTTTGTCACCTTGTGTGTGTCTTTTTGGGACATCTCTGTCTAATGGTGAGCAGGGCTGGTTTCCATGTTTCCTTGGGGCCCAGGATGAGCTGCCCGTCCTAGGAAGAGGGACTTGGAGTTCATGGAGTCTGTTCTGCCCATAGGCCTGGCTCCGACGGGTGAGGATGGGACGCATGGTCCTGTAGACGCTGCCAGGATTGCCCCCTTTGTCATGTTGTCCAGGCTTTGGAAGTTTGAGGGCTTGTGGAGGAAACTGTTCATCGAGTCCCGTGGTTTAGTCTTGAACCTCTGACATTGAGGCTTTTAGAGACGGGTGCTTAGCAAACAGCCCAGATCCCCCCCTGGCCTCCTGGAAGGCCCTCCCTTGGGGACACTGGACAGTGCTGGACGGCAGAGCCTCAGGCCCAGCCTGAGGAAGCTGCCTCCATTCCTCCCACCGCACTTCCTTCTCTCTGCACCTCTGTTTTCTCATCTGTGGAGAGGGCAGATGTACCAACTTCTCCAAGGAAGGCTGCATGGCTGAGTGGAACCCACATGTATTCTCTGAGAACTTTTAACCCGAAGGGAAGGGCATGCAGATGTGTGTCAATGTCTTCACGCGGGCTGCAATCTTAGTCCGCGGCCAGAAACAAACAGTGGCCGCGCTGACGATGGTGCCCACCTGCCCGAAGTCCCTGGGTACCTTGGGGAGTCACGACTGTGGCTGCCTCCTGCTTCTCTTCCCTCGTCTTGCTCACCCCGCATGGCCCCACTTCAGGCAGACCCTCGAGCCGTGGCTGCCGTCCCTGTCTCAGACACGCCTCTTCTCCCCGACCCTCTTCTCCAGGCAGGAAGGTGCCGACGGGCTTGAGGGGGAGATCTGGGTCGTGGTCCTCTGACTCAGGCCACGAGGCTACCCCATGCTGCCCAACGCGGCCCGTCCCGGTGGCTGGCCTGGACTCACTCTGTCTGGGGAGGGTCAGGACTGGCCTGGTAGTCTGCTCACGGCACCCGGCTGTCACCCACAGGCAACTCATCCTGACCGCCTCTGCGTCTGTGTGCATGGAAAACAACAGTCGCCACGTTAACAGCAAAAGCAACAACCGCACGCACCAAGCGGAGACCTCCATTCACTCACAGGCGGTGGTAGGCAGACTCGGAGGGGATGCATTTTCCTGGGATGTTAGAATAAGATGAGCAGTGGTTCCTTAGGGCCGAGCTCTAGCACACACTGGGGGAGCGCCGCCACGCTGCAGATGAAGGCCCAGGTGGATTTTATTGGGTGATTTCAGCACTGCCAAATACTTGTAGTGTAAAGAAATCATAAAACGCGCCGGTGGTCCAGGGGCTGGATGGGGTCCCCTCTGCACACACTTGAGACGACTGTGATTTGGTGACAGGCCTGTTTGATCCCCTCACCTAGAAATCAGTTAGGATCTGCCGGAGAAATAAGTTGAATGGCGATGGCCCCGAATCCATTTCTCCTGCCGGCCTCTTTCCCCCCTTATCTGGGGAGAGCAAGAATTTCGCTGGCCCCTGGCGCGATATGTATTTCATTATCACAGCTCGGATTTTCTCTACTGCCCTGGAAGCCTGGACCCGCTTCCTCTCCACCTCCCACCCCCACATCGCTCCCTGCTGATGATTATCCTCGACGTTCGGGTCCTCTGCAGCGAATGTCTGCAGCGTGCACAGTGCAAGGCTGGGCAGTTTGCTTTAATTAAGCTTCAAAGGGAAGCCGAGCCTCGGTCTTATCTCCAGTTTGCTCCTTAATTCCTTTTGCACGGTCCTGCTGTCTGTGGGAGGTGCAGCGTGGTCTCAGGTGGCCAGTCTCTCCTGCTCTGAGCCAGCCTTGCCCAACTTCTCTGAACCTCCTCCCCGGGGCCTCCTCTCCACGGTCCCCATCTCCACAGGGAGCTGATTGCCAATGACCTTTAAAAAAAAATCCCCTTGGGTGTTCCCACTGCTACAAACTCAGGAGGAAGGAAAAGGGGGTGCCAGCAGGAAGAAGGGGACGTTGTGGCCGGCTGCGGACCCCACCCCCTGAGAGCTCCCAGCAGCAGCCCTGTTCTCAGCAGACCCCCTGGACAGCCGCCTCGCCCTAAATGAGGGACGGCCTGCTGAATGGGCCCCCCGTACTTTAGTAGAATTTTCCTTCTAAAACTAACACGGGGGCCACAGAGGCAGCTTTTTGTCCCAGGTAATCACCGGATGGAATTTTTATTTTTTTTTATTTTATTTAACATCCAGCCACCAGCTTCTGTGGGCCTCAGAAAGAACATTTGTAACCATGCATTCTTTATGTGGTCTTCGATTAATAAACAGGAACCTACCTTTCTAGACGGACGGGGAAACAGTTTTTTTCTGTTTGCTGCTCCTGTGTGGAGGGTCCATGAATGGGGGCTTTGAGAGCTCGCCCTTTCATGGCCAGATATCAAAGTGCTGCTCACACATTCGATCGCCCGCCTCAAGGTGCAGCTCCGAGCCGCCGCCCGTGTGGCCGCCCACCGCGGTTCCACGCTGGCCGCCTCGGCGGGCCGCAGGGCCGGCCCTGTGATGGCCCAGTTTTCCTCCCTGGGAGGGACGCCGACCCACCAGGAAGAAGGGGGAGACCACCAGCATCCATTCTCCACCGAGTCCTAAAATAACTCTATTTGTATTGACTCGTCCGTGCTCCCTTTGGTGGCATTCCTTCCCCAGTCACATCCCTCTGTTTGGGAAGAGAAAGTTCTTTTTCAAAGGCCTCCTGGCTTAAGATTCCTCTCTTCCTGTTCTTTGTTTGTTTGTTCTCTCTTTTTCTTCCTCCCCTCCCTTCCCCTCCCTTCCCCTCCCCTCCCCTCCTCTCTTCTCTTCTCCTCTCCTCTCTTCTCCTCTTCTTCCCTTTTCTATAGCCCTTCTCTCTTGTCCTTGGACAATGTGCCTGACTTTTCGGGTTGGGGTTCTCCTGGCGTCTCCCCTGTGCTGGGACTTTGGAGAAGGGGAGCAGGCAGTCCCAGGACAAGGAACAACGACCACAGTCAGATCTCTGCAGACAGAGGGTGTGTGAAGGGCCGGGACTTGGTCTACACACCCTGAAGTCTGAGATTGGGGTGGTGAAGGCTTTGCGAGTTACAATCCGGAGGATAAAGGGACCGCTGCCCAGGCCCAGGGAGCCTTGCGCTGAGCACGTTGGGAGCTCCGGAGGGCTCTTTTGTCCCGGGGATGATATCTAATCCTGAGCTTCCATTTGAGTTATGCCGGGCGAAAGGCTGGGAGCTGACTTCAGAGTGTCTGAAACTAGAAGCCGTGTCCTGGAGATGGGCCTGAGGGAGTGAGGAGGAGGCAGAAAGGAGCCCATCCTGTCCTCTCCTCCACCCTGCCTTCCTGTGCTGGGCCTGCCCTCTCACTCCACATGCACCCGTTAGGAAGGGGGAGGAATGGTCACCTTGGGTTAAACCTCCAAAGGGTCAGAGTACCATTTTCTCTGCCACAGCCTTGGAGAGCTTCCCAGGAAAGGGCTTTTCAGAAGTGACAGGACACCCAGCACCATTACAGCAGGGCCTGTGGTGAGGGAGGGGCGCGTGGTGAGGGAGGGGCGCGTGGTGAGGGAGGGGCGCGTGGTGAGGGAGGGGCGCGTGGTGAGGGAGAGGCATGTGGTGAGGGAGGGGGTCGAGGTGCAGCGTGTCCCAGGTTAGGCAGTGCAGGGACTCCCGCCATGTAGCTTTGGAATTGGAATCCGAGGAGGGGGGACCGTGGGGTCTCCTTCCCCTCATGTGTCGGCACAGAGGGAGTCTGGATCTGATCTGCGTGGGGAAGAGATGCTGAGCAGCAAGATGGAAAGCTTTGGGACAGTGGGAGTGAGACGAGGCCTCAGATCTCTCAGGCCCCCTCTCCCCACCCTGAATCTCAGAAGGCCCCCATGAGACAAGCCAGGAGGGGACCACTATGCTCACGTCGCAGATGAACACACCGAGGTTCCCCGCTGCCAAGTGACTACACCGAGGTCACTCAGAGGAGCCGTGCTTCCCGCGCTGTCTCATCGGGCGCGCATGCCCAGGGAGAGGAAGGAACATGCGTTGGCTTGCAGGTGCTTGCTGTGATTCTTAGCAGCCCTGAAGGTTGTCCAGAGGATACTGTCTGTCTGGTTCTTGCCTAATTCCTACCCCTCTGTAGGGACATGCCAGGGAAAGGAGGAGGAAATCATGGGCGTTAGTGCCCCATCAACAGCGCTGCCTCTGCCAAGGGCACTCTGTTCTTCAGAGCACCCATGCTGGCAGGGCTCTGCGGGACCTGCCTGGCATCTCCAAACTCCCTGGCCTCTCCTTGGCTTGGCCCTGACAGTGCTCCTACATCCCAGCCCCCTAATCCCAGGAGGCTGGAGACCACTCCTCTCTTCTCTGGTTTGAAGGGGAAAAAAATGGCCAATGGACATATGTCCAGGCTGGAGGGGGGTTTGGAGGCTTCCAGAACCAGGGCCCAGATCCCAGGTCCTTGTCTCATGGACCACCAAAGTGAGGCCTCCAGGAGCCAGGGTGTGAGAGTTGATGAATGAGGAACTCAAAAGAAGTTAGAGCAGGTCCAAGAAAGTGGGCAGTGGAGGGTAGAGTTGTAGTGAAAAGATTCCTCACAGCCCAGGGCCAGATCTGTACTGTTCTGGGCTTTGGTTACCCTGATGCTGGCACTGCTGGTGGCAAACTGAGGGTTGTGGCTTTGTATGGGGGGCCTTCGTGTGGGCTTTGGGTATCCCTTGATTATCCCAGCTGAAGCATCCCCGAGCAAAGACCTGAGTCTTCCCACTGGGGCAGTCATAGGTTCTGGAAGACGAGACTCTGTCCTTCTGGCTTGAAGTAAGGGGAGGTGCTGGTTTTTATTAAGTGTCGGCCTGCCCAGGGTCCTGTGCTGGTTGCTGTACAGAATTCAAGAGAGGAGCTGAGGTCTCTTGCCCCATTGGCCACAGGGATATCAGTCCCTCAAAATATTTCTTCACAAAGGGGGCTTCGAGTTTAAGTGAGCTTGGAAATCCCTCTCTCTCATGGATGCCTGCCATGCCCTTTATCAAGTTAAGGTCCTGAAAAGTCTGCAGTGAGGAAACCATTTAACTTTGTTCAGCTCAGAATATGCCAGCATTCCTTGATCATGGAACTAAATTTTCATGGAACTCCATTTACAGTGAGTGGGAAATATAAAATAAAACACAGTAAAAAAAATAAAGTAAAATACAGGTGATAACATAAAGTAAATATAGCTAAGAAAGATACAAATATAAGTTGCTTCCCAAAGTATAAGATACTAGAGGCCCGGTGCATGAATTCGTGCATGGGTGGGGTCTGGCTGGCCCTGGCCCCAATCGGGGTGGGGGGAGCGATCTGGGGCAGGGCTGGCAGCGGGGGGGGGGGGGGGGGGGGGGTGGTTTAACCGCCCCCCCCCCTGGTCGAACTCCCAGTTGAACTCCCAGTCAAGGGGACAATTTGCATATTAGCCTTTTATTATATAGGATTGGGATAGGAGATTTTTACGCACACACATTTAACATGTGATGTTTTTCTGATTTAGTTTTCATTTCTGCAGGGATGAGTATGCCACTGTTGGGGGGGATCTCTTTTCTTATCTTGCTGAGGAGGCAAAACACACACACACACACACACACACATCAAGGTAACTAACTGTCCCTGAGGGGAGGGCAGGCTGCAGGGGATTGGAGGCCAGCAGGAGAGGGGAAAGAGGACATGGTGGGCTGGGAGGAGCAGGTGAAGGGCAGGAAGGAGGGAGCCAGGGGCCCCGGTTGGGTCCTATCCCCAGGCTCAGGCCCACTTTCCCTCACTGGCTCTTCCAGTTTGTGGGAGCAGCACAGTAGGGCCCTGGCAGAACTCTCGGGTGAGGCTGGCATGGGGCTGGGTGCCCTGTGCAGAGCCAGCCAGTGAAGGGGCAGCTGTTCTCTTCTCTGGGGACACTTCCTTTCCTGGGAGGCCAGGCAGGGAGGTCAGTTAGCCCCACGCTGAGGAGGGATGGTGGAGGAAACGTGGTTCTGGGTGCTTTTTGTCACCTGCGGACCATCTTGTGCTCACATCCCTGCGGCCTCTGGACTGGCCAGGGCGTGTGGCCCTGGTCAGGGATGTGCCCAAGGAGGATGTGACACATGCGTGAGCAGCCAGCAGCCAGGCAGCACCTGTTGAGGGGGCAGCTGTGCCAGGGCGAGGGGCATTCTTGGCCACTGGCTCATGCCGGCCCGGCAGCTGCCTGGGCGTTTGCCCACATTCCCCGTGTGAGCCGCTGCCGGGAAGCCCTGAGTGCGGAGAGCCTCTGGGGCAGCGGGCACTGAGCCATGGCCACGACAGTGAGCCGGACCCCGGGCCGCACAGACTGGGTTCCAGTGAGCGGATTCAGTACCCGGTTTGGGCTGCCAGTCCAAGAGCAGAAGCAAATTCTATGGCCAAGGGCTCAGAGTCAACTTTGTCTTAAGTGATGAAAATGTGTGGCACGTTGCAAACGGGAGGTGCGGGGAGCAGCGGCCAAGGGGAAGCAGGGGCGAGAGAACGAGAGAAAACATGAGACAGGGAAGGTCCATCTCCAACCATCTGGCTCCTCTGCTCATGAGACTGTGAGGAGGGAGAGGTTCGGCTGCACGAAGAAGGAGAAAAGAAGAGTAGTCCACGGGTTCGCTAAAAAAGTAAAGAAAAGCAAGGCAAGCGATCAGTGGTTCTCAACCTTCCTAATGCCGAGACCCTTTAATACAGTTCCTCATGTTGTGGTGACACCCAACCATAAATTTATTTTCATTGCTACTTCATAACAGAAGTCCACTCTGAAATGATCTTTTCTTCTCATGTAACTCCTTTAATCCGAGGCCCTTAGAGCACTTCCCACGTTTGCAATCACTGAACCTCATGGCGCACCTGTGGGAGGAGGCGCGTCCTCTGCTCATTTTATAGAGGTGAAGGCCGCACGGAGAGTCTGAGAGATGTTCCCAGAGCCCGTGGGTGCGAGAGGAGTCCCGGGCGGCCCAGCGCCCGCTTCCCCGCCGGCGAAGTGGTGCGTGGTCGGCTGGGGAAAGGAAAGGTTCCATCAATGTTACAATAAATTAAACCTATAAGTTTACCTTAAAACTAGAATAAAATAATGTTAAAATAAGAAACATATAATAAAATACAAAATACATAGTACATTTTTTTTTAATTTAAAAATCACAGTTCACGAGGATTTGGTTCCTTTTTGCCCAGTGGCCTCGTTTGATGCTCTTGTTTTGCCATCTCCACAGTAAGAGGCAGCAATTCAGAAAAATTGATTTTTTTTTCCCCAGAAGGAGAAGAAAACTGACGGTGTGCGCTGAGGGAAGGGAGGCAGGTAGGCCGGGGAGGAAGGGAGTGGAGAGGGGGAAAATCACCCCCTCGGCTGGGCTGAAAGGCCCCAGAAAACATTTCTCTTACCTTCACCTCAGAGGGCAGGCGGTGCTAAGAGCTCTGTGAGCGTTTGCTTCAAGTTGGGATTTTCCTTCCCAAGTTAGGCTTTCTTGTGCTCATAATCCCTGAGGTCCCGGCTCTTCCCAGGGCCTGGGTAGAGGGAGGTGATGGGGGGGGGGGTGTGGGCAGAGGGGCCAAGACTTCAGGGCATGGGTGCTTCATTTTCATCGGGGCCTGTGCACCTCACCCGGTGTCCACCCATCATTGTCTGCATTTGAAAGACAGGAATGAATGTATTGGCCCCTAACTCATGAGGACAGTACACATTCCAGGCTCTGTTTCTGCAAGGCCTGCATCTTCTTGGTCCTGTGCTGGCGTGTGAATGCACCCTAATGGTGGGACTACCAATAGTCCTAGCCGGCTGGGGAGCACTGACGGTTTGTAACATGCTTCCACCTAAGCTCCCAACAGTCCGGGTGGGGCCAGGCTCCATGGACGTTCAGTGGTCCCCTTTCAACACTCCCTTCATTTCCACTCCCGGATCTTTGGAAGGATGTCACCGCTCCAAGCCCTTCCCTCCAAACCCTTGGGCTAATGGTAAACCGCCACCTCCCTGACAAGTGCTGGTCAGTCCTGGTACTCGGACAATTTCCAAGTGAAATTATAGTGACTCCACTTTGTCTGACTGTTTCAGGTTAGTTGCCACCCACAATAAAAAATGAACCGATAATTCTACCTACCCACCTGGTCTGCTTCACTGCACCTCTCAGGGGCTGTCCTAGGTCCCCAGAGCTTGTCAGGACATTGCAGATCTGAGCAGGGGGGCTCCTCTCTTCTCTGTTCCTCTTCTCCTCTCCCTCCCGTTCTCTGAGCAGCAAAATCACGCAAGAGAGCTTAATTTTGAAACTGCATAGAGATTTTTTCTGTACTTTTAGACAATATTAATGAGCTGCTTAAATAAAGCTTAATATATATAACTATATAATATAAATACATTATAACATTAATATATGTTTATATATTATATATGTTATAATAAATTCATAAATATGTAATATAAACCTATAATTATATAAATATAGATTAAGTGGTGTAAATATAGTTTCCTTAGCTCCTCCAATTTGGGGACAGTATGGAGGGAGAGTGGGGGGGACTTAGGGGTTTTCATCCTCAGTCACTCTGCAGGGAGGTGCTTTTCAGGCCGGCCCGGAGGCGGGGGTGGGGGTGAGGGGGGTACTGTAAGCTGCACCTGCGTCACGGCACATCGCACTGCCTCACAGCCACATCTTGAGAGAACTTCACAGAGGTCAGGAAATTCCCGGTACACGCTCTCATTCCTCCCTCTGCTGACCGCACAGCGAGAGCACAGGTGGGGTCAGGCTGAGCACATTCTTGAAAAATCGAAGCACTTCTGCAGGCCCAGCGCAGGCCTGGCCGGGGCTGCAGAGTGGGCCTCAAGCCCGGTGCCTGGGGCAGCAGCACTGGTCTGCTGCTTCATTCTAGACTTTTATTTGTAAAGTGCCCCCCCCCCCCACCTTGCTTTGTTTCCCCTTGGGGAGCAACATCTTTCCTCCTGAGCAAAGCAAGATGCCCCGACCTCTGTCTTCCATGGACAGGGCCACGTTGAGGGTTGCTCACTGAAGCTTTGTGTATCACGGAGCCTGGCCCAAAGGGTCATCCTTAGGAGGAATGGCATGAAACAAAAAAGGGAAAGCAAGGACCCAAAGTAGGAAAGATACCCTGAGGAGAGACACAGTGGCGTGGCTGGGAGGTCTAATCTCCGAGGAATTCTCAGGAGAAAGGAAGGACTGGGTATTAAAAGTGCCTGGATGGGCAATTAGGGAACCTGCTAGTGCCTGGATGGGCAATTAGGGAAGGAGGGGTGGTGGCAACAGGTGGCAAGGAGGGGGTGGTGGCAACAACGCCAGAGGCATCAGCTGTGAAGAGCAGGGATGACTGATGGATCCAGTCCACTCACTGGATGTGCACCAGGCATCCAGGGCTGGGCACTGTCACTTGGTCCACGTGACAGTGGAGGGTCCTGGAGGATCCCGTTCCTCTGCCCTGCCACTGCCGTAGGGAACACCCTGGTCTAGAACCTGGCTGCGTGTTGCCTTGGGCAATGAGCCATCATCCCTCCCTCCTCTCCAGGTGGTACCCCACTCCTTTCTCACTCGGGCTGGGCTGGGGTGACAGCTTGGCAAGGGGGCTTCTTCCCTAAGATGCTGTCCCAGCCGAGCTGGTGAGTGCACACCTGTGTGCCTGCCTGCCACACCCCTGGGGTCCTGGAGCCCCTGGGTGTGAAGAGGGCCAAGGAGCCCTGGGTGGCCGGGCACAGCATGTTCCCGCCTTGCGTCCCACCGCCTGTGGACTGACCTCCGAGGCGCTGGCAGCACGGGCTCCAGGTGTTCCCCCAGCCCCGCCAGACTGTCTCCCCTCCCGGCATTCCTGGTGGCGGCCCGGCTCCCTGTGACCCTAGGTTCTCATATCCTTGGGTTTGCTCAGACTACCCAGCTGGCTCTGCTCTGGGCTTCCCGGCCTTGTTAAAGCCAAAATGCCGACTTTACAACCCGCTCTTTCCATCCAGTGCATCAGGCAGCCCTGTTTTTACAAGTGAGATGGCCCCTTTGGTGCACTCTCTCTGGAGGGGGAGGGGCAGGTCTGGTCTGTGCCGTGTTATTTATATTTTTTAACGATCGTCTTTAAAAAGTGAAGTTCAAAGGTGAGTGACCGTCCAGGAGGAAGAATTAAATGGGTTGATTTGGAAACGGTTCAACCCTGGAGGCATAGCTGAGGAACATAATCTATTTTGAATTTTCCTTCATGAGCCCAAGTCGGTTATGGTGTGGGAATAGCTTTTTCATTCTTTCTCTTCCTGTCTCCATACTAGACTACGGAAAGGCTCGTGGCATGGAAGATACAGGCTGTATAAACATCTCTTCAAACAAAATCACAGAGAGATATTATATGTAGTCACCCATGTCTCCTTCCAAATGGATGTGTTCAGAGAGACGCATAGAGATATCCCTCACACCCTATATGTGAGCAACAGCCAACTTAGAAATTGGCAGAGCAGCCCTGCCGAAGGGAGTGGAAAAGCCTGGCTCGGGGCTTAGCAAACAATCCCATAAAGCCCACACTTGCTTTTATTGAACGCTGATGCATGCAAGACCCAGGGTGGCCAACTCGAGCGAGGGCAGGAGCCAGCCTTCCCCGGCAGGGTCGTAAAGGGTGGCAGGAAAGTTTCTTTTTGCTGAAATGCAATCTGTTCCTCGAAAAAAAAAAAAGCCAATTGCTTCCTATAGCGGTTGGCTGGACTTCACTCTTGTGCTTTCTTCTGCTGTAATATCATGTTAGCTCCTTGAATGTGCAAGATGTTACTTTTACATTTGGTCTTCTCACCTCCAACCTCACCCCCTCCTGTTCAGCCTCCACACTGCTGGCTGCCAGGGTACTCTTTTGAAATTGCAAATCAACTCTATCACTCTCGGATTTAAATCCCCTCCTGGACTCCCCATGGCCTGCCAGAGTTCAAATTCCTTAGTTTCGCAGACAAGCTCCTCAGCTGTCTGCCCTTGTTATCTTTTAAGCCATTTCATGCGAGTCTCCCAGGCCTGTGCACCCCACCCTCCGGCCATTTCAAACTGCCTTTCAGGCCACAGTCTGCCAAGCCTCATGCATTTATTTGCACATGTAATTCCCTCCACCTGGAGTGCCCTGGGGATACAAGTGGGAGAGGGTCCCAAGCATTGGCTGAGCAGTGCAAGGGGGACCGAAAGCTGATGTGGTGGGGTGGGGGTGGCACTTTCAACTAGGTGTCCAGAAACAGTCCCTTGAGAAGGTGACTTTGAGCAAAGGTTGAAGGATGTGAGGGGTGAGCCATGCAGATATCCAAGGGAGCAGCATTCCAGGTAGAAAGAAAAGGACGTGCAAAGGCCCTGAGGTGGGAATGTGCCCAGTACCTTCAAGGAATGATTGAGCAGAGTGAAGAGGAAGCAATGGAGCAGCTACAACTCTGGCTCAGGACCATCGGCTCTTGAACTGGAACAACTCCCTCCTTTTTTCTGTGGCCAGTGGTGCTAATCAGAATATGTGACCCTGAGGAGCCAGAGGCTTGCTGTGGGATGCTTAAAGGGTTAAAATCACCTTGCTTGCTTGCCCTAGCTGGTTTGGCTCAGTGGATAGTGTGTCAGCCTGTGGACTGAAGGGTCCCAGATTTGATTCTAGTCAAGGGCACATGCCCAGGGTTGCCAGCTCAATCCCCAGTAAGGGGCGTGCAGAAGGCAGCCGATGAATGATTCCCTTTCATCATTAATGTTTCTAACTCTCCCCTCTCCCTTCCTCTCTGAAATCAATACAAATATATTTTTTAAAAAGTCACCTTGCTTGTGAAAGCAGAATAGGTCTAAAAGTGGATCTAAGAGTGTCAGGCTCTGGACTGTACTTTCTCCCAGCCTTTGTCCACACAGTATCAACAAAGCTATTTTGGAGGCTTTCAAGCTGGTAACCAGAAAAGGAGACATCTTAGAATGTTTAGGTCCAGGACTGAGTAAGTGACCCTCATTCTTAGGGCTCCTTGGGGTGCTCAACCCTCATCCGACCTATAATATTCTCAGCAACAATTTATTTTATTAGTTCTTTTCTCTTCCTATTTTACAAAAGTCCCAGAAACATCATATATAGACCTTCTTTCAAGTGTTTGGATAAAATTGTGAATTCAGTTGTCATACCTCGCCCCACCCATTTTATTGTTGTGGTAAATTATACACAGCTTAACACTTATCATCTTAACCATTTTGAAGTGTACAGTTCTGTGGCATTAAGTATCTTCACACTGTCGGGCTATTATCACCCTCATCATCTCTAGAAGTCCTCAGTCTCCCAACCAGAACTCTGCACCCATTAAACAGTAACTCTCCATCTCTCCCCCCCCCCCCCCAGTTCCTGGCGACCACTGTGCTCCTTTCTCCCTCTATGAATTTGACTATCCAGGGATCTCACACAAGAGGGATCATACAATATTTTGTGTATTGGCTTTTGTGACGGGCTTATTTTATTTAGCATAATGTCTTCAAGTTTCATCCATGTAGCCTTTATGAAAATTTCCTTTCTTTCTAAGACTGAATGATAGTCCATTGTACATGTCACATTTTGTTTATTCATTCATTCATCCATGGACACTGGGGCAGCGTCCACCTTTTGGCTCTTGTGAAGGATGCTGCTATGAACATGGACGTACAGTACCTGCTTCCACTTCCTTTTCTCCCCTTCTTCAAAGGTGCTCTATGGGCAGGAGCACCTCTGGGCTGTTTGAGTCAGTCCCTGTGGCTGCCCTTCTCCCTTCCCAGCTACTTTGCTCTAGTAACTCACTTGATGATGAATACTCCTCATTAGCTCAACCCCCAGCCACTAGGAAATTAGAGGCTGGATACTTCACATTGAAATAAAGGGGCAATGACTTTTCCTGTGTTGCACCTTGGGAAGTCACTAATGCTGCAAGAAATAGAGACTGAGGACTTCCCCAGGGCTGGGCCTTCTGAACCCAGAGGGTGGCCCCTCAGAGGCTGGCACTATAGTGGATTGGCAACATTCCTCCTGGGAAAGTCAGAGGGCACGTCCTGGGCATCACTTTGGAGGGTCTGGTCCATTGGCTGTAGCAGAGCCTGGATGAAGCCAAGGCCATGGTTTCAGTGACCCCTGGGCCAGCCCATCCTACCCAGTGGCTATAGACTGCACTGCTACTCTCAGGCAACTGGCTAAATAGCACTTGAACTTGAACCGAAAAAAAAAAAAAGAATGCAAATTGCAGAAGAGGTTTACATTTAAAAAATTCACACACTTTCAAAATAGAGGAGGCCCAGATATGAGAGAGAATGGGTCAACATGATGAGCACTGATGGGGGAGTCAGCCACCAACATTGGGACGTGGGTCTTGTCAGCCGTGGGCTTTGTCCAAACTCTCCAAACTCTGAGAGCCTCAATTTCTCCATTTGCAAATGAGTTGAGGGTCATTGTCGAGTAACCCTAGCTGGGTATCAGTATAATCACCTGGGTGCCTTTAAAATGCGGGCACCAGCCCTGGAGATCCTAATGTAATTGTTTGGGGGCATCAATAATATTTACAAAGCTCTCTAGGTGATTTTAAATGCAGATCACAGGCCTTAAGTGTAGCAGACCCTCTACAGATGTTAGCCTCCTTCTCAGCCCTCCTTCCGTGCCTGCAAAAATCCCAGAAAGCACTTTCCCTCCTTCACAGGAACTGGCCTCTGGCATCAGCTGCCTTGATTCACACCCCAGCTCTGTGACGGTGAGCAGGGTTCTTAACATAGCAGAGCCTCAGTTTTCCCAACAGTAAAATGGGACTGAGAACAGAACCTACTTCATAGTTTTCCAGGCAGATGAGAAGAGATCATTTAACACGTAGCATGGAGACAGTGAGCACTCAGTAAATGTTGGCTCCTATTGTGGGAATGGTCAGTGTCAAGTCGGGAATCCCCATGTCTCCAGGACAGCCAGCCCTCCTCAGCCCTCCTCTCCCCTGCTGGGGCTGCCCTCCTGCTGAGCCACGTTCCTGAGAGATGCCTGGTGAGAACTTGGGATCAGATTGAGTCAGAGGTATTTGTAGACTTGACTCATCAGGTCTTAAAACCAGAAGATTGCCCTGTGGTTCTCATGACGTTCCTGGAAAATAAAAGAAGCGAATATTATTGGGCTGAGTTCATCAGACACTCAAGCCTCCCTTTTGTGTGCCGGGCATCCTGAAAGGAGCAGGCAGCAACCCAGCCAAGTCTGAACCATCAAAGGCAGGGGCCCGGCCGTCGTGCTGAGAGACGTCGCTTCTCCCGCAGACAGGTCTGGTCCTCTTCCCACAGACCTCTGCCTCTCTGCTTCCCCACGGCTACCCAGTTTCTCCTCCCTCCAGGCTCCTGGGAAGCTGTTCCCGAGGGCCGCCTCTGGTGAGGTGTGTCAGAGCTGAGCTATGCTGGAGGGCTGGGTGTGGGCTGGGAAGGGGCCACCCAGCCTCCAGGGAACACGAAAGGGAAAGTTCCCCTTCTGCAGCCAGAATTTCTGGGACCTTGCACTGAAACAGCAGCCAGCTAGGGTACCCATTTTTCTTGGCCTCCTTTAACTCACCCTGCCGATAGGAAGTCTTAATGTTTCCACGTCCCAGCTTTCTGTGGAATCTACTGCTCTGCATCCCCAGAGCTACAACTCTAACAAAAGCCACTGTCATTCTGTAATTTCTCACCTGCACCTGGAGCCTCCTTACTGGTCTCCCTGCTCCTGTTCCGTCTACCCACTGCTCAGAGCTGCCAGGTGAACTTTTCAAAAAACAGGACTAATCATGTCACGCACACACCCTTATGCTTAAAACTTTTCCAAGGCTTTCCATTGCTTAGGATAATGACAAAACTCCTTAACAAGTTCAACAAGGCCACGTGTATCAGGATTTGGTTTGGCTATCACAGAAAACCCAATTTAACGGGGATTTGGACAGATAAGATTTTATTTTCTCACTAGGGGCCCAGGGCTCGAAATTGTGCAAGACCCAGGACCCAGAGTCCCGCGGCTCGGTGGGACCCAGAAGGAGTCCTGCGGCCACCGCCGCCATGGGAGGCGGGACCCAGAAACCCACCCCCACCTCCGGTCAAGTCCTCCAGAGTCAAGCCCCCACCCACCCCGTGCACACAGCCTCCTGCTGACTGGTCGTTATGGCATGATGGCATGATGACCATAAGCTTTTTATATAATAGATATGAAGAACCTGCAGTTGAATGAGCAAGGATTGGTGGAGCAATTCCTCAAGGTTATCAGGGATTCAGTTCTCTGATCTATCATGCTTAGCATATGGTTTTCACCTCATGGTCCAAGAGGGCTGCTTGAGCACCAGCCACTGCAAACAAATTCCAGGCACAGGAAGGAGGAATTGCACACAGCACTTCTACTGACATCCTTCTGCCCCAAACTTAACGACACGGCTACAGCTAGCTGGAAGAGAGGCTGGGAATGTAATCTTTATTCTAAGTGCTATGGTCCAGCTAAAAAGGAGGTGTAGGAGGAGAATGGATAACAACTGGCAGTGTACGTTATCTGCTGCATCTCCAGACCCCTGTTCACCTGTTGAACATCTTACCTCATGCTTCCTTTACCTTGCTCTCTACACTCCTGTCACTCTGGCTTTCTCTACAAGGACCACATATTTGCAATATTCCTTCCTGCCACTGATCCTTGCTTATACTTCAATATTTCTCCCCTCTTCCTGCTTAACTACTCATCCTTCGGGATTCTGCTCAATCAGCATTTCCTCATGGAATCTTCCTTCATTAGGTCAACCCCCTATTTCAGATGTTTATAGCATGTAGATTGTGTCACTGTTGTAATTACATATTTGTGCAATTATTTGATGATTTCATGCCCCCCCCCCATGAGATTTAAGTCTGGTTTTGCACACGATGGAGCATTCTGCTGGACATACTGTAGGTGCTCAATGAATATTTGTTGCACGAGTTAATGAATAAATTTAGCTGTTATCTAATAGCTAGACCTCAGCAGATGATTTTCCCGAACAAGTGGTGGAGGGTGGCCAGGAGGGCTGGGACATGCATGAGCAGGGGAGCATTCTAAAGGATTCATTCAGATCATGTGGGCCCTTGGGTGTGGAGAGGAAACATTGAACAGAAACTCAGGAGACCTGTTTTCTTGTCTCAGCTCAGCCCCCAGTCGTTGGGCCACTGCCTGGAGACAGTGAGAAGACAGTGAGAAATGGTCAGATGCTGGATATATTTGAAGGCAGAGCCTATATTCATTGCTGGCAGATGGGGGTGGGGTTAGGGAAAGAGAGGGGTCAAGGATTAGTCCTGGAGGCTTGGATGAACAAATGGAAGGTTATTTACTAAGAAGGTGAAGACAAGGAAAGGAACAGGATTTAGGGAGATGATCATAAGGGCACATTTGCAAATGAATGGCAGGTTCCCATAGCCCTCTGGCCTTACACTTCAACTCTTCCACAGGTCCCCCCTGCCCCCCCCCAGAGAAAGCCAAAGCCCCAGGTTGGTGCCAAGTGGGTGTACAAAAGGTAAAACAGTTGCCAGCCAAGAAACGATTCAGCCTTACTCAGCAATCACATTGAACAGAAAGTGGTCAGAAGACCGTGCCCTGTAGGCTTGATAGGAAGTGGTCACATTCTGCTAAAGATCAGTGACAAGGGAAGGCATATCTGTGCGTGGTGGCTGCATAAATCTTTGAAAATTCAGAAAAGTATAATCTCATCACGTGCCTAACATCTGCATGTGTTTTCTCTCAATCGTTATTTTGCACAGTTTTCTACAGGCAGTTGAACACATCCACATAACATGATTTGGCAATTTCCTTGTCTCACTAAGCAGTGGAGCACGTGTTTGTAAATTGCTTTCCGGAGAGGATGTACTGATCTACTCGACCACAAACAATATCTTAGAAAGAACGCGTCTTCCCTGCCTAGCTGGCCAGCAGTGAGCATCAGCGTGAGGATACTTTGAAAATTTTACAAGTGAAAAATAGCAACTCATTATTCATAGTTATTTCAATTCATAATCATTATTATGTTAATTTGCAATTCTTTCATTTCTAGAATGAACACTTCTCAAATGCTTATTAGTTATATATTTTCAACATATATTTCAATATATTTTCTCATATATATTTTAAATATATCTTTCAATTCATAATTTATTATTTTGATTTGCAATTAAGTATATATTTACCATATATTTAACATCTATGATATGTAAATATATTTAATATGTATAGGATATATATTTACATATATATTATTCACTTTTAAAACTGACTTTTGTGAAGATATTTGCAGGATAGTAACAGGAGCCAGAATCGCTGACATTTAGTTGAACTTCATCTTCCCCATCTCAAGAAGTAGCGTGTCCCCCAAGTGGTTGATTGTGTGTGAGTGAGACGGGATGGCAGTGGGGAGAAGAAGGAGTGCCAGAGCTGGGGAGCTTGGTCTCAGCTTTTCACACGCCAGCCTCAAATACACCCGAGAAAGGCCGAGGCTCCAAGCTTTCCGAGCAAGCCACTGCTGACTACTAGCTGGTGGCCATCTGCTGGGCAGCTTTTTTGGATTTCTGCCCCAGTCTGATCTGCCAGATGGCAACCTGAATGCTCCTTCAGGGTAGGGACGCTGTCTGGTCTGGCTGTGTTTACCAGGCCTGGTATAGCAGCTAGCACATAGTAGGCCCTCAGTCCCTATTTGTTCTGTAACTGAATGATAGATGACAAGGAGAGAAGAGACTGTCCTCAGCTGTGTCATGAAACAGCGAGTTCCTTTCTCTCACTGGCCTCCATCTCCACGTCTTAAGTAATTAATCCAGTCACGTCAAAGATTTCTTCTAACTCTGAAGTTCTGTGAAAACACCAAACCCGTCTTTGCTTTCGTTTCCTCTTCTATGAGACAGGATGAAAAAAATCAACTTCCCATAAGGTTGCCAGATAAAATATGGGACACCCAGTTAAATTAGAACGTCAGATAAACAAAGAATAAGTTTTTTTGTTTAGTATAAGTGTGTCCCAAATATTGTATAGACTCCATAAATAATCGAAGCACCGAATGAGTAAACGACATGCAGCTGGATCAGTTTATTGCATTTGGAGTTGTGTTTCTGGCCCGATGATGATTATATGGCATTCATTCAACAAGTATTTATTGAGCATCTATTCTATGCCAGACACAATTTCGGCCCTGGTGATGCAGCAGAGAATGAAATAAGCAGTATCTCTCATTTCATAGGGCTTGCATTCTAGTTAACAAAAAAATACATAAAATGTCAGGTGCTCATAATTCTCAGGAGACGAATAAAGCAGGATAAGGGTCAGAGACCAGGTGAGGGGGTGAAGGAAGGAACTAAGGAGTCTGATTAATCGACCCTCTGCACCTGAGAGCCCCCATCCTCCACAAAGAGCAGTGTCTGTAACAGCAAGATCCTGACATTATGTTGTAGCAATCACTAAGCTGCATAAAAATGATGTCACTGATTCAAAAGTTTATGTCCCAAATCAGGGATAAAATGATCAGTTGTGGATGGAAGAGACCTATAAATCATTTAGCCCAGATTTTTGCTGCCACCGGGTTTCCTGACAGCCAGGTAAAAGTTCTGGAAGGTGATGTACTTGCTCAAAAGTTGCTTTAGTTTTTAAATTCTATTTGCCATTCAGGTTGGGGTGAGTCCTGACAACTTGAGGATTTTTTTTGAAGTTTTAGCTGAAACAACAGTGAAGGGCTTTTCTCTTTAAGAATCTTTACACACACACACACACACACACACACACACACACGCCCCCCTCAAGCCAGTGTTCATGGTTTGAGGCTTTGCTGGAGGCTATTAAGCTAATGGCAGGTGAGGTCACCTCCCTATTCCCCTGGCAGCTGGTCATCAGCATCACACTATTACTATTTTCATGATCATATTAGGTTTCCAGGTTGCTCCTCTACACCTGGTTACTCTGATGTCTACAATCATGAATCCTAGCCTTTATTTGCCAACTTGTCTCTTCGGCTTACACCTTTGCTACCCGAGGTATGGTCCCCACCGGCAGCATCCTCATCACCTGGGAGCTGGCTGGAAATGCAGGGTCTCAGGCCCCACCCCCGCCCTGCTGAATCACCACCTGCCCTTTAACAAGGTCCCCGGGGAATGGCATGCACAGTCAAGTTTGAGAAATGCTGCCCTAGAACATTCCGCATGCTGGCCTCTATTCCATTTTACACACGAGACTTCGATTTGGTTTCATATAAAGGGCTCTTGTCTGCTGCAAGAGCTGGATGTGTGAAGCTCATTAACATCTTTCTCAAGCAAAAGCAGATCCAACAGCTTGGAGAGCTTCTCCTTTATCCTTTCCAGCTCACAGGAGTTATGTGCTTAGAGGTGTGTGTGATTCTTGGTTTGCAACATAAGATCGTCACAGATACCCGAGAGGCTATGTTTTGGTGGAGGAGAGGCAGCTCTATGAAAGCCAACAGTAGAGAGTACCCGGGCCATTTCTACCAGAGAGGTTTGCAGGCACGTGGGTGGCTTCTCCTCAAAGGTTGTCCCTCTGAGAACAATTGCCTCCCTGGTCCCATCAGACCTAACTCCCCACCACACAAACTGGGCACCAGACATCTGGCCTGCGAGGACGTTGTTGGGAGCTGAAGTCAGGACGGGTGAGGAAACAAGCTCTCACCAGCTGATTAGGGCTCCTCTGAGGCTCTGCCAGATGCAGACGAAAGAACAGCTCACCCATGACAAGTGTTAAGAGCACACATGTTCCCATCCAATGGGGGATGTGTCGACTCATTGACTCTCATCATGGCACTCTCCCCGGCATCATACACTGAGGCAACCAAGCAGGTTCTACCCTTGAAGGGCGTGGAATCCCTGAAGGGCAGAGCATACAGGTGGGCATCCAAACAGACAATGCAGAACGGAAGGCAGAAGCCTCCGAGACGTGGCTCTGGTAAAACGCAGAACAGCTTCTAGGGTGAGCGCGGACCGTGTGCCCACAGCAGCAAGCAGGGCGGCTGAGACAGCTGGGTTAGGTCATCGGCATTGATGTGGGTCCTTTGATCTGAGGTGGGTACGCCCAGTCACAAAATGCTGTTGCCCACTTTCTACCTGGAGGCAGGGGATTGGGAGAGAAGCAGCAAAGGTATTTTGTCAAGTGCTTCCAGGTCTCCAGTGCTGCCCACTGTGAACTTAGATCAAGGCTTCAAGTTGAAGGCCGCCGATGGCAGGTCCTGGGAGGGTGCCCAGGGATCACTGGGTCCCGCCTTCCTGTACAGATGGGGAAATGAAATCACGTCTCTTAGAGCGAGAATCGGCACTAAGGTCTTCTGGCTCCCGGCCCCAAACCCTTTCCACTCCCCTCTGAGAGCTTGGTTTTGCTGGGGCAGTGAGGGGCTGCCTGGTTAACACACTTCTGCTTCTGAGAAGAGCGGAAGGGCCTTCCTTCCACTGTCTGCACCCACCGTCCTGGGCAAGATTGCCTCCAAATAGGTTGCAGCTCCCGCCCCTGCCTGGAACTCCCCGCTGGCTGTCTGCACAGGAGTGCTGCCTCTCCCTGCCCCAGGGGAGCTCCTCGCCCGCTGAGGTGCCACGGGGACCCCAGGTTCTCCCGGCCTCTGCATTCCAGGGCTGGGCCACACCTGCCCACGTTGTGCGTTAGCCGGTCCTGTAACCCTCCCTTCTTTACTAGATTGCGTGTCTGGGGGCAGGGCAGGCTCTCACCTTCTTCCTCAGTCCCCAGCGTGGAGCTGGGCTTGCAGCAGACCATAATGCCTGAGTGACCCTTTCTCGTTTCTTCCTTGGCAGATTCTGAGCCCAGTACCTTGGACTCCCAGTCTTCGACCTTGTTCCTTTCCTCTGAGGAGCCCGGGCCCTCCGCCACCGCCCTGCCTTCCCCCTCCTCCTCCTGCGAGCCCCAGGCGTTTTCTCCAGGCCCCTCCGTGCTGCCCCCGCTGCTGCCCCCTCAGTTCCCTACAGCCCCTGCACCCCCTGGCTCTGGTGTCCCCAGGCGCACCGGCCTCTACTCTGTAGTGGCCTCCTCTCCAGAGGCTGCCCCGCGCCTCCTTGACTGGCTGCCGGGCTGCCCCTCCGCCACCCCTCCTGGCAGACGCGGGGAGGAGCGGGAGTGGCCGCTGCCCATCCAGGGCCCTGAGAGGGGCCGCGCCCAGCGCCCAGGAGCATCAGCCAGGGAGGAGGGCGCAGAGGATCCGGGGACCTCCCTGCCTCCCGCCGCCCCGCCCGTCACCACCGCCCCTGCGAGCTTGGAAGCCAATGTTGGGGACATCCTGGTGGAATTGCGGGCCATGAACGGCCACCTGGACGTCATAGCGAAGGCCCTCACCAAACTGGCCTCGTCCCTGGGGCCCCAGCCCCAGGCCCTGCCTGATGGGGCAGGTGACAACTAATGTAGCGGGCACCCGGCTGGGCATCTGAACCACGCTCAGGAAGGCACCTGGAGGGCACCCAACATCCTGTCCGTCACCCAGGAGCCCAGCAAACCCAGCAGAAGAGGGAATCACTCTATCAACCTACTTAGGGGAATGGACCTCCACGTGCCTTTCCATCTGAAATGATGTCACTGCCCACACCTCTCCCATGCGAGGCTTTCTCAGCTCTCACGCAGCCTGCCCCTCGCCTCTGGACTCTCCAGGCCCCTCACAGGCCCTTCTCTTGTTCTGGAAAAGGCCTTGAACTCCTGGCAAGAAGAGCGCCCCCAATCGGCAGTGGGAGCGTGGGAAAGATGCTAGAGAACCAGCCTTTCGCAGGCCGCGCCTGTGACTTCTGGGAAGTGTGGAGGGAGGGCAGGTGCACAGCCGGTTACATAGCAGCCGTTCACGGCAGCCCCAGCCTTCCTCTCTCGAGTTGCTGATGGTGTATCCGATCTCTGGTAACGTTTACATGTTTCTTTAAAAAAAAAGTTTGGGGAAAATTTATTTTTTTTCTCATTATAACCGCATTTCAAGACGTTTGGAAAATAGAGAAGTGAAAAAACTGATGTATTTGGAGAAGGGCGGGGTATTTAAGTCGTTCTTATGAACAAGAAAATATTTTGTGTAATAAAGTTTTTATATGTACTGCCTGGCAGCGGCCGCTCTCTGCCGAATTTCTTCCTCCTCAGGGCCCACTCTTCCTGTTCTTAGCTGCTTGTCCAGCCTCCTTTCTCCTTCAGTCTCGGTCCAGCTTTTCCCACGCTTGTGAAGAAGCTTCAAAAGGTTCTCATGATTCTTTCCTAAAACCCCCTGATATCCCCGGTTTGGTAAACCCACCCCTTTTCTCTGGATGGAAGCCGAAACCCAGCCACGAGTGACTGGCATATGGTGGAAGCCGGCATCCCCCGCCTTTGTTCACTGGATACCACCCTCCCCAACGGTGACAACCAGAAAACATCACCAGATCCTGCCAGTGTCGCCAGGTTGAGACCTGGATGGAATTTCAGAAATCTGGAATAACCTGTTGCTTCCAGGATCTGACTTCCCACACTGAGCCAGGGCCCTCTCACCTTCCTCTTGGAATTAGAATTTTAATAAAGTCTAATCGTTTGCCCAAAGCAAACATACTGCTCTTCTTCCAGAAGCAAATCTGGGGTCAGAAACCCCATGGCACAGAGTACAATCCCACCCCTGAGCATTTGCGGGCTCCCAGCTGGTGCGCGAGGCGGGCTGTTTGGTTTCTGCGCGTAGGAACCGCCTGGAGAGCTTGTGGAGGTGCGGTTTGGGCCTCAGCGGCTCTGCGGCGAGGCCTGAGACTCAGCATTTCCACTCAGCTCCAGGGGTTGCTGAGGCTACTGGCCCAAGACATGCTGAGTAGCGAGCGAGGAGGGAGGGTAGGGAGGGGCTGTCTGCTGTGGGATTCCTGCTGCTTCCAGTTGCCGCTGTTCCCCAGGAATGCCACTTGTCTCTGCACCAAAACTTTCCCTGCAGCTCCTACTGCAGCTCCTTGGGGGAGGTGTTATTTTGTTTTGTTTTTAAGCCAGGGTGTATTAGGTCTAGCCACCCACTTCCAACGAAGCTTCAACAAACCTTAACTGAGTGTCTACACTGCTGCTGACCCTGGGGACACATGGATGAATAGAATAAGGCTTCTTTCCGTCTTTCTGCCCGGAGCTCCAGGCTCACATGGGGGGGGGGGTTGGGGGGGGTGCGGGGGGTGGGAGGTGATCAGGTTCCAGTGTGGCAACAATGTGAAGAGGTTGGGGAGAAATAGCAGAGGGTGGCGGAAATGGCAGTCCCATTGAGGCCAGGCTTCCTGGGCTAGGCTTTGGGACAGCCACTTCACCCCTCTCTTCATCTGTGCCTCAGTCTCTTCGTCTGTGTCCAGTGGGCATGGCAGCCTCTGTGCTGCCAGGGTCTATCAGGACCAGACATGGAGGTGATGTCTGTGAATGCCCTTCTATGGTTCGTGGGTATTGCTACTTCCCCTCTCCTGGTGCTGGGTCAGGAGGGCCCGGGGGAGTGAGAGTCACACACTCAGGTCTGAGCTGCCCTTCGGTCTCTGAGGGACAAGGCATCCCCCCTTCTTTTTTCAGGAAGAGGATCCATGGCCACAGTCACTGGCCTTCGTTCTGCTCTTCAGCTGAAAAAACAGCTACATTGGCAACAGGGAGCTTCAGCGGTAGGTTTCCACCCCTGGTGCCTTCACACAGCCTTTTGTTCTCATTTCAATGGACTTCTTTGGTATGAGGTTGAAAATAAAAATGCCGAGATGAAATCTTTCAGGAACAAAGAGGGGCTGACATATAAATCCCACGTTCAGAACCTGTGACTGAATCCTCCTATGGTCAGAATCCCACTGTGTGTATATATGTGAGATTCAGACAGAGGAGATCAGAGGAGGGAGCTGATATAACGCTTGTTCCATCCAGGAGAGCAGAGCGAGGTCCGAGCTCCTGTCCTGGGTGAGTAGGGCCTTAGACACTGGGCCTGGGCTGGGTGTTTGGAGATGGGGCTGAAGGGGATGGTAGGAGCAGGACTGGCCTTCACCTTGCAGAAGGTACAGCCAGGGAAAACCTACCAGTGCCCAGGAGCTTGGAGGGGAATATAATTGAGTTTTAAAAAATAAAATAGGGGGGTAGGGGATAATATGGGGATAAGGACACATATGTAATATCTTATCAATAAAAAATATATTTTAAAAAATAAATAAATAAACATTTTGAAAATTAAAAATAAAATAAAATAAAATAAAAATTTGAAGGGGCTCGGCAGAAAAATGTAACATTAGTTTTGTAGATTTTAGATTGAAACTTCGCTCTGAATGATGCTAAACTGCCCTGTGTTTTTCCCAAGGCTTAGGGAGTTGTTAGGGTTGGCACAGCATAAGACAAGCACACAATGGTTCAAGTGGCAAGCTGAACGTCCAATGGCATAAGTCCAATGGCAGAGAGTGGCACACCTGAACCAAGAGAGAATTTACCAGCAGTTACAGCAGCTCATCTTTGTGAGGTAGTGAGGGGCCTGTTTCTGAAGGCATTCAAGTAGAGACCAGATGGGGAGCTACTGATGCTGCAGCAGAAGGGATCCCATACTGGATGGAGCGGTGATTTAAGGACCCTTTCCCTCTTACTTTGAGGTAATCCTTGACTCTTCCCTATCTCTCATACCCACTCCAATCCAATAGCAAATCACATGGGTTCTACCTTCTAAAGAGGTCCATTGTCCACCACTTCTCACCACATCCTTTGCTACCATCTAGTCTAAGCCACTATCCTCTCTTACCTGAGTTACTGCAATAGCCTCCCCACTGGCCTCCCTGCTCCTGCCATATTCTCACAGAGCAGCCAGAGTGGTCTTTTAAAATATTTATGATCAGCTTAGTCCTCTGCATAAGACTCTCTAGTAGTAGCTTCTATCTCATTCACAGTAAGAGCCAGTATTTTACATAATCTGGTCTCCTATTATCTGCCTGACCTCATTTCTTAACACTTTCCTCTGATGACTATTTCTGTAGCCTAGACTACTCTTCCCCCAGGTATATCACATGGCTTGCTCCCTTACCTCCTTCAGGCCTTCACTCAAACAGCACCATTCTCTCAATAGTTGTAACCCCTTCCATAATCATTTCTCAGGTGCATTTCTTACCCTCCTTTCTTACTTTTTTGCCTCCCACTGATCACCTCTCACATACTATGTGTCTTACTTTATTTTTTTAACTGGACTATCAGCTCCACGAGGGGAGGAATTTTTGTCTGTTTTGTTCACTGCTGCTATCCCAGCATACCACCTTTCCCAATAAAACAGTATTTTGTAAAAGGGACACATCAATTGTAACAATTAGGACAATACAGAGGAGAACAAAGAAGACTATAAAGCCCACCCAAAATTCCACACCCAAGAGATATTGGGCAATTGCTATTTGAAACATCTGTCTCTGCACAAATGCATCCATGTGTGTGCGGTTCTGCTTAACTGTGATCATACTATGTCTGCTGTTCTGTAGCCTGTTTTGCTTTTTACCTTGATCATAGATTTGCCCATGTTAGATAGGAAGCGAAATTTTCATAACCAATTTCCTATTTGTGCTTCCAATTTTTCATGATGATAAGCAGGGCTGTAATGACTGTATCTGGGGCATGCATGTCTTTTTCTTCTGTAGTTATGTTTTAAGGTAAATTCCTAGAGGTGTGATTGCTGGGTCGGAGGGCGTGCTTCTTGTTTTAGGTTGCTGCTGTGGCTGCATGAGGTTCAGAAAGGGGAAGTGAATGACCGGTAGGAGAAGCACAGGGGCCTCGGGCGGTTCCATTGAAGAACCTGGAAAAAGGGGAAATAAGAACAAGCTTGCCGTCTGAAGGCTAAACTTTAAACCAGCACACCCTGGGCCAGATCGGAGAGGCGCAAAGACACCGTGAATAGTGAATCTTGAATGGTCACTCAAATGGTCCATCAGTCTGGGTTGGCGAGGACACAGAAGGTTGTCACACAGAGGGGATGTCACTGAGCAATTGGAAGCCAGGCTGTTGGGAAGCTGGGGGAGCATGGAGAGAGGTATGGAACCCTAAAACGAGAAACTGCGGGGAAGTGCTCCCAGCCCTGGGCTGCAGGAGCCAAGAGGACACGGATGTGTGACTTGAAGCCCCTGCTCAGAGATGCGTTGCTTCAGCAGGAACCCAGGAGCAACTCTGCCAGGCCACAGCCCCTGCCACTGCAGGTCACCCTCACACTTTGCCAGCTCTGTTGCTGCTGCCTGGGACCCCCACCATAAATCTAGCTGCAAGCCTGTTGGAGGGAGTCTGGGGAATGCAGTTTGTGGGACCCTGGCCCCTGCGACATAGAACAGAGTGAAGAAGGGTGGGAACACAGCTGACAGCGAATAGGCAAATGACAAGCGGCAGCAGCGACTGGAGTCAAAGCAGTGGTCCAGCTAAAGATAGCAGCTGTCTGCCGGGGAGCAGGCTTGGCCAGCCATGAGCGCACCGAGCAGCAGACGCGTGGGCAGTCCTCACAGCTGCAGAGGAGGGCTCGCCCTCTGGGCCCCGCCGCAGGTGGGCTCGGGCACCTGGCTCTCTCATCTGCTGCGGCTCAACAAACGAGTGCGTGGCAGTGGGAGACTGTCCCTGGGGGATGTCTCTGCTGCAGAGTGTCCACGGGTTGGGTTTCTGAGCCTTCCTGGTGGGCTGTTAGGCCCTGGATAAGAACAGGTTAACGGTGTGTGTGGTCACCCTGGGAGACAGGAAGCCAGCCCTGGGACTCGCCCTCAGCCACGCCCATAAACTAAAGGACATCTGCAGTAACACCTCTGGGACTCCTGGGAGGGGTCTGGCCCAGTGCTGTGTGCTCCATATAGAGGTTCTCCTTTACTTCTCACAGTAACCCTGTAGGCGAGGTTGGGAACAAAGGCTTATAAGCCCATTTCCTTGACCAAGAAATTGAGGCACAAAAGGATCCTGTGATTGGCCCATGGCCGCACAGCTGGTAACCGACAGAGCCTGGAATTGTCTGTCTCCGAGGCTCTGGCTGTGCCGCCACCTGGGGCTGCCTCTCATGGAGGACTTCTCCTTCTCAGAAGTAGGTCAGAGACCTGGGGCCGGTGGTTCTCCCCGGGGTGGCAGCAGCATTGCTCTCTGGAAGTAACAGGTCTCTGAAAAACGAGAAAATGCCAGCAAACTGGAAGGGTAAACTGGAAAACAGGGGACCTTGCCCACCCCCTCCCTGCCTCTCCCGCACCGGCCCACAGCACCGATGAGGCTGTGCATATGGGGTGGGGGAGAGGAGACCATGGAGGAAAAGGCAAGGTATAGGGAAGAGTGGATGAGGAGAGCGGCCAGGAGGGTTGTGCCAACCTGGTGCCTCCAATGTACCAATAACCTCCGGGTCCTTTAAGGTCAACGTCATTAACCACATTGCTTGTACAGGTGACTTGGCCATAATCATATTTCCCGCCTCCCTCTGGCTCCTTAGTCCCTTGGCTACCTGACTTAAACAACCAGCTCTGCTTAGAGAACCAGAAAATGCCAGAATTTCTGCCATTTCTGTGGCGCCCACATTAGGATCCCGAGTCCCAGGGGTATTTGCTGAGCCTCATGTAAAGCAAGGGCCCAGCAAGCAGCAAGCATGCTGACTCCAGCCGTGGCTTTCAGGGGTGAGGCTGGCTCAAACTATCTCCACAAAGCCAGTGTGCAAAGCCTCTGATGAGGGGCCACCAGAAGCGTCTTCCAAGGCTCTCGGCTCCAGCTTTTATCTTCAAAACGCACCAAGTGCTGTTCTCTGCCCGCGTGCTCTCTGGCCCAGCCACCCCTTCCCGAGGAGCAGGCATGGATCCTGTTTACCCGGTCCCTGTCCCTGCTATGCCAACACCATTCCTGCATGGAGCTGGTGCAGAGTGAATGTTGATGGAGGGAGCAGCCCCGGGGTCCGCCTGGCAGTGGTGGGCTCCACCTCTCTCTTCCCAAGGGCCGCCTGGCTGCCTGCATGGAAATGAAGACCCGCCCGTCAACCGGTCTGGTGCTGGCGGGGAGGGAAGGTCACGATGACCTGCCTCCGCCACCGCTTTCAGGCCTCGCCTGTGCTTGTTTTCTGGGAGCCTCGGTGTCTGCCCACAATGGCATGGCTCGCTCAGCTGCCCGGATTCTTGGCGAGGCACGGGCTGCATCCCTTGTTTCCATGGTGAGCAGGCCAAGGATGGCAGGCGCCCCCAGGCCGAGCATACCTCCCATGTCTCCCCAGGCAGGGTTTGCACCCAGCGGCTCCGGGGTTTTCTGATGGGGGTGGTCGCCTCAAACTTGGCTGTGCTTTGAGCTGGAATGAACAGATCTAACAGACTTGATCCGCTCCTCCCTTTTATGTCCTACTTTGTTCCAAAAAGCATTTGAGATGGCTACATGGAATTTCACATCTGGCCTGACCCCCTATACTGTGTCATCCTACAGGAGGGCTACCCAGGTTGAGGGACCTGCTCAGGGGGACCTGATAGATGTGGAGCTGAGCTGGTTTGGGAGCTCATGTGTCCTGAGTCCTGTGTTCTTCCAACCGCAGCACGCGCTGGCTCCCTTTGTGTGAATGTTTCTCTGAGGACAGGACTGCCTGGAGCTGTCAGTCCACCTCCGTGGACACAGCCCGTGCCCCTGGCAGTGGCATTCAACATGTGCATACACACGGAGGATGTCCCAAAACTTTTTAATGAAAACAATCTTTTAAATAGTTTTCTAAACTGAGTCTGCAGACTATGGCCCTTAACCTGGTCTTATTCAGCGTGTGAACTAAGAAGGCCTTTTACATTTTTAAATCGCTGTGAAACAGAATACGTGACAGAGACTGTAGGTAATCTGCAAAGCCAAAAATATTTACTGTCTGACCCTTTGCAGAAAAAGTTTGCCCATCCCTGGTCTGGATGATCCTTTATTGTTCACCCCACAGTGACAGTAACCAATCTTCCCAGGATCCTGAAAAGGCCTCTTTCTGGATAGGCCTGGGCCTCTTTCTAGGGATCTGACCCAGGAATTCAGACTTCCCAGCTTTTGTGTCCTTCATCCAGCAGACGCTCGTGACATTTCTGAGTGCTGTCTCTTCTCTGGGTAAAGCAAGTGGTGAACCCTTTGTCAGAAGACTTCCAAAGCTGAACTCGGGGAGTCGGGCACCCCTGCCCAGAGGCACCCTGCAAATGACTCGGTCAGGGCTGACTGGAGGTGGGGGCTGCGAACCAACTGCCAAAAGAGTGACAAGGGAACTTTCTTTCCCGTCAAAGACGCTTCTGATCTGAGTGCCTCTATTTCCTCCCCATCACGCAGGCTTCTCAACTAGTTCCTGTCTGTCCAGGCTGCTCATTTCTTTATAGTTACTGAACCAGAATAACCACAAGTAGAGCCGGAAGCACACGATAACCCGCTGAACTCTGCATGGCCTTGGCCCGGCTTCTCCGGACGCACGTTCAGAGGCTGCCCTGGCGGGGCAGCTGCGAAGTCGCCAGCGAGCGCCCAGCAGTGTCTGAAGCTCCGGCCGCGGCTGGTTACTTCCACAGTCCGAGAGAAGAGGGGAAAAAAATGACGGGCAGATGGAACCAGGAACGTTCAAAACTGTCGGAGCCGTTCACAGTTGTTAAAGATTTACGGGCAGGCAGCTTGGAGTTTAAACACGAGATGACACCAGAAGCCTTTAATGTACAGCCGAGCTTTAAGCATGATCTGGGAGGAGAAAATGGTCTGTGAACTCCCTCTCGGAGATCTTAGAAGTTCTGTTCTATTGTCTGCAGGCTGGGCTGCAGCCACGGTGCACTTCATGGGCTCATAAATATAACATTATTGGACCAAAAAAAACACAACAATCCTTCTCCAACTGATTAGGCCCAGATTGGTCAACCCATAAATCATTGCTGAACAAGAACTATAAAGTTGTGAATCAATGTGTCTGTCCCAGATCACCAAATCGGAATGAAAAAGCTGGAATTAAGTAGCTGGAGTTCTTCCAAGATCCTTCTTTTCATCCCCGCCTCCCGCCAGCTCCATATCCTAGTGCGCTAATTTTAAAAGGCCCTTTTTTTTCTTTTTCTTGCTCCTGGGCCTGCCTGTGGACAGCATTTCAGAGCAGGGAATTTGTTAGAGAAGCAAAGCTGGGGAGACAAGAGGCCTGCCTGTTGCATTTCCGGTCAGGACTGATCTGCGGCTCCATCGTGTCTCCCTGGCCTGGGTCTCCACCTGCGGCTGAGAGGTAATGGCATTTATCATCAGTGTCCTGAAGACAGGAAGGCAACAAGATGCCCCACGTGTGACTGGTGTCTAGTGGGTGATCAGGTCATATTTAGTCAATGAATGGATGCTTAGACCCAATTTATTTAAGGGCTCTGAATTACTAAATGCAATCATCCCTTCTCTTAGAACAGCACATCCGGTTCAAAGCCATCCCCTGTCCCCGTCGGACGTGGTCACCCTTTGTGGATCGGGGAACCGAGGTTGTTTGCTGTGAATGCTCACATGTGCTCTGAGAGCATTCTGTGCCCCAGGGCCTCTGGGTCCTGAAGCAAAGCTTGTTTTCTGAATCCCCTTTTCCAAAATATACTCTCTCAGTACTCTTTCCCCCTCTCTTTGTCAGCCCCATTTTGGGGACACTCCACGTACCTCCTTTCTCCCACCCTCCAAGGGCTTATTGTCCTACTGTCCTGGGCTGGGTGCTCTTACTCCTCCCCAGTCGTCTCAACGCCCAGCTGGCCTGTCATCTCCCATTTAGGATGGGGATGTATGCATGCTCCCATACAAATTCCTTGAGCTGGTGACCTCCGGGTTTTCTCTAAACACAGACTCCCAGGGTTGGAAGGAACTTCATTCCCACCCAGTTCCACCTGCTTGTTCTGGGAAACTGAGGCCCTGAGAGGAGTACTCACTTATCTAAAGTAGAACTCAGGCCTCTCGAAGCCCGTTTTTCTTCCTCCCAGTGTGAGCCTTTTGCTGACTGCGTTCATGTTCGTCTCCCGTGGAGAAGGAAGGCCCTCGCCAGGTTCCCCTGAAGCTGTTCTTCAAGCCCTGTGTCTGTGCACTTGGCTGTTTCCTTTGGACACTTTCCTTTTCTCTCGTATGTTCTTCTCTCCTTGCTGTGACTCATATGACCAGGAACAGACAAGCCCAGGACCCCAGAGAAAACATCCTCCCTCCAGTGTGTGCCTCTAGGAGGAAGGAGGCTGAGTGACAGTGCGACTTGATGAATGAGCTCCATGTTGGTGTGTTCGCACCAGCGGTCAGAGAAATCCTGCAGGATGTGCCCAGGGAAATGGATTCTGTGAGGCTAGCT
The DNA here is from genome assembly GCF_000147115.1 of Myotis lucifugus. Classification (NCBI taxonomy): domain Eukaryota; kingdom Metazoa; phylum Chordata; class Mammalia; order Chiroptera; family Vespertilionidae; genus Myotis; species Myotis lucifugus. The sequence continues at coordinate 1,343,636 of NW_005871289.1, forward strand.
AACTGTACAACCCTCCGCACAATAGCAGCACTGTGCAGAAAAGGCGGCTTTGAAACGGGTTTAGTTTTATGTTAGTTCCAAGTTTAGGTGAAGAGCCAAGTTCAAGTGAAGGGTCATTTCTGCAGCTGAAAGACTCGTATTCCTCCTCCTCACCCTGATGCAGCCTTTGCCACCCTGGCTCTTCTACCTCTTAAAAATTCTGACACTGTCGCTCTACTTTCTGGGAAAACATTCAAAACCCCAAATAAGAAATACTGTGATCGTGCTGCTTGGACATAACTCTTTTTTTGCAGCAGACCTGTGAGTGAGTGTGAATGTAACGAATCCCACTCCCTAGAGAATCATTTTTAGCCACGTAATGCTTCTTTGAGCCCATAGATCTGAGGGCCCATGGAGAGGGGATGGCAAGATGGTAAAAATGACCCTAACACTTCATCCCTCCTGTATCCATGCCCTTTGCCATAACTCTGTATTGTCCCTTCCATGGCTGTCTCTGGGCTTAGTCATGAACTTGTTTTGGCCAACAGGATAAAGTGGAAATGATGTGTATCTGTTCTAAAGCTAGACCTCAAGAGGCCTTGCCTGTTTCCTCTTGCTTTCTTGTGCATCTCTCATTGCCATGACAACATGTTCGAGCTAGCCTGAGGAATAGACATTGTCCCCAGAGCTGATCGCCCCAGTTGTCCCAGCCAAAGCCAGTCTAGATCAGCCAAAAGCCAGCCAGCCCCAGACATGTGAGTAAGCCCGGCTAAGCTTAGCAGAGCCACATAGCTGACCCTGAGCTGACCTCAGGTGTTTATTGTTGCGTGTCACTGAGGTTTCCTGATGCTAAGACAGCATTATAATGGGAGTAGATGATTGATATGGGAAACTATACCATATACTTTTTATCATGCCTTTATTCCTTGTCTCAATCAATTGATCAGATACACTATCTGGTCTACATTCTTAGGTGCCTACCCAATATTCATTCTTCCCTTCTTTCTTTCTTTTTTTTTTTAATTCTTACCTGAGGATATGTTTTTATTGATTTTAGAGAGAGGGAGGGAAAGAGAGAAACATTGATCAATTGCCTCCCATACACACCCTGACTGGGGATCCAACCCACAACTTATGTATATGCCCTGACTGGGAATTGAACCCACAACCTTTTGGTGTATGAGACGATGCTCCAACCAACTGAGCCACCCAGCCAGGGCACCATTCTTCCCTTTTTGCTACTAACAGAACCATGTGCCCAGCTAAAAACCTACATTTCCCAGCTTCCCTTGTAGAAAGGAGTTGTCATGTGACACTCCTTTGGCCAATGAGGAGCCAATACACTGAGTGGAGTTTCCTGAAGAGGAGTGGGGACTCCCTTCCCCACCTCTCCTTCTTCCTGTCTGGAATGAGACTGCAATGCTGGAGGGTGTTACTCTGAGGTGACAGCAGAAGCTAAGAATGACTGAGAGAGAAGACAGAAAGAGCTTGGGCCTCTGATAGTATGGCCACAATATTAGCACTGTGCCAATCCCAGAAAGCCTTCTTTGTGGACTTCCAGTTACAAGAGAAAAAAATAAGACTTCTAAATTATTTATGCTACTTGTAACTTAGTGTAATTCTTAATAGCAAACTCTATCTCCCACTTTATCTTCATTTGAAGAAAGTGCTTAGAACAAACAAATTAAGGCACATTCTAAAGCTATCTCACAGAAAATATGACTGCTAATTACTGTAGAGGTTCATAAATTATACACATAAAGCAACAACAACCTCTTTGCATTTATATTTGTTAATAATTTTCAAAGTTCATGATGCTTTCACTTAATCCTTTTTAATATACTTGTGATTAGTATCCCATGCCCATTTTATGCTAAGGGAAACTGAGACATGGGAAGTTGAGTTCTCCCAAGCAAAACACCTGTTAGTAAAAGAACTAGAAAGAGACTTGAAAACAAGGTCCCAGGCTTTCTGAGGAAGGATAGTAGACCAAACTCGAGTGATTTAATTTATGTATCTTGAGCTTCAACTGGACTCCATTTAGGGAGATGAAAGGCGCTGAATTCTTTTAACTGCATGAACCACCCCAGAATGACAGTCACTAAAGTCCAAGACAGGCTCATTTACAGGAAGAGAGAAGGAAGAAAGGGCAACTTGTTGCCTTTTGTGTCCTTAACATTATTTTCTTTCTTCTCTGCTCTACAGTGGAGTAGTGTTCATTGGTTGTGGATCTGTCTTCCCAGAGCTTCCTGGTGAGTCCCTCAAAGAGTAGGACTAGGTGTTCTTTCTTTATGCATCTCTGGCAGGGCTGCTAGGTAGAGTTGTGCAGGCTGGTCATAGCACAAGGGTGCCTGGCTGAGAAGTGACTAAAACACACACTCAGCAGGCGGTGGGCCCCATGGGATTGTCACACACTGAGAGAAAGTACTTTTTAAAAATTTGCATACAGGTGCTCTGTGGAATAGTAGGAGCCCTTGTCTTGGCACCTGGAACATAGTATAAGGTGCTTATTTGATAAATGAATGTCCCCCAGTTGATTGCTTCTTTCTGAAGGTCATTTTGATCAGTATTACCAGTGATAAAGTATTTCAAGGGTAGGAGTTGGCGAGTGCAACAGATGCTTTAGATTTTTCCTTCTCAAGTTGCTATAAATACTCACAGAAGTAGAGCAGCAGTTTCAAGGTTCAGAGAGTAAAAACAAAATAAACAGCCATCTTTCTTAAACATGTAATATGTGTCAGATACAAAGGTAGGTTCTATTAACACTCCCATTTTAAAGACGAGGAAACTGGGGTTCTGAAAAGTTAAGCAAACTACTCAAACAGCTAGTAAGCAACAAAGCTTGGATTTGAATCCAGCCTTGTCTGATTTCAAGATCTTTGTACTTTGTCCTGCATTTCCATAACCATGTGAATTCTTTGTCATTAGTGCAAATGTAGCAAAGACAGTGGTATTCATAATTAGTCAATGGGCTCCCCTAAATTTCCCACCCTTGCTTACAGTAGGTTGGGCCACATGATTGGGTTCTACCCATCGGAGGGAGGCAGAAGTGATGTACAACCAACTACAGGCATGACCTCTAATAATATCCCGGGGGAACCACCATCCCTCTCTTCCTCTATCACAGTGACCCTGGAAGCCACATGTTGAGATATTAGCATCTCAAGATGGAGGGACCCTGGGTCCCAGAATCACTGTATGGAGAGAATTGCCCTCAAGAGCCACCCAATCCACATCTGACCTTGTTGAAACAAGAAATGACTTTCTGTTGTGTTCTTGGAGCACAGTGTAGCTGAAGCTAACTAATATAGCAGAAATAGGAATTATTTTACACATTCATTTCATATACTTGTTTATACTGCACAAAATATTTTCTTGATCCTCATAATAACATTGAGAGATCAGCAGGGATCATGAGCCCCATTTTATAGGCCAGGAAACTGAGGCTTAGAGAAGTGAAATGATTTGCTCAAGACCACACAGTTGGTAGGTGGTCAAACCAAGGTTAGGCCCTTGGTATTTTTCCCACACTTTGCAATTTTATAACTTCCTAGCTTGATGTTATAAAAGCAAGCAATAACCTCAGAGGGAATGAGGGTCCCACTGTATAGAGTTCTGCAGATTAAATTAAACACCTTGAAGGACTAAAAGGCTAGGTAGCCAGTACAGACAGGTGTAGTACATTCCAATGGCTCATATTCTTAAGTCAACAAGCTGCAGGCGTCCTGTGGCTGCTCAGACTCCTGGGTGGTCCTGGAGGGGAGTCCAGAACCTAGCTCTTAAGCAGTCCAGTGTGCAGACCTCCAATCTGAATTGCAGGCTTGAATTAAAGAGAAAAAGTTGTATGCTCTAGGTGAAAATCCTCAGTATCTCCAGGAAAACTTGATCATGCACGTGTGTGTGTGTGTGTGTGTGTGTGTGTGTGTGTGAGAGAGAGAGAGAGAGAGAGGTGAAACTCAGAAAGGTTAATTTCAGAAAGGTTAATTTATTCTAAGATAATATCAGGGTTCTACCTCTGAGGATAAAATCTGACATTTATTGAACATATACTATTTGTAATGGCCCTCCAAAGTTGGTGTTACTGTGCCTAATCTACAGTGAGGAACTGAAGAATCAGAGTGTAAAAACTCGTTCTAGGATACTCATCTAGGAAGGCTCCCAGGGAAGCTTTATAAAGCCCATGTAGGAGTTCTCGATACAAAAAAGGGAAGGGATGAAGGGTAAAAGCACTCAATTTCCCTATCCTATACAAATACCCAAGTAACTCTTAGGTTATTAGCCATAGTCAATTTAACACTCTTTAAAATCTATTGGAGTCTTTGATCTTACTTCTTCTCAATGGAAGAGGATCCGCAATAGATGTTGTCCCTTTCATAGGAAGTATAGCTTCCATTTAGTTGACCTGTGTACTAAGAAGAGGGCTGGAACCTCCTTGTTCAGGTGACCTCTTAATGACTTTGTAAACACTGATTGTGTCCATGTTCAGTCTCTTTTGCTGCCTAAAGTCTTCAAACCTTTGTCTCTTTCTCTAGGTCAAGCTCCTGGGATTTTTATCCCAGAGACTTGGTGAGCTGTCAATAGCTTGAATGTGACAAAGATCCAAGTCACCTCCACTGTGGTGATTGGCATCCTCCGTTCCTTACTGTGGTTGAGTCTTCATTCAGCACTCCTGCCTGTGAAGCTCAGGCTACTGACAGAGGTCCATCCTCAAACTGAGAGTTCCTCTGGGGGGCATCCAGCTGCCCAACTCCAGGGCACCATTCAGCAATCAACTCTGCTTTCTGTGTAGATGTCTCTTTAGAGTTGGACATTGAGACAAGACCTTGACCCTGTTTTTAACTCATTCATTCATTCATTCATTCATCATGCATGCATACATTCATTCATGAATTCTATTAAGCACTAGCTGTATTTTAGAATCTCAATTGGTCTCTGAGATGAAGAAGTGAATAAATCAGGTCTGTTCCAGTTGAAGGGGACATACCATCCGGACACAAGCCACTATGGAAACTCAAGAATCACTATTGACTCTTCCTCTCCCTTAACCTCCACATTGTAGTCAAACATCAAGTCTTACCAATTTTGCCTTTAAAATACTCATCATAATCATCTTCAGCATCCCAGCCACCGCTCTCGTAGTTTAGGTCTTTCATACCTCCTTTGTTGAGTGTTTCAATTCCCTTGTAACTACTCTGTCTCACCTGTTCTTATCCTCCTTAACCACTCTCCCGTACCATAGCACAAACGATTTGCCTAAAATACACATCTAAATGAGTCACTCACTCAAAGTTTCAAGTGGTTCTCTTCTGTCCACTTAACTTCGAGTACAAAGTCCTGGGTGCCCTGGCTGGTACCTGCTGCTCCAGCTCTGTCTTTTGTGGATGCTCCTGGCCACCAGACTGATTATCCAGTCCTTTGGTATGGGCTGGCCTCCAGTCCTCCTGGTGGGCAGTTATTCGGACTCTCCCCCAAACACACTGCCTCTCTGCCTTTGGTCCCTGCTCCCTGCCTCCTTTGTAACTCCTGTACCTGGATAACTCCTATTCATTCTTCAAGGCTCATCTTTGGGCCCAGTTCTCCCCAAAATCTCTTATTAATCCCCAGTCTCTCCTTGACAAGTGCATTTGCTTAGCAGGCCCAGGCTGGCTCTTGCACATCTCCATCATTGCTCTTAACTGATGGTTTTCTTTGGTGTCTTTTTGCTTCACTAGATGCTGGATTCCCAGGGTACACACAGTAGGCTCCCAAGAAACTAGCTGAATGAATAAACAAACAACTTCAATGCAATGGAAAACAAGGCATCCTCAGGGACTGACTGACTCCCACTGGGGAATCTGGAAGTGGCTTTAAACAAAGGATATGGGGTTGCGTGTGGAAGGAAGCATAGGAGCTTGTGGGAAGGGAGTAGGGAGGATACACCCTTAATGACCTACTAGCAAAAGTTTTGCTTCCTGTTCCTGTGACTTTATGCTCTGCTGGCCTAGTAGTCTTAGTTCCTTTCACCAGGATACAATAATGATTCCATTGAACTGAAAGTCTAGGCTGCCACTCAGCCACTTTCAGCTCCTCAACCTCTGAACCATCATGCAAAGAAGGGAGTGACTGTGCCGGCCAGGGCGAGTGATCCTGACGACCAAGGGGAAATTGGACTGGGACCCCATAGTGGAGGGAAGGAAGACAATGCCTGGAACACAGGAGATCCCTTGGGGGTATCTCTTGGTATCACTACATTCTGTGATTAAGACCAATGGGAAACAGCATCCGTCCAGTCCAGGCAGGACTCCTGGTGGCCCAGATCCTTCAGGAGTGAAGGCTTGAGTTGCTCCACCAGGTACAGAACCACAGCCAGCAGAGGTGCTTGCTGAAGGCACAGGGAATACAGAACGGGGAGCGGAAGAAGGTAGTAATACCAGCTACCACCCCAAGACCAGTTACAGGAACAAAGACTGTAATTGTCATGAGACTTCCTCCTTATTTTGTTATGAACATGTGTGTGTGTGACACGTAAAATTAACTGTCACCGCTCCTCTCATGTTCGTCTTCCTCAGAAGAACATATCCTATCTGATCATAGCAGGCCTGGGCCCCCAGCAATCCTCCTTGAGGTCATCTGATTTCTGTGTCCCTGTGTGGGCAGGAGCTTAGTGATTTCAAAGAAATTGTCGTCAACAGCCTTCGAGAAAAGCGTACTGAGAATTTACCAGAGTGAGAGGCTGTGTAGAATGGTGAGTCAGCGACAGACTTGACCCTCAAGTGGTTTTACAGTCTAGTAGCAAAGCAAATATAGGTGTTGTTTTGTTTTTTGTGTTTTTTGTGTTTGCTATTCTGCAGTTATGTTTGTCTGTATCAGTACAATGTTCATGAATAGGTATAGTGAGGGCAGACGCACCTCATACACACTATCGTTGTGGTCTGAGTGCTCTGCTCATCAATGCCCGTGACTGCCAGTGACCGTAGCTGGTTAAGCAAAGGCTCCTTTGCCAGCTGGGCAGCCTCCAGGAAGATAGGGCCCTTCTGGGCTCAGAGGCCTGAGACGTGGACCACCAGGGCTGCCATGACCCCACTGCCACCCTCCCTGGCCCCTCTTCTCCTGTGTTCCTTTGGTTGCTTTCATTTTGTCCCCCAGGTCATCCGTGCTAGAGGCTGTGCAGCTCAGGAGGCAAAATGGTGCTCTCTGAACAGTGAAATTTCAATCCCAGCTTTTCGGGGCTGGTCAACCCCAAATCACTATACTCTAATGGCAAAGTGCATCAAGAAGCCTCCACAGACAATTCAGCAGTGTGCCTCAGGAAGGCTTACAGTGCATTTCTAGCCAGACAGTGGAATACTACTCAGCAACAAAAAGGAATGGACTATCGATGCATACAATAATGTGAGGGAATCTCACAATAATTATGCTAAGTCAAAGAAGTCAGAGGGAAAAGAGTGTATACTGCAGGAGCCTATTCATACAAAACTCTAGACAATGCTAACTAATCTATAGTGACAGAAAGCAGACCCGTGGCTGGTTGGGGGGCGGAGAGCAGAGACGGGGAGAGGAGGAAGGAGTGCAGGAACTTATGAGGGTAATGGGCATTCATGATCTTGATTGTGGCAATGGTGCCACGCGTGTGTACGTATGTCAGAAATGATGAAATCGGGCACCTTAAATATGTGCAATTTGTTGCATGTCAATTATACCTTAATGGGGCTGTTTGAATTTTTTTTTAATGCGTGTATATTTTTACCCAATAATTCCATTCTGGTCACCCTCCTAAGGGAATAATTGAGGTGCTCAATTTCTGTTCAAGATCTTTAGCACATTGTTTAGAATAGTGAAAAAGTTCAATAAGAGGGCATAGTTAAAAAAGTTAATGCTTAAATAAATTCCAGATGATGATGGAATATACTGTGTATGCTTTTAACACACTCTTATTTACCGTGATGACAAAAATGTTTGCCGTGTAGTGTTTGGTGAAAAACTCATTTACAAAACAGTACAAACTTTATGAGAGGAAGATGTTACAAAGTAGAGATATGTTAGAAGAAAGACTAGAGGGTTTGTACAAAATACCCTAAATGGGTAATGGTGGGGTCACAGATAATTTAAATTTTCTTTTTAGTGCTTTTAACATATTATTCAAATTTTCTACTTTTGAAATGTATCACTTTTTAAGGTAGAGAACAACCTACAGCAATAGGTGTGTGTGTGTGTGTGTGTGTGTGTGTGTGTGTGTGTGTGTGTGTGTGTAGGTGCCACACCTCTCTGTTCTCTGCGAAGGCTGCAGGGGAAGGGCCTGCTCCTCTGTTCTCCCTTCTTCCATTGCCAAATCTGTGCTGTCCCTTGACCACCGTGAGCTCCAGAGAGCTTGGGGACACCCGCGGCTTGGGACCCCCAATTCTTCTGGGGGCCCTGGCACTTGTCCCCGACCTGATTAGCCTGCACACGAGGCCACTTGCTCTCTGCGCTGTAAATGGCAATAGCTGAGCAAAGAACGGTTGTGGCCAGGTCATGGCAGAGCCCAAGTGTCACGGAAGGCGGCAGAACTTGGTCTTCCCAGCTCCTTCCCAGCTCTGTTTCCTCCGAGTAAGTACAGCTTTAAGAGCCACTCAGGCAGCAAAGCGGTCACCACTGCCCAGGCCAGAGGTCGATTACCTTCCAGCAAATACTGTCGCCACAGGGTGGGGAGGCTGAGTGCAGTTGGGGTGTGTAGGCCAGCCGCCTTTCCTGACCTCCTTCTTCGTTTTCTTCCCCAGCAGCGGAAGCTGAGGACTGCGAGAGGTGCTTTTAGCTTTCCACCCGGAGCCGGCTGGCTTCATGGGTCTGGTGTGCTGCTCTCTGGGTTGTGAGCTGGCCCTGATCTGAACTGACAACTGAAGTTTCATGCAAAGGTCTGATGCACTTTGCAAACATGCTGCTTGTGCTCCAGGGATAGCAGGGCTGGAAGGGCTGAGGGGCTGTGACTCAGGCAGCTGCAACTGAGAGGTTATTGCTGAATGAACAATGGAGGAATCAAGACCAGAAGCATCTGTGGCCTGAAAACTAGGTTTGTTTCACTGGGAGAGGAGGTCTGGGGTACAAACCCAGGGGTATACCGTGGGTGGCCTTGAATATGTGGAGGGATAGTAACATGATGGGTGGGCTGCCTAATCTCTGTGAGGCTCAGTTTGCTCATCTATAAAATGGGATGTGAATGCCCATCTTGTAGAATTCATTCATTCATTCATTCTCTAAACTAGCGGTTCCAACCTGTGGGTCGCGACCCCTTTGGCGGTCGAACGACCCTTTCACAGGGGTCGCCTAAGACCATCCTGCATATCAGATATTTACTTTACGATTCATAACAGTAGCAACATTACAGTTATGAAGTAGCAACGAAAATAATTTTATGGTTGGGTCACAACATGAGGAACTGTATTTAAAGGGCCAGAAGGTTGAGAACCACTGCCTAAACACTGATTGAGCAACTACTATGTGCCAGGGGCTGAAAACACAGCAAATTAATTAGACATGGCTTCTAGTTCCTTATGGTTCTTTCCTGTTAGTTGCTGAGAGGTCGGGAGGTTATTTATACCTATGACCATGGTGACTGACATATAATAGATGCCCAAGAAGTACTACGTTGTCACTGAGGCAAGCTCCCTGCAAGGGAGTAATGCCGGGGCCAAGTCACTGGCCACAAGGCAGAAGCCTGGATACTAGCCCTGGTGCACTGACCAGAGCTAAGGGACCTGCAGAAGCCAGTAAAGGTTTAGCTAGAGGTAAAGAAATGTGCGGGATCCAGGCTGCCATTGGAAACAGGTTTTAATTGGCTTCTGGAAACAATTCTTCTGAATATATGCTATTCATGTGACTGGATGTTCATTTTGTATATCATTCACTTATTTTAAAATCATCCATTTAGTTACAAAGCCTTTGTTCAGTCCTAGGCACTGTGCTTAGAGCTCAGGAAGAGACTAAAGAATCCCGGCATGTGGCACTTGAGGATCTTGCAGTCCGGTGGGAAGAAAAAGAAATGCACATAAACAAGGCCGGTGGTAGCCCAAAGGACCAGCGGAGTGACACAGGTCAGTGCGGTGGGAGGTCAGCATGGGTGGGAGAGGCAGGAAGCTGGAAAATATCTTAGAGCAGATGAATGGATAAGGGGCCTTAGCTAGACTCTGAGCCTCAGAGATGCTTGTGGGAGAGTGAGCAGACAGGCCCTGGTGAGTGGAGGGACATTCATTCATTCACTAATGCATTCACTCAACAGATCTTTTCAGAGTGCCTACTGCCCAGCACTCTTCTAAGCTCTGGGAACTCAGCGGTAAGCAAGACAGAAAACCACCCCTACCTTACTGTAGTTTGCATTCTAAAAGAGGAAGACAAAAAATAACTAATACGTTATGTATAGGCAGCAGTTCCCGAATGTTTTCGTTTCAGACCCTATATGTTCTTAAACATTATTGAGAACCTCAAAGAGCTTTTGTTTATGTAAGTCAAAGCTATTGATATTATAATACTAGCAATGAGGCTTAGAAATTAAAACTATGCATGAAATTTAAAAATAACAATATACTCCTAACATTTTAGTACAAATAACATATATTTAGTAAAAAATTACTATTTTTTTCCAGAAGAACAATTTAGACAAGGGAGGGCATTTTGTTTTTTTGCAGATCTCTGTAATTTCTGACTAATGTAGGCGACAGCTGGGTTTTCATATCTGCTTCTGCATTCAATCGGTGCTGACGTTGTTCTGGCTGAAGTATATGGAGGAAATCTGGCCTCACACGGATATGTAGTTGAAAAGGGAGGAGTCTTTTAACAGCCTTTTTAAAAATTGTGGATGTTCTTTTTTGATACTACACCATAACCCAAGCAGCAGTTTCTTAAAGGTTAGTTGTAATGTTGAATTTGAAACTGTAACAGTGCTTTATTTCATTCAAATATGTTGGTCTATCCTACATTTTGAATGTATTTTATCCATGCACCATGAATTGATCATTTGGAGAGCATGGGTTCACCCAGTTTTGTAGATATTCCAAATGTTAATCCATTTCATAATGTAATAACAGAAGTCACTGTTACTCTTATCAACACCAATTTCATTAGAAAAGTCTTTTCAGTATTGGGAAGTGGTAGAAATAAGTTTTCAAAATTTTTGATTTTTACTGGAAAGCCTGTGTTTTCCCTTTGGCAGTAAATACCTCTAGTTATTTTCCAGAAAATATCAGTCAAATATCCAAGTCTGAGTGACCATAATTCATCACTTGGTCATTCTTTTAAGTGAAAACGGATTTCTGAAAAAATCAGCTTGTTCAGCCTGTAACTCAGTCTCACAAGTGCTTTCCTGAGACAATCATCATACTTCGGTAGGTGACTGGAGGGCTTTAGGCATATGCCTCAGAATATTAAGAAGACATGCACACAATGGTCAATATTTCAGAAAATTAATGATTTACATAGTTTCCTCAGGGACATTCTTAAGTGAAACCAGCACCTTTTGGAATGGGGGTGTGTGGCAGGGAGGGTCACAATAACCACTAGTACAGTTTGGTGCCACTGACTTGATTCACACAAAGGTGCCACCTGCTTACCCGCCATTGCCTTTGGATCACCAGTGCCAGTGCCAACACAGTGAAAAGGGCAAATAGCATCTTAGCATGATGATGAAATAGTGGGAATGTGTCTCGTGGGCCTTCAGGGCTTTGTGCACCACACTCTGAGAAACACTGATATAGACTATTACATACACGAGTGGGGAGGGCAACAGGTAATTCTAGCAGAGAAGAGGTTTTGGGAAGCAAGGGGGAGGTTGCAATTCAAACTGGTGGTCTAGGCAGGCTTCAATGAGGAGGTGACACTCAAGCAAAGGCTTAAAGGAGGGGAGGGAGGGAGCCCTGTGATATCCTGGGGAATAGCAGTCAAGGGAGAAAGAATGCCAAGTGCGAGGGCTCTGAGGCAGGAGCACACGTGGCATGTTCAGAGAACAGCAAGGCGGCCAGGGGGAGCTGTAGGTAATAGGAAAACGAGGTCACAGAGGAGACAAGAGCCAGACTCTGAGGGGCCCTCCAGGCCATGATAGAGGCCTTGGGCTTTAATTTGGAGTCAGCTGGAGAACTACTGAAGGGTTCTGAGTAGGAGAGTTGCTTCTGTAGCAGGAGGGGTGAAAGCTAAAAGGTAGGTTGTGGTCAGATTCTATAGTTGTAAGATTTGTACTTTTATCAGCACATAGTAGGTGTTTAAAAGAAGTATGTTGGATGAAAGACCGTCCTGCATCGCTGTGTCTATCAAGGAGCAGGGCTGTGCTGGCCAGCTTTTGCTATCATAATCAACACCCTCAATAACCCAATGGTTGAAAACAACACCAAACATTTATTTCTTGCTTATATTACTTACATTTCTTGCTTATATGACATATCATTGGTGGGGTGGGGAGGGGGGAATGAGTATTTGGGAGCCATGATAAAATCTAGAAAGGCCCCTCCGAGGGTGAAATGTGGTCATCGTCAGCTAGATAAATTAATGATGCTTTTGACTATCTCTTTTGCTTATGGGGCCCGGCAAAGGCCATCTTACAAGAATGCTGCTGCCAGAATTGAGTCACTGGCTCGTGTACACAAAGAACCAATGCATAGTCCTCCTTCTGTGATTCATTCCAAGAGAAGGACCAAAAAACCATGGCCTTTTCACCCACGGAGCACAGAGCTACCGTAGGGTTGCTCAGCCCGACTACACGTGTTCTGATGGGGGCCCATGAGTGGGGCCAGGCTTGGTGCTCTGGGAGAGGGTCTCGGTCACCTCAGGGCCTTCAACCACAGCACTGGGATCACCTGGTGGGAAAGATTCTTGGACCTTAGGAAGCTTTGGTGATTGGGCCTGGGACTGTCTCCAGGCCTTTCTCTTGTACTCTGAAGAGTAGGGGCACCCTAGCCAATTTGGCTCAGTGGATACAGGGGTGGGCAAACTTTTTGACTCGAGGGCCACAATGGGTTCTTAAACTGGACCGGAGGGCCAGAACAAAAGCATGGATGGAGGGTTTGTGTGAACTAATATAAATTCAAAGTAAACACCATTACATAAAAGGGTACGGTCTTTTTTTTTTTTTTTTTTTTTAGTTTTATTCATTTCAAATGGGCCGTAGTTTGCCCACGGCTGGGAACGTTGGCCTCCAGACCGAAGGGTCTTGGGTTCGATTCCAGTCAAGGGTATGCATCTAGGTTGCAGGTTCCTCCCCAGCAACCAATCGACGCGTTTCTCTCACATCGATGTTTCTCTCTGTCTTTCCCTCTGTCTTCCACTCTCTCTAAAAAGAAATCAATGGAGAAATATCCTCAAGTGAGGATTTAAAAAAAAAAAAACGAGTAGGGGCATCTTAATGATATAAAATTGGAAAATAAGCGATATCACAAGAACCCGCTCCTGGCTGCTCTGCCAGTTTGCCGACCACTGATCTAGGACAGCGGTTCTCACAGGGGTCGCCTAAGACCATCCTGCATATCAGATATTTACATTATGATTCATAACAGTAGCAACATTACAGTTATGAAGTAGCAACGAAAATAATTTTATGGTTGGGTCACAACATGAGGAACTGTATTTAAAGGGCCAGAAGGTTGAGAACCACTGATCTAGGAGGACCTATAGCTTGGACTTTGGGGTGGGGTCCCGGTACCAGACCACGCACCAAACCCTAGGGAACTTTCTTACTTTGAAGTTACATCCATTAGCTGGCCAGGTCACCGGTCACACTGACCACCCTCTCACCTTTATCCCTTCCTCATCTGGATTCAGCTGCCTGCTTGTCTCAGGTGAAAAGGAAGCCCCTCACAGGTAACTGAACGTTTCCCTTCCCTGACTCTGGCCCTTTAACCTTAAACTGTAGCCCCTGGGTTTCAACACACCCTACTTTTGAGAAATGCTTCTTTAAAAATCCCTCCACTGCCGGGACCCCACACCTGCCAGGTTCACTTTCGTTGGGTGATTTTGTGGGACCAGAGCCATGGCCTCTTAACCACTTCAGGTGATTAGAAGTGGCCCGGAGCCCGTCTCCCCCTCCTCCCGGCGGGAGTGGGAGGGAGTTCCTTCTGTGCAGGTCTCACCAGGTTCCAGCAGCTCAGGGACACCTCCACGGAGGCCCTGTTTGCGACCTGGTGTGATTTATAGCCGCACTAAAACCTCTCACAACAGACAAATTAATACTCAGACGCCTTTTCAGCGCCTCCTTTGAGAACGAGGTTTTGACTTGGGGCCAAGGTGTGGGAGGCAAGGTGTTTCCCTCCAACTCCATTGGGTGGCAGCCTCTGGGATCACACCCAGCTCGGCCGCCAGGCCTGTGCGCTCCAAAATTCCTCTCTGCTTTGACTCCGTTTCTGTCGCTGTCTTTCTCTCTCGGTTTTGGTTTGTGTGACTTCATTGTTCCCTCAGAGGAGGAACACCATGGGAACACGGTCGGGGGTGGGGAGACGGTCCGAGTCCTGAGTGTTTGCACATCCTGGGTTTGAGCCAGGCTCGCTCTCCTCCCCGGAGGACCCCGTCAGTGACGCCCAGACACTTGTCCTTGGGCGGAAGTGTAATATTATGTTACTAAAGTTCCAGCAAAGTCCTCCAGGTTTATAATTAGAACCGAGGAGGGAACTCTCCCAGCCCGTGAGTGAAGAGAACACAAAACTCTGGAGTCTGGGCAGAGAACATTGCAGACGGGGCTGAGCAAGGAAGTTCTGAGGAAAAAAATACAAATCCACACGGGAAGGACCAACTTTCAAAGATCACGGAAGATGAAGAAGGGCTTCTATTTATTTTTTAATATATTTTTATTGATTTCAGAGAGGGAAAAAGAGGGACAGAGAGATAGAAACATCAATGATGAGAGAGAACCATTGATCGGCTGCCTCCTGAACACCACACACTGGGGATCGTGCCCGAAACCCAAGCATGTGTCCTGACCAGGAATCAAACTGTGACCTCCCGGTTCATAGGTCAACACTCAATCACTGAGCTATGCCAGCCAGGCAAGAAATTAAGCATTTTAATTGAATACTTCACCAAGAATCTAGGTAACGAACGCTTTGCTGTTGTGATTCCCCCTTGCCAAGTGGCAGGGTTAGCAAGAAGCCTGTTTCCTGCAGTTTGAATAGCAACAGATAAACAGAAGGCTTATAAGGCATTCTCCACAATGTCCCCCGGAGGGCCTGTGCTTCAGAAGTGGACATCGGGCAGTCACCTGTGACTGTCACAGGCTCACACGCCCAAGCGCAGTCCATGGTCTTCTGATTCAATAAATCTGGGTGCTTCTTAGAAATCTGGGTTTTAAATAAATGCCCTGGCAATCCTGTTGTCATGGATCTTGTGTTTGGAAGCTGGAACACCAAGAAGGTCAAGATTATCTGCTCCTGCCAAACCGGTTTGGCTCAGTGGATAGAGCGTCGTCCTGCGGACTGAAGGGTCCCGGGTTCGATTCCGGTCAAGGGCATGTACCTGGGTTGTGGGCACATCCCCACTGGGGGGCGTGCAGGAGGCAGCTGATCGATGTTTCTCTCTCATCGATGTTTCTAACTCTCTATCCCTCTCCCTTCTTCTCTGTAAAAAAATCAATAAAATATATTTTAAAAAAAAAAGATTATCTGCTCCTGAACGTGGCTCTGCTGGTCCACCCTGAACCTCAGCTCTTCATCTTCATGGCACTGGACTCAGAAATTCCTCTTCTAATCTAAGGAGAGTGTCCCAGAATTGGGGTGTGTATGTGTGTGTGTGTGTGGGGGGGGGCGGGGGTCAAGCCTTTGCACACACAGTTATTTGCTGTCATAATTTAGAAAAATGGCTAACACTAGAAGCCAAATGTCTTTCCAGAGGAGGATGATTAAATGTCTTTCCAGAGGAGGATGATTAGGTGAACATGGTAACTCCTCCCACAGAATACTCTGCAGATATTACAGATGGTGTTTGCTAAACTGTATTATTATAAGCGAAATGCTCATGATATGACAAAAAGCAAGATACCAATGATAACATGCTTATAACTAGGTGAAGGAGGAAAATCTCTGTGCCTAGAGAAATGGAAGGTAAGACATACAACAAATGTTAGCCGAGGTTGTCTTTGGATGGGGGTCTTTGGATGCTTTTGTTTACATAATTCTTAAAATATTTTCTTTATTATTCATTATCACTTTTATGTTATATTACATATACACATGAATCTATATCTATGTAGAGATATAGGTATATCTTCATCTTAAAAACAAAGAATTATGCAGATTTGGTTATGAAACAGGAGCCGGTGCCACAGGGTGGTGGTCGAGGCCAACCTGCCCCTTTCACTAGGAGTAAGTGGGTGCATGATTCAGTGGTGTGTGTCTGCAGGTCACATAGAAGCAATGATGTCCTTGACCAGGAAAGAGGTATGTTCGTGTCACTGTCCTGTGATGAGGCTCTCCCCCTGCAGAGATAGGCAGAGGACATTTCTGAGCACAGTAGACTTTGGTGTGGGACCCTTGAGGTCTATGTCGCTGAGGTGGTTCTAGCTCCAAGGAATACCTTGGACAGAGATGCAGTGGGTGGGCTCCTTTTACCAAGCAGGACTGCCTCTGTCCCGCTCAGAAAGCCACCCCGTCACCGCAGGACACCAACGTCCCCGAAGAGCCCCACACCTAGTCGGATAACAGACCCTGGAGCTTCCCAGCTCAATGAGAGTGACCCTTGCCTCTTAGGATAGGGACAGAGAAGAGCTTGTAGGCCAATTCTGGTTGCTTGGAGTCCTGTGTTGGAAAAAATTGTAAGTCTGGGGATTAAAGAACAAACCAAACCGACAGCCAAACCCCCCACATCAACGCACTGTCATTGCCCAAGCTGGTGCCCGCTGTGGGCTCTGAGCCTGAGGGCACTCCTCGCTGAGCTGGGCCTGGGTCTCAGGGGGCTCTGTCTGCCCTGAGCGATGAGATGGAGGGGCTCCCTGAAAAGCCCAGCTTTCCTCTCAGGCTTACCTGGCCTCGGCGGCATCCCGGGCAGAGCTTCCTGCTTCCCAATCAGTGCCCCTGCCCTTCTTGATCGCCAAGGCTGCACTGTCCTCCTTGAGCCAAATCACCGTCAACCCCACTCCTACGCCTCGGTCTGCAGGAGAGCCTTTTGACCAGCTTCCATTATTCATTCAGAATGCGGCAGAATAAAATCGTTTAAAAAAATAACGCTGTTGAGCCTTCAGACTTGTCTTATTGACTTATTTAGGGACTTGTTCAAAACCAGTGCGGTCCAGTATAGGGGCCACTTGCCACACATGGCTATTAAAATTAATTCTAATTAGATATAGTGTAAAATTTAGTTCCTTAGTTGAACTAGCCATATGTCAAGAATTTAAGAGTGGTAAGTAGACATTGCACAGGAAAATTCCCATCATTGCAGAAAGTTCTAAAAGTTTTGTTGTTATAATTTCCTCTATCTATCTATCTATCTATCTATTTATCTATCTAACTATCTATCACTAGTTTCCCAACCCATTAAAGGCAAACCGAATGATGACAAGAAATGACCTGATATAAAAGGGGACAGTCATTCATTTATTCAATCACCAGACAAATGGTTATTGAGTGACCACATGTGGTGGGCACTGGTCAAGGTGCTTAAGCTACATTATTAAACAAAAGAGATGAAATCTCCGCACTGAAATGTGCTACACACCACTTTGGGGATATTTAATGCAGCAGCCTGATTTCCTTCACTATTTTCTGAATTGGTCCATCAATTAACAATCCAATTCATTAACAGATGTTTATCTTGAATCATCAAGAATAATTAATATACTTCAAAAAGGCAACATGTATATACATTTTAGACAGGTTATTGTTTAAGTAGCTAAAGGAGCTAGTTTCAATTATTTGAAAAAAATCTGGGATTGTTTACTCTTTTGTTTCCCTAAGTTTGGATAACTGTCATTTTATGTGTTAAGGGTCAAAAAACCCCACACCTGTGATTTCATGAGCTCTTTTTTTGCAGAGGAGTTTATACTGACCTTTCTTTCTATGCCTCTTCATGCTGATATAATTTGCTTTCCAGTTCTGTCCCTTGACACTATGTGACTCTGGATTAGTCATTTGAACTTTTCTATGTCTCAGTCAGAAGGAGAAAAAGAAACAGAACTAACACAGACATAACCGTGGGTGGCATAAATTTTATCAACAAAGTGCCTGAGAATTAGTACAAAGGTTCTGAGAGCGCTTTCTGATGCAAGCCAGGACCACGCGGCATTTGATACATCCCTATTATCTCTCTCTCTCTCTCTTTTTTTTTACTCTCTTTCCTGTCCTCCACTCAATACCCACAATGAATTCTCTTCTTACCCCTCATGACTGGTGAAAAACAGAAGCCAAGCCATAATAAGCTTAAATATTTCCTTAGAGAAAGAATTCAATTCTGGTAATAAAAAAATTGTGTCAAAACAGGTGAGGAAGAAATTAAGGTTTCTCAAGCACACTCCAGGGCTTGGAATGCATAATTCTTCCAGGTGGTAGAGGGGGTTCTGTGAAAGAAAGGGAAACATAAAAAATATAGGTCAGAATCAGGGCAGAAACTCCTAAGTTAAAAATGATGTCAAAGACAGAGTCCAGGATCACTGACGGATGGGAGACAGGGTGATGTATTGGAGCAGAGAACTCTCCATTGTTTGGAGCTAGACAAACCTCGGCCAAACTCCAGCTCCAACATTTGTTAGCTGTGACTCCCCCGCCGCCCCCCGCCCCCGTCTCAATTACTTAACCCCTCTGTGTCTTAGTTTACTCATTTGGAAAGTAAAAAAGAAGGATAATATAGTACCTACCATTCAGGGCTGTTACAAGTGTTCAGTTGTGTGAAGCACCTGCATACAGTAGGTACTTATATTAAGGTAACACTAGGTGTTTAACAGTTAAATGCCAATTTCCAGGGATTTGATAGTTTATTTCTTGCCCATGGAATAGAGTCAATGGAGAAAGGAGAAGGCTTTCCTCCATGTGGTCATTTCAGGGATTCAGGCTTTCATCCCCTGACTTCCCCACCCCCCCCGGAGCCTCAAAGACCTCTGCTTCCAGGCGGCAAAGGGAAATGAGAGAGTGTAGAAAAGCCCTGGCCTTAGAGGTGAGACTCATTCACGTCCATTCACATTACTTTGATGAGAACCAGTCACATGGTCTCACCGTGGTTCAAGGACGTTTGGGAAATGTAGTCCCAGCTTAGCTGCCACCTCTTAGCAATAGCTCCACACTCTGGAAGGGGTGCCACAGGTTTTGACCAACAGCTAGCCATTTTGACACAATGCTCAATCAATGGTAGCCCTTCCTACGTTATTTGGTATAACACACAGTCAAATGACAAGTGATTTTTGTTGTATAAGAAAACTTAAGCCGAAACCGGTTTGGCTCAGTGGATAGAGCGTCGGCTTGCGGACTGAAAGGTCCCAGGTTCGATTCCGGTCAAGGGCATGTACCTGGGTTGCGGGCACATCCCCAGTGGGTAATGTGCAGGAGGCAGCTGATCGATGTTTCTCTCTCATCGATGTTTCTAACTCTCTATCTCTCTCCCTTCCTCTCTGTAAAAAATCAATAAAATATATTTAAAAAAAAAAAAAAAAAAAAAAAAAAAAAAAAGAAAACTTAAGTCTGCTGTAAAATGCTGAAGGATAAGGCAGAACATTGAAAACCCAGATAATAAAACTATACAAGTAAAGTAAAGATTCAATAGTATTTTGGACTATGTCTTATTTGCTCATATTGGAAACCAAACAGTATAATGTTTTTATTAACCCAGCAAGCAAATATTTGTTATACTGATTATATGCAAGACGCTGGGCTCGGCATTGGGTGTGGACTGGGAAGAGGGTACAAAGATGAGTAAGACTTGGACTTGCCTTCAAAGAGTTTAGATGCTGGTAGGGGAGGGAAGATTTGCACAGCCTCGAAGAACCATAGCGACAGTGTGGGCAGTGCCCTGAGAAGTACAGAGTGCTATGGGATTTGAGAAGGGGTGGGATGGTTTCCATCCTGCATGATTCAGCAGCATGAGAACACACCAGACACTCAGAGTATATCTGTCCTTGTCCACTTGCCCCTTGATACCACCTCTACTTGCTCCACAAGAGCTCCCAATTTTTCTCTCAGATATCCTATCTGCTTCATTCCTGCTCTCCACAGCTCAGAGTCCTATTCTGCTTTGGATCCTTGACTTGTCTCTCCTCCCTGGCAGAGCCTGGGTCTCCAGACCCCAGTACCTGCACTGGGTCTCTTCTCATGGCAGTTCTTGAGAGCTCTGCTCCAGTGGGCTGTATCTCCCAGGTGAGGCCTGGTGTCCCAGTCACCACTCAACCGCCTTAGCTCTTTCTTATCTTCACATTAGGGGGTTAAAATTGCATTTGAAGCAGGCCTTGCAGAATGCACACAATTTTCCCTAGCCAATTTGGCACAGTGGATAGCATCAGCCTGCAGACTGAAGGGTCCCGGGTTCGATTCCAGTCGAGGGCACGAACTTCGGTTGCAGGCTCGATCTCGGCCTTGGTTTAGGTGAGTGCAAGAGGCAATCAATCAATGTGTTACTCTCACATTGATGTTTCTCTCTCTTTCTGTCTCTCCCCCTGTCTTCCACTCTCTAAAAATCAACAAAAAAATATCCTCGGGTGAGGATTAGCAACAACAACAACAACAAAGGAATGCATAGAATTTTGTTAAGTAGAGATGAAGCTTTCATCTCCGTAATGCTTGACTCAAGACTACTTTCTCAATTTAACTAGAATGTTTTCAGTTCCATCTATGGTTTTGGAAAGGCTGTGTCTGTTGGGCATTGTGCTGATTGCCAAGGACACTGAGATAAGATACAGAAACTCCTGTGATGTAGGTAGGGCAGTTGGTATCATACCCATTTTATGGATCAGGCAGATTGAGGCTTGGAGAAGTCATCACCTTTCCTATGGTTAATCATACAGTAAGTGGAATAGATGGAATTCCTCTCCAGTTTTCTTTTGCCCTAGCCCAGTGCTCTTTTGCCACATCAGAAAATACCATGGGGTCTAAATAAAGGAACTGAATTTTACCAAATTGATGTCCATTCAATAAGATACAATATCTTGTAAGACTACATGCAATGTAATAGGGCACTCTTGGAGATTAGACTGTAAAACCGTCAGTAGTCAAAGGAATAAACTTCTCAAATACTATTTGCTACATAAACAAAAGACTGCATTAATGAATTAATGGGTGCGTGGAGCCCTGACAGTTCCTCTAATCCAGTGATTCCCAAAGTGGGCGCTACCGCCCCCCGGTGGGCACTGCAGCGATCCAGGGGGGCGGTGATGGCCACAGGTGCATTTGGGGGCGATGAGTAACTGCTATTAAAATTTAAAAAAAATTACTTTCCAGGGGCTGAGTAATATTTTTTCTGGAAAGGGGGCGGTAGGCCAAATAAATTTGGGAACCACTGCTCTAATCAGAGGGGGCAGGCAAGTCCACACCTTGTCTGTTTATTCAGAAGCAGGTGTGAACCCAGGGGTAGGGGATAAAAGGTCCTCGCCCTTTGCTTTTGTGACCTTCCTCTGTCTCTGGAGGCAACATCTGAAACACCTGGTGAAAGTGTGCCTTGCTCAGTTTAGCTGAAACTGACATTTGATTTCAGTTCTAATATTACTCCTTCCTCTTCAGATTCTTGGGGCGGGGTGGCAGGAGCGAGGAGGCCTCCTTGTGAGACTGAAGCAGAAGGTTTCACTGCTGAGTGAAGAGGGATTTAAGAGGGGAAGTAGATTTGAAAGCAGACTGGTTGGGTGGAGCCCGAAAGGAATCCGGCTGTCGCGAGTACAAAAAGAGGCTTTGAAAACGACAGAGCTGTGAAGCTAGTGGGGGGATGGAGAAGTAGGCTCAGCGCAGGGCGTGGGGGGTGGGGATCGGGGAGGAAGCATGCTTTGGGTATTTACTGTAAGATAACTACCAGGCCTTAAGCATGAGCAACCTGTTTGGAGCAACTAACAGGAAAGCATAGCAGCCATGGGTCAGGGGAAGAATTCAGAGAGATGGTGTCGGAAATGCAAACACGACCAAGCTCACTGCCCTCCCAGGGCCCAGGACCTGTCCAACTCATGGAAACAGCCCCTGCCTGGTTTAAAAAACTGCTGTGTTTTTCTATTTGGGATCAAGCTGCACCCCTTTCGCCCCTGGAGGTTGTGACCAGTAGGTATGAAAGAACCTCTCTCAGTTCTAACCAGGAGCACTGCTTTTCTTAAACGCCCTATATTTTGAAAGGTAACAAAATCTGTATTTGAGATTAGAAAAATAAATGAGCAGGGAAACAGTTCGACAGAAAGAAGCTAACATGGCCATTGGGAGTGGCTTTCTGACTCTGAGCTCCCCAAAGCGGGGCCTTCCATACTCACGTCATCTTTACCTGGAATGAATGACTGATACCTAAGGAAACCCACTTTTCGGCCGACGCAAAAATTGCAAAATGGAAACAGGCCACCTGTTTTAGATCAGGCTTTGGAGGCCGTGCTGTGAACCCAGGAGGTCCAGAGGCCTGCATTTCTTTGTTCTCTTCTCTCCCACCCGACCAGAGTGGTGCAGGGGCAGCCCTGACAGAAGCAGGTGGCAAGGAAGGTGTTGGGTAACGCGTGCATCCCTGGGGATTAACCTAAGGATGAAATGAGAACATCGACTCACAGAGCGCCTGATTGTTGAGATCCTTGTAAGTGTCAGGCAGCGGGGCCCGGCCATGAACAAATAGAAACCCCTGCCTTCACAGGGCTTCCTGTTTCAATGGTGTGAGGCAGATGATGAGTAACAGCGATAGGTAGCGTGTTAGACAGTGGTCCATGATGGAGAAAAATGCTGCAAGGAAGGGGCTGAGGGAGTGTGGGACTGCCGTCAGGAAAGGCGATATTTATTTATTCTTTATTTTATCTTTTTAAGGAAGGCGATTTTTATTTATTATTTAATCTTTTTAGGGAAGGTGATATTTATTTATTATTTATTTAATCTTTTTAGGGAAGGTGATATTTATTTATTATT
This sequence comes from Myotis lucifugus, assembly GCF_000147115.1. Classification (NCBI taxonomy): domain Eukaryota; kingdom Metazoa; phylum Chordata; class Mammalia; order Chiroptera; family Vespertilionidae; genus Myotis; species Myotis lucifugus. Next base: position 1,366,582 of record NW_005871289.1, read on the forward strand.
TATTTTATCTTTTTAGGGAAGGCGATTTTTATTTATTATTTATTTTATTTTATTTTATATTATTTATTTATTGTTTGTTTGTTTGTTTGTTTTAGGGAAGGTAACATCTAAAGCAGATACTGGAGCGAGCGCTGTGGCTCTCTGGGGGAAGAGGGGTCCATGCAGAGGGAACAGCGGGCTGACAGGCCCAGAGGTTCATGCCTGGTGTGTTCTAGAAGCTGTAAGGAGCCCATATGGTTGGCTGAGTGAGAGGGGCAGAGACCGGTAGGAGGACAAGTCAGTGAGGAGCCAATCCTCCGGGCCTCTAGGCCGCGCCTAGAATGTGGGCTTTTATTATAATTGAGGTGGATCCTCTGGAGGCGAACAGAGCGGATGGGATCTGAATTAAGGGAAGTGGAATCACCCTGGACTTAGGTTGTATGGTGAGAACAGTTAGCTGGTGCCCCTTGTCAGCTTATGAAGACACGATGGGGGGAGGGGACCGCAGAGTGGCCCAGGCTTTCCTGTAACCTGTGTGCTCACCTTTGTTCCACCAGCTGCTCACACATTGGCTCTGATGGCATTCTGGGAGTCAGCTAGGACATGTGACTGGGGCCTTAGGTCTGAAACAGATCAGCGAGTGTCTGCATTGTAATTAATTGCCTGGTGAGGGGAACAGCATGTCTTGAGCATCTCATTTTCCTATGCTGGTATGTCAGGTGCTGAAGCAGACTCTGGGGTACCATCATGAACAATAATGGGTTCCTGCTTCGCAGATGTCTATCGATCCAAACCTCCTTCTTTGGGCGGAGGGTAAGATGACATTAAACACAAGTGTGCAAATAACTACCCCATGTTAACAGTGATGAATGAAGCTGAAGATGGGTGCGAGGGGCTCTGGAACGTACTGCAGAGGGTAGATGGAGACCACAAGAAGCTTCTCTGAGGGAGGGACATTTAAGTTGAGGCACAAAAATGGGGAAGAAGGTGGCCTGGTGGAAAGCTAGGTGGGCCAACGCGCTCAGGAAAAAGGGGGCAACACATGCAAGGCCCTGGGGCAGGAAGGAGGAAGTGCATGCCTGGTGCCTGGAGAGCAGACAGCAGGGGTGAAGGGTGAGATGAGCCTAAAGAAGTGGGCAAGGCCCTAGCTGGTTTGGTTCAGTGAATAGAGCGTTGGCCTACGGACTGGAGGGTCCCAGATTCGATTCCAGTCAAGGGCATATGCCCAGGTTGCGGGCTCATCTCCAGTAGGGGGCGTGTGGGAGGCAGACGATCAATGATTCTCATCATTCATGTTTCTATCTGTCTCTCTCTCTCCCCTTTCCTCTCTGAAATCAATAAAAATATATATTTTTAAAAAGAAGTGTGCAAGTCTGGTCAGGCAGGACCTTCTGGCATGTGAGGATCGGGGTGTTTCTTCTGAGTTCAATGGGCAGTGCTAATGGGTGTTTAACAAGAGAGAGAACTCACCAGGCTTGCATCAATCGCGCTGGCTGAGTGTGGAGGGTGGCCTGCTGGGAGACCAGAGTGGACTCATAGCCTGTTGGGAAGCCCCTGCAGCATCCAGCTGGTCAAACTGCTGCACAGGGACAATTGAGGTGCAACAGGAGGGTCCCCCCAAGAATCACTTCCATTCACTGGCCTAAAAACCCTCCGGGTTAGCATCCCTCATTTGGCTTTTAGCTTTGCTAAGGCCTCCATTTCTATTCATCCCTATGAGCACGAACGCTGTTGGACTCAGCCTGGCTCGGGATCCCAATTCTGCCATTTCTGTTTGTGGCTGGGACAAGTCTCTGACCATAATTCCTTACTCTGAAAATGGGCAAAATTGCACTTGGGAAGATGAAATGAAATAATAACAATTTTAAGGCTCTGTCCCGATGCCTGTATAGGTAGGTACCTCCACAAATGCCAGTTTCAGGCTATCTAAATGAATCATTTTCTAATGAGAACTAGTTTCTCGAAATCAGTTTTCTTTCTGTTCCACAAAGAGCACTCGAGAGAGAGAGTGAAAAACATGATGGTGAGAGATATAGGAGACCATGACCTTCACCTTGGGCCTCAACAGCCCCCCGGGGCTCTGAGAACTGGAAATATGGACAATATCAAGGGGTCTGATGAAAGGTGCTGAACAATGTGAGATCTAACCATTGGAAGATTAAAGTAGTTTCTCTTCCTGTATAAACTCATTTCCAAGGTGAATGAGCACATTTAAAAAGAAACAAACACCGTCAACATGTTGCTGACTCGAAGCTGGGTGCTATCTCCCGGGGACAGGAGCGGCCCCGTGTCTATTTCTTCCACAGACGTCCTGACTTGAGTCCTCATTTAGAAACCAAAGGGGAAAACTCTGGTTTTTCAGTTTCTCTGGGTGTTTTCATTGTTCCTCCAAAGCGTCAAGATTTAATTGTGTATCATCAGCTCCTAAATCCCATTATCTTGAAAGCTTCTACTCAAACCCCTACCACTTAAACATTAAAATTTTAAAACCTGTTTTAAAAAATGATGAAGCTCAAGTAATTGACCTCATAAAGTTACAGAGGATGGAAATGTGGCTCAGAGAGGACTAAAAAAGAGACAGAACGTATACACAGGTGGATATATCCAAACTTGTAATGTCCTCCCCGGCCCACGGAGACCTGGAACCCACCTAAATCCTTGGCGTCTGCTGTTGAACATACGACATGAGGCGGGGGCAACGCGTGACCCTCCTTCACCCCCGTAACATGCCCCTGTGCCAAATAGTCCACCTGGATGCCCCATCACCCCTGACAAACATGCAATTGTCAGAATTCTGGAAATACAGTAAATACACCAGGCAAATTGTGAAATATGAGTCACGGTTCCATTTCTTTTGCAATTTTGAAAATAGCAAAATTTTTATCAAGATAGAAACTGAAAACTCTGAGTGTCACCTCCTGGGGAGCCCTGACACTCTCACGTCAGACTTGTTCTCACCCACCCCCACAGCTCTAGTCACGCTATGCCTCCCAGGGAGTTACCCTGCTGTTCAGCGCTCAGCACCCAGACAGCTGCCTGCCCCAAGGCCCTTTCAAATGGCCGCACAGGCACCTTGCTGCGGCCTGATCTCCAGCTCACATGCAGACATGCACGCAGGCAGCTTGTTGTCCTGGGGTGTTGTTTCTCCCATCACCCTCCCCTCCTACTCTTCAGACTCTGGAGACCAGCCCTTCCTCTCCCCAGGTCCGCCCTGGCCAGCATCCCTGCCCTGCAGCTGGGATCTTACCTGTTCTAAGTCTTATTTTTCTCAAGTACCTGGTATTTGAAAACCGATTCCTACAACTGCACAAATTCATTACTCCCAGGAGGAAGGAAATGTTATCTTAAAGTGACCCTTAGTAGACAGTGTCTTAACCCCGTGACTTTAGATTCAGAGGTGGGCAAACTTTTTGACTCGAGGGCCACAATGGGTTCTTAAACTGGATCGGAGGGCCGGAACAAAAGCAGGGATGGAGTGTTTGTGTGAACTAATATAAATTCAAAGTAAACATCATTACATAAAAGGGTACGGTCTTTTTTTTTTAGTTTTATTCATTTCAAACGGGCCGGATCCGGCCCGCGGGCTGTAGTTTGCCCACGGCTGCTTTAGAATCTTATGCTTCCAGGGATGTGCCTGAGGGTCTTCCCCTGGAACCCAGAACCCGTTGCCTTCTCCCAGGGCTCCGACCAGGGCACACTGTATTTATATGCCTTCAACCTTGGAGCCACCCAGTGGGGTCAGTAAGAGGATGGGCTCCCAAGCCAGACCACCCAGGTTTGACTCCCACCCCCCCCAGCTCTACCATCTACCAGCTGTGTGATGGCGGGCAGGCCATTTAAGCTCTCTGTGCCTCAGCTGTGTCACCTGTAAAACATTAGCAATAACAGTACCTGTATCTGACAGGGTTGTTGTTGGACTAAGGGAGTTACAACATCTGGCACATAGGAAACACTAGGTAAGAATCTGCTATTATGGTTTATGTGGGGCAGTCTGCAAGATGCCACTTGAGAGACGTTTTCCACTGTTTAAGAAAAAGGTAAAACAAACAGACATAGCCCCACACTCCCACTACCTTCACTCAATATATGGATAACTAATTGGAATTCTGCCACCGAGGTTTTTGGTGCCTCTCAAATCCTACCTAAGTGATGGGCTGAGCTGGCTTCAGGTCTGCCCTTGGACTCCGTCAACCAGCTCACGGGGAGCATTTCCATTCTCGGATGCTGACTTGGGGAGAGGGCTTAAGTGCCATGTCTGGGGCATTTATTCATTCCATTATTCTATGAGGTGTGTTTTTTTTTTAAATTGCTATTATTAAGCTAATAATACTCTCAGGCTCTTTATGATACGTGCCAAACAGGAGACCATTGGCTCACAGTGTGACAGGTTCCATGGGAAGACGTGTTGCCTGATTTTCTAGGAGAAAGGTCAGACACTATTATCAGAGTTTGCCATGGTGTGTACATCGTTAGAGAGCTTTGGAACCTGACATGTGGCTTCTGTGTTTGAAGGTCAAGGGCATAACCTTTGTAGGACGCCTGCAGGTCTTTTCCACCTCCGGCATCTGAAGTCTGTTCTTTCAAGTTCAGCACAAATTATGGTACGGCTGTGTGCATTGTGAAACTCGGAGAAATCGTGGGTGTGGGGGAAGAATGTTGGCTTTGGAATTAGGCTCCCCACCCACTGGCTGCCACGCCCACCCAGCGGCTGCCACCTCTGTGTCTTTGCACCTGACCCCTGTGACCTTTGCTGGCCTCACATGCTCTTACTGGCACCTGCCTCCTCCTCCATGTCCCCAGGAGCCCTCCTGTGCCCCAGGCAGGCTGACTCTCCTATCTCAGGACCTTGGCCTCCTGGTTGTAGACAGAATTGTTCATCCTTGACTGTCTTCCCCCCCATGGGCTCCACAGCGCCCTGGTTGTGCCCTGCACTGCACTGGTCACCCTGTGTTGTCCGTCTCCCCTGCATCCTTGTGAGGTCTTTAAAGGCTTTAAAGTCCAGTGTATTCTTCATTCTCCAAGGTCTGGCACAGAGCCTAGCATGTAGTAGGTGCTTAATACAAGTTTGTGAACTGAATGAATAAACCAGCCCACTGTTCAGTTAGGGGTGGCCACATGTTAATGATCACTTGACACAATGTGTCATAAGATAATTTCTTACCAAACTTGAAAACAATGCTTTTTTTTCATTCCTTTAAAAATTTTTTAATTTGTGTGGACTCAGGTTCTTATCACGTGATAATGTCACTCTCACTTGCAGAAGCAGCTGGCCTGGATTAGCACCCTCCAGAAGTGTGCTGTCACTGGGTTGCACAGGAAGCACCTCATGGACCATGGCCAAGGGACAAGGATGGGGACTGAAGCACATGCCACTTAACACCATCAGGGTCACGCCCTGCTCAGCGCACGGCTGTTGGCACAATGATAACACCCCAAATTCCACTATGATGCTCCAGTGGGGTCCGAAATGAAGGGTTATCATATTACAGTGAGGGCTAGAATGAGGTGGAGGTGTGGTGTTTTCAGAGTTTATTGCCCAGGGATCTGAGAAATATTTGCTTTTTGGTTAATTGGCACTCTGCCATTTATACTGCCCATGTGGCTTCCTCTGAAGAATTCCAAACACAAGAGGGCTGTTGGGTAGACCGGGAAGCACATGTTAGGAAGCACCCATCAAACTCCCCCATGACATTTCTGTGTGGGTTGGTCTGAAGTCACACAGGCCTCAGAATGTCAATCCTAAAGAAATCCCCATGGCCTATGCAAGAGAGTTTTCTTGTGCGTCCGTGTCTCTACATGCGGAACACTGATGTCATTTCATTCACAGAATAAAGGTAGCGGCTCACATCTAGTGAACACTCACTACACGCCAGGCAGAGTGCTGAGCACCTTCACACAGATCATTTCATTGATTCCTTGCAGTAATCTATAATAATAACAGTGTAATATGCTAATTAGACCGGACAGTCTAAAGACCTTCCGGATGAAGCTGGGGCTCAGCCCGGGGCAAGCCACCGTGGCTGCGAGGGTCAAGCCCCTTGCATGAAGTTCATGCATTGGGCCTCTAGTAAATCCATGAAAGATGAGAAAATGAAAGTGCAGCAATTCTAGGTGACTTGTTTCAAGTTATCCAAGTAGAGGTCATGGGGCTGGGATCTGAAGCGATATCTGGCCCCAAAGCCTGGAGGCCCCTTCCTCTCACCCCAGGCTCTTCTGGTGAACCCAGGGCCTTACTTCTGTCTATACTGTGCCTGCATTCTCCAGGCAGTCCAGTGCCTTTGAAAATATTGTGGTCCTCACTCAGGTAGACCAGCAGATCCACCTTATTTGTTCAGGAATCTCCCCATTTCTTGCTCCTTTGTCTATTCAGCTTGGAGACCAACCGCCAGGGATGAAATTTCCCTCTGCCCACAACGCATGTTCTCTTAGATTGCTTGCAGACACCCGGCCAGCTGCCCTGCACAGCTTCAGGTACCAGAACAGGTGCCTCTGGTTCAAAGAGAAGGTGTCACTACCCAGGTCAAGGTTTTAGCACCCCTCCCCCTCTCCTCCCTGCTGGAAAGCCTGGGGCATTGGAGATGCTGGTGTGGCTGGATCCAGGCACCTTCTGAGCTTTAACCCCTAAATGGGACATTTACAAGGAAAAGAGCCTTTCTGTGAAAATCTCCCTGGGAACTTGCAAATAACGTGTGCCCTGCTGCCCCTCCACCCCTACCACCTTGCCACCCCGCGGTGGGTGCTCACACAGAGTCAGGGGCTTTCTTGACAGTCTTTACTCTCATCTTTACCTCTGAAGACCTGAAGGGAGAAATCACCGGAGCTGGAAATTCCAACCAGCCTTTTGCTTTCAGTTGTGCCCAGGCCTGGTGAGTCTTGTTCTGAGAAGATGGTGAGAGATTGTGGACGGCCTGCCAATCAACCTTTATCTGAGGAGGAGGTTGACGTCCCCTTGTCAACGTGGGAAGTTAAATGAGGCCTTTAGGAAAAAGTGAATGGTGAATGCCATTTTATTTCCTTAAGAGCATTCTTTATCGAAAGAGGCACACTGCCAGGGGCTTAAGCAACCTCGGCAGACAAGGAACAATTCTCTGAGGAAGGAGTGGAGGGCAGAGAGGGGAAAACCCATCCGGGACATCAGTGCATTTTAAGCTTTAAAACCCCGTTGTTCGTCTTGCCAAGTTCCAACTCTTGACAGCTGCTAAGGAAGGCACCTGGGAAAATGAGCTTCGATTTTATAATTTGGACATGGGAAGGGAAAACTCGTCAGGGCTAACGGCACAGAAAGAGCACGGGGCTTTCCTGGGCCTGCCCCGGAGCTTCTGGCTGTGACTCAGTAAGCGTGGTGTGTGGAGAGATTTGGGGTCCTGCGAGGACGAACGAGACACATTTCCTGCCCTCTGCATCTGGGCACTCACAGCCACAGGATCAAGTCAGGAACTGGCCTGTGAGGAACGGCCTCTATGCAATGTCCCCCTCTACTGGACTCCTGCGTGGAAAACAGTACCCTACAGGCCCTCTGCTGCCTTAGAATCTCTTCAGAGGTTTTTCTCTACATTTGAGCATATGTCGGTGTTGGCCTCTGCCCTCTCCATGCCCTCTCCACGGCTCCCTTGATTAAGATGAAAATCCCTCCAAATGCACGCGCACCCAAGAAAGATAAGACAGGTCCCCGAGAGAGATGAGTGAAAGGAGTGGCATGGAATTTTAAGACTTGAGAAGACAGAGTTGTTTCTCTAGTGGGGGATTGAGGACCAGAGATGAAGACACACAGTTGGTAACAGGCAAGGGGGGGCTGAAACCCCCTTCTCCTGACTCCCACTTTGATGCTCCTCCTCTGGTGACAGAGTGACTTGTGAATACTGCATTCAGGGTGGCTGAGTCTCGAGAGAGGCTTCTGGTCATGGAAACCATAGGGCCAGTCTCAGAAGGAAGTGGTCCTTTAGGCTATTTCTCTCTGGGATCCCCAGGTGCTTAGGGTTTGGGTCCCACAGACCCTAAGTCCAGGCCAACTGCAGGGTCCAGACACCTCCCTGTTAGAGTCACTACCCCCAGAGCAGAGCTGCCCAGTAGGACTCTCTTCAGTGATGGAAATGTCCATGTCCGCACTGCCCATTGTGGGCACCGCTAGCCACGTGGGTCTACTGAGCACTTGGAACGTGGCTAGTCTGACCTGAATTATAAATTTTATTTGATTTTAATTAATTTTAAATTAAGTATCCACATCTATCCTGCCTAATGCACAGCACAATTCTGGGAGGATCTGTTGACATGTGTCCATCACTTGGCCAACCTTACTAGGTGTCACCGGGAAATTAGCAGGGCTGTGTGGAGAGGGCGGGACCCAGGATGTGGCAGAGCAACTTGAAGCACTGGAAGGGAAACGCCGGGTAGTCACCTGTAATCCTGCTTCTGCCCCATTTGGGTTTGGGAGAGACCTAACTTCTGGGACTCTATTTCTTCACCTGCAAGATGGGCGAGGTTGGTGGGTTTTATCCGTGTGACCACTAAGTCTTTTTATTATTTTCCCCCAATGGACTCCTTGGTTAGAAAAAGTTTGTGCTACAATAGCACTCTTCAAGTAATCATGGCAGCCATTTTAAGTTACAAACTACTAGTCAGAAGTTTAAAAACAAGCAAACATATTTGTATTGAATTCAGAGAAGAAAGGAGAGAGAGATAGAAATATCAATGATGAGAGAGAACCATCAATCAGCTGCCTCCTGCCTCCTCCCACTGGGGATGGAGCCTGCAACCCAGGCGTGTGCCCTGATGGGGAATCGAACCGTGGTTCATAGGTTGATGCTCAACCACTGAGCCATTGGGGCCGGGCCTAGTCAGAACTGTTGTCAGCACCAGCTAACCAGAGTGACCACATTGAATCAATACAGTTCCATCCAACAGAGGCCTGAGGCATGGTCAGCCTGTCTACTCTCACGTGAGGCATGTGCACTGTATGAATGGCTTTCCAAAATATTGAGACTCTTTCTAGTACCCACATTACTGCTTGCTAGGATGTTTTCAGGGGGCTTAGGATGACAATCCAGATGAAATGATGCCCTGTCCCACTGGCTCTCACAGTCCTGAGTCTAAGGAGGCTTTGACAAAGGGGACCTGATCAGAGGGAGGGGGACAAGCTGGTGCAACGCTTCTTGGGGGGACCTGAGCTTTGTTGGGGGAGAGTGCTGGAATGCAGCTGGGAAACCATGCAGGAGGGTTTCGCTTGCTTCCCCCTTTTCCATAGGACCCTGTTTGGGGGCCGCTGGGAGACATTAGAGCCATTTGTCCAGACCTGCCCCCAGACCAGTCCCCTCAGGCACTGCTTCCACCAGCAGGAACAGAGCATGAGGCAAAGGGCTGTTTGCTTCCCCCATTGAGACTCTCCAAGGCTCTGGAAGTGCCGCAGGGAGGGTGGTGGGAGGAAACCCAGAGCAAGGAGGCAGAACCCAAGACACACTTACACAGAAAGCTTCGAGGAATTGCCTCTCCCCTCCGAGGGTTCTGAGAGTGGACCAGTTTCTCTGAAGGACATACTTTCAGGTTGAGTTAACATGTGTGCGGCACCTCTGTGTACACTCTGGTCTCGCCTACCTCCCTGGGTCCTGGCAGTGGTCCTCTGTGAGGGAGAACACATGGGTCTGCCTCTACAGAGAAGGTGATGGGCCCAGGAAGCTCAAGGTTGTGGAGCTGGTAGATGGCAGCTCTGCCATCCACTCCCAGGACAGCAAGGTTGTGAGCCTAGGCAACAGGACAGAGGCCTCCAATCAGCAAACACAACCTGTTAGTCTGAGCGTTCTTACTCCTGTTACCTCGGGCCACTTCGGCAAGGAATCCCTCTGTAGCTCAGTACCAAGAACCCTCTCTCCTGGGTTCTCATGGCATTTGTCCTTCACCCGCTGCTGCCGGTTTATGTTTCCATTCTCCAAACATCTTTCTCAGGCTGGGTAACTTTGCTCTCCCAAGAATCCTGGCAGGTAGATGGAAAGCAACCTCTTTGTTCCCATTTTCCATCTGCGTAAACGGAGGCCCAGGGAATTACATGGCTTTGCCATTGATTTCAGGGTTGGATTGGCTAAATGAAATGGAACTTTTTGGGCTGGTATGTTTGCTTTATTGACCTCCTCCGTTATCCATTCCTCAATATCAATATCCTTCTGACACTTTTTTGTTGTTGGTGGTGATGAATCAGTGGTATTATTTACTCTGGTTTTGATAAAGCATCAGTGTCCCCATCTCAGCAACTTTTGCAGAGCTGACAGAGATTCCAAAATATTCACATGGTTCCAAAGTCTTCCGAGAATAGGATTCTCTCTGTGTGTAAGTGTGTCTGTGTGGGTGTCTGAGTTAACCTATTCTTTGAGGGACCTCAGGAAGGCCAGGTGCAAGCTTCCATATGCTGATTTGTCAAACCAGCTAATAAGCATGAAGGTGTTTTGAAAATCATGGCATCCTGACTTTGGTAACAAGAACCCATCTTGTCTGTTCAAGCTGGGCCTGTGCAGGCATGGTCCACAGGGCTGCTTGTATGTATGTACTTATTTTTTAAAAAATAAATATTAACTGAGCATCTACTATTTGCTAAACGTGTTATGCACTTTTGTAGTTATCATATGTTTTAATAGGCTCATGTTTGATCTGGGTTTTGTTGGGGAGAGTACTTGAGCATCTGGAATAGGATTAAAATAATCATAGCCCTCTCTTTTCCCTTCTTAACTTTTCAGATTTTATTTCCCAGGAGATGGTGTTCAGTTGTTTGATTTTACGATTTATGATGATGGAGGATTTTTTTTTTTTACATTAAATGCTTGCCAAGGAGGTGTGTTCTACTGAGGGCATACATCAGACTGGAATGAGAGTCTTCGGTGAGGGCAGCTTAACCAGGGGGAGGGGACTGCAACATTAATAAACTGAGATCATAGAATCACGGGGGTGGGGAGCCCAAGGCCTTTGTTGGAAAGATATTAATAGGGATCATGCTTACATTTTTAGCTGAAGAAACTATTTGATCTCCTGAGCATAGCTCTGATGTCTCCTATGATATGTATTAAACGTAAAACCCTTTTCCACTCAGAAAGTCATTTGTCAAATCAAGTGGTTAGATGTTTCTCTAAAGTCCTGGAGCCTTAGGAAGCGAGATAGGCATGGCCGGTCCATCAGCGCTGACCTGAGCCGGCGATGTGGGAAATGGGCTCCGGGAGGAGGGCCTTCACAGCCAGGTCACGGTGTTGGCATACGGTCTGGTTTTGGTGGGAAACCGTGAGGGATGGGGAAAACAACCCGACATGAATAAAGTGCCAATTATGTGCCTGGCACAGAGCGAGGCACTTTTAAATCTATTTTCTCAGCTAATGTGGCCAATAGCCTCACCAATCCTGGCTCATTGACGTTTTACCGCCCGTTGGGCCCACTCTAACCCAGGGCCAAAGACAGCAAATGGACCATTATCACTCTCATTTTGGTTGGGGAGGAGGGTGATTCTAAAAGGTATTCTGGTCAACACTATCTCCCCAATTGGATTAAAATTCCAAACCACTGATTTACTTGTGAGTCAGATTTGAAGCGTGAGGCATGGACTCCAGGAGCCTCCTGTTAAAATGTCCCTAAAATTCCCTGTGAGGAAAGAAAAAAGTCCTCCTGGCACCGGCATGTGGTGATTTCTCAAGTTAATGAAAACTTGGGTGTTGGTTTCATTCCAAGGGATGGAGACCCAAAGTTTTACATCGTTTCACCTCCCTCCCTCAGCATCCAGGTGTCAGCATAGGCTGTTTCCCCCGTGGAGCCTAAGATGTGTGTGTGGTTCTCACAGGGTGAAGTCCAGGCAGCAGCTGACATTGTATGCCAGCAATGAAGGGCTCGAGGAGACTGATATTTGGTAGAATGCTGGTCTGGCCAGAGCTGTTGCCTGTGTCTGGGATGGCCTGGCAGTCAGAGGAGAGGGGAAGGGAGGGGAAGGAAGAAGGCCATTGCTCACTTACCTAATTCCCACAACCAGCTGGGCAGCCAAGTTCCTCAAAGGGAATTTTAGGAAAAGCAGACAAGAATCAAGAAAGCAACAACCTCAGTTGGAACCTGCATGTTGGCGGTTCTTGCAGGGAAAGGCAAAAGGTGAGCAGTGATCTGATAAATGTGATCATGCACACGGGTTGAGGTTAACAGTCTCGGCCAAGATTTCTCAAGAATTTCTTGGGCATTGTGTGAAGTGTTTCATATGAAATGCCTGATTTCCTCTTCAAAACTGCCTCACGAAGGTGTGATGAGCACCCACATTTTACAACTGAGCAAACTGGGTGCCGAGGATTTTAATCTAGCTCTGAGAATGAAGCAAGAGATATGACCAGTTATGTGTTCACGTTGACCATACGATCTGAACAACCCAGTAGCTTAGGAGCTACATAAATATGTCTGCTATTGAAACCAGAGAAAAATGTGTCTTGTGAAACATATGGATGATCCACTGTCATAAAGTAACACTATTTTTAAACCATATTGTACCTGAATCTATGCAATACAGATGAGTGCTGGGTTGTCAAGATCCCCCTCCCCCATGTTACTGGCAATCCCTGGGGCTCCAGGAAGGAGGTGGCCCTCACGCCCACAGAAGGGAGCACTGGTGAGTGGACGAAAATCTGTCCTCCCTGGAGATGGCAGTTGACTTTTCCAGTGACCGAGCCACAGCTGGAGAGGTGAATATCCTCAGTGGTGGCAGATTGTCATCCTGGGGACAAATGGTTCCAGTTTTTTGCAAGAAGAGTCAGGTCCGGTGAATAAAGTAAGAGTTTAAAGTGACCTTCTGAAGGAGTAATGACAAGGCCGGTTTTCTGGCAGGATCCATAAATCAGTCCAACTCCTAGAAAGGAATTCCAAAGATATTTTGGCAGCAGCCTCAGGATAAATGTATATGGCTTCCCGAGATGACAGCTTTGGGGATAGTGTTCATGTGCCGGAATAAGTTCTGATGTATCAGTAATTAATCAGTTGTGTTATCTTGTGTGTCTTGATTTCATAAGTGAAATATAAGATCCTGAAAGCTGGGGGCCAGAGTAGAGACATGGCTGAACTGTGTGGTGGAAGTATTACCTGATGTCATCCCTCCCCACCCCCGTTTCTCTCAGTCCTCCCCTCCAGCAAGCAACTCCATTCTCTGATGCTCTGACCAAAATCCTTGGAATCACCTCTCTTCTCTTCCTGTTGCCCTCCATGTCCACTCTGTCAGGATATCCTAATAGCTCTCCCTTTAAAATATGCCTGCAATAGGACTGCCCCTCACAGCCTCCATGGTTTCTACCCACTTCCCCCTCCCCTCACACCTGGGAAGTTACAGTAACCCTCTCACTGGACTCTCTGCCTCACCTTTGCCTGCTATAGTCTGGTCTCTACCCAGCAGCCATTTAGAAAGCAGGTCACTTTTCTGCTCAGAACCTCCACTGAGTTTGGTGGTTGGCAGACTAATGATCCCCAAGATATCCATAGCCTAATGCCCACTGCCCGTGAATGTGTCATCTCAGGTGGCTAAAGGGACTTTGTAGATGTGATTAAGGGTATGGGCCTTGATGTGGGAAAAGTACCCTGGATCACCCAGGTGAGCCCCACCTATTCCCGTGAGTCTCTAAGAATAGAGAACCTGGCCACACTGGGGTCAGAGCCGGAGAGCTGTGGGAATGAACGGATGGTCAGCTGTGGGAACGGACGGATGTGAGAAGGGCCTGACCCCCTGTTGTTGGCTTTGAAGCTGGAGAAAGAAGGCCACAAGCCAGAGAAGGAAGTCAGACTCTGGAAGCTAAAACACGTGAGGAAAGGGATTCTCCCTGGAGCCTCCAGAAAGTAACCCAGCCCCACTGACACCTTGAGCTCAGCCCAGCGAGATCCATGTGGACCTGTGACCTCCAGGACCGCAAGATGATGAATTGATGTCATATTAAACCACCGTGTTTGTTTGTTCACAGCTTGTGTTCTAGCCGCAACGGGACCTACTGGAGTTTCTCAGCCCACTTAGGTAAAACCCTAAAGGCCATGTGTGATCTCTCTGACTTTATCTCCTTCACTTCCCCTCAGCTGCTCACCCTGCTCATCACACAGGCCTCCTTGCTCTTTCTCTGAACAGCAAGGGGGATCTTACTTTAGACGGTCACACTTGCTGCTTCCTCAGCCTGAAGCGCTCCTCCCCAAAACCACTCAGCCCCCTCCCTCACCATTCAGATAACAAGGTATTAATCATCATGTACTATCAACAAGCCTCTTGCTATAATATACTGGTAGTTGCTAGTTTCAGATTGACATAAAACTAGCTCTCAACAACAAATTCCCCAAGCAGCTAATTAATTTTGGACACTTTCATTTTATTTTAGTTTTTAGACTATGATGAGACTACCTGTTTGCATCCAAAACCCAGGCATGGACAGTATCACCCCTCTCCCTACAAATTGCCTGGATGGTAATTTCTGCCTGCAACACAGCTGCCCCCACTGGCTTGGTGGCCTTGGGCAAAAGCACTTTCCCCTCGGGGCCTTCATCTGCTCCTGTGTAAAGGGGGGCCGGATGCGATTCTCCGGACCTCTTCCACCACTAAGGTCTTCAGTGCCCGCTGGTTCTGTGTCTGTTGGGCAGGTTTGTGATGGTGAGCTGTGGGGAGGTTGGGCACCATTTCTCTGGGTGCCTTTGAGAGACAAATGCTCCTTTGTACTCTGACCTTGGACACACTCCAGATTCCCGGAGCACAGGTGGGGTGTGGGTGTGTGTCAGCCAGTGTCATCACCGGGAAGATGGGGAGAGGGGGGTGGGTGGGGAGGAAACAAACAAGGCAGGGTGGCCCAGGGAGGGGGCAAGAAAGACAAACAGGTCAGGACACATAAAAGATCCTTCAAGTTTTGGAGAGAAAACATTGTGAATCTGACTGAAGGATGCTAATGGCATGCATATTGAAGGAGGTGGGTGGGTGAGTTGGGAAGCCAGTCAGGAGCATGGGTTTTTGAATTGACTTCTTCAGACAACAGTTCAGCAATCGAGTTACCCCTTGATACCAGCAGAGGCTTGGTTCTACCCAACAGCCACTCAGAAAGCAGGTCACTCTTCTGTTCAGTGCTCTCCACTGACTTTGGTGGTTGGCAGACTACTGGGCCCAAGATGCCCATGGCTTCATGCCTAAAGCCCATGAATGTGTCATGTCATGTGGCTAAGAGGACTTTGTAGATGTGATTAAGGATATGGGCCTTGATATAGGAAAAGTACCCCACATTATCCAGGGCACAACCTAATCATGTGAGTCCCACAGGACCCCTGTGTTTAGCAAAATCTGAGGATGCTCAAGTCCCTTATATAAAACTAGAAGCCTGGTGCACAAAAATTTGTGCACTGGCAGGGGGGTGTCCCTCAGCCCAACTTGTGCCCTCTCACAGTCTGGGACCCCTCAGGAGATAACCACCTGCTGGCTTAGGCCCGCTCCCCTGGTGGCAGATGGCACTCCGGATCCCGAGATACCTGCCCTGTTTCCCCCGGTCGCAGAAGGCAGGCCCGGATCCCACGCTGAGGGTGGGCGGTGGCTTGGGATCGCGCTGCCCCCCGCCTCCCTCCCTGGGCTGCAAACAGCAGGCCCGGATCCTGTGCTGGGGTGGGCCTGCCACCTGCCCACCTGGGACGGGGCGGCACAGCGGGAAATGCCTCAGTATGCAAATTTAACAGCCACCTTTGTTGGGTTAATTTGCATACTCTTCTGATTGGCTGATGAGCATAGCAAAGGTACAGTCAATTAGCATCTTTGTCTTTTATTAGTGTAGATGGCATAGTATTTGCTTATAACCTACGCTCATTATCCCATATACTTTAAGTCATCTCCAGACTCCTTATAATACCTAACACAATGAAAACACTATGTAAATAGTTGTTGCATTGTCATGTTTGGGTGTAAACTTTCTGGGATATTTTTTTCAAATATTTTTGATGCATAGTAAGTTGAATCTGCAAATGCAGAATCTGTGGACACAGAGGACTAACTGTATCTAGTAAGTTGAAGATATGAGTAAACTATTACCCAGCAATTCCACTCTTCTATGGACAGAATGTGACCCCCTCCCCAGTTCATATGTTGAAGCCCTAACCCCAGTGTGATGAAATTCTGAGATGAGGCCTTGGAGAGCTAATTAGGTTTAGATGAGGCCATGCAAGTGAAGCCCTCATAATAGGTTTAGTGCCATATAAGAGAGCTTGCTGACTTGCTGGCATGTGAGGATAGAGTGAGAAGGTGGCTTTTACAAGCCCGGAAGAGAGCTCTCACCGGGTACCAACCATGTTGGCACTTTGATTTTGGATTTTTAGTCTCCAGAACTGTGAGAAACAAATTTCTGTTGTTTCGCCTGCCCAGTCAATGGTATTTTCTATGACAGCCTAAGCTAACTAAGACACATTTCTAGTATTTATGCTCTAGAGAAACTTTTGCCTGTGTACACCAAGAGTATTTATAGCACCATTGTTATAAGAAAAAGTAGGAACAAATTATATATCCACTATAGTAGAAGAAACTTAAAAATGGTGATATAATCACATAGTGGAATGCTATACAGCAGTGAAAATGAATCTATTCCTCCAGTCTTGTCTATATAGGTAGATCTCCCAAGTTGCAGAAGAATACTGTGGTATGAA
The DNA here is from genome assembly GCF_000147115.1 of Myotis lucifugus. Lineage (NCBI taxonomy): Eukaryota > Metazoa > Chordata > Mammalia > Chiroptera > Vespertilionidae > Myotis > Myotis lucifugus. Next base: position 1,383,190 of record NW_005871289.1, read on the forward strand.
CCTTAAATAAAGTTCAGAATTACGAACAAGTCAATAATTTATTGCTGCACATACTTATGTATATACATACATAATAAAACTTGAAAAAAAGAACAAGGTGAAAAAAATGATAAAATTCAGGTGAATAGTTACCCTGGAGAAGGGAGTGAAGGACATGAGAACAGAGTGGGCACGTGGGTGGCTGGAAAGCATTCAACATGGACAATGTTTGAGGCTGTGTGGTGGGGACATGGGTTTTGCTTGTTTTTCTTTACACACTCTATATAGTGTTATGTTTATTATTATGTATATGTATGAAATATTTCATCATTAGAAAAACAATTTAAGCAATGAAACAAAACATAATAAAAACATGGGTTTTGGAGAGAGGCCAACCTGGGCTCCGCTCCAGGCTCTGCCTCTTTATTAGCTTGGGATCCAAGCAAGGCTCTTCCCTTTGTGACAGATGGCACCTCCTCATGGGCATCTGAGGGAAAACCCGGGGAAAATGAGAAGAGCTTGCACCCACTAGGTGTTCAGCAATGGGAACGATGATGATGAAGGTGAGAAGAAGGCATATAAAAGCTCTTAAGAACCCTTCTCAAGATGATGCGAGGTGTTGTGAACATTTTCAACAGTAACAATGAACCTTCACGTAATGTTCATAGTTTGCAAGCCCTCTCTTCCTTGCAGCTGATAACTCTGAAGCAAGCCACGGCAGATACGATTGTGGAGGCTCAGCAGACTAGAAGGATTGACTGAATCCCAGCATCGCGGTGGGAGATGTTGAATGCAATGCCCAGTAGACCAGGAGTTAATACAGCTGTAGAGGATTTGAACGGCTTACTGAACAAGCTGTGTTGGTGGACATATAGGGAGCCCCACACCACACAATTGGGGCTTATGTGTTTTTTCCTGTGCAAATGTTCATAGAAATTGACCATACCTTAGGCAACTAGGAAAGGTTCCCAAATTAAAAAAGAAAAATATCAGGAGCACATAGATCATGTTTTCTGACTAAAACACAAGTTAGAAATTAACAACAAAAATATAATACACATTTGAAAACTTGAACATACTTTTAAATAACTTGGGGATCAAAATAAAATTACGTGAACTCGGGCAGAGAAGTTTTATTTTTAGTACACTTATTCTTTTTTAATTGTTTATTTTTAAATGACAGTTTGCATTCAATCATATTCTGTATTGGTTTCAGTTGTACAGCAATGTGGTCAGAAAGGTGTTAAAAGCCGTCAGTGGCTAGCTCTCTGCTAGGCTTGGGCTTGTCTGGAGAACATGACCAGGAAGGGGTGCCCGTCCTGAGTTCTTGCCTCCAATGATTGTTCTCCTTCATCCAGTCTTCAGGGGACAGCCTATTGTCTTCAGACCAATGAAAATGTATTTCCTGCTTGACCCCGCTCCTCCCCATCACTCCTTCTCCCAAGTAAAAATCTCCCAGCTGACAATCAGGGGTGGAAGAGAACACACGTGTGTTGAAGGCCGGCTGTGTACCAGGTGCTGGGATTTGGGGCATAGGGATGAATTAAACTCAGTCCTTGCCCACAGAGCTCACAGTGGAAAGGGGGAAAGGAATATCATTATATCCATTGTATTCACACATATATATGAAAGAATATTATATTCCTTTACATTCATCCATAATCACTGGCCTGTGTGATGAGTGTCTTTGTAGAGATCTCCAGAAAGCATCTTTGGGATGAAGAGAAAGGCAGGACGGAGAGTGCAGAGGGAGTGGGGTGGGATGTGGAAACACAGCACAATCAAGACAAAATTCCAGGTGGATCTCAAAGCGTGGGGAGGGAGAGGGGCGGAGGAAGGGCGGAGCGGTGTGGGAAAGAGAGGGGGAAAGAGCCTGGTTCCTCTGGGAAATGCTCAGGGTGCGGGGGAGGGAGGTGATGGGCTGCCATCCCCTTGCAGGGGCTAAAACATGCGAGGCCTTGAATTCTAAGGGCTTTGAGTCGTATTCTGTAGGCGAAGGGGAATTAACAAAGGTTTTGAGCCAGGGAAGCGACAAGGATGATTTTTGTTTCTTAATAAAAAGCAATTGCTGGCAGAAGAGAAGAAGATGAACGGGAGGGAGGAGAGAACAGAGGCAGGGCAGCCAGCGAGGGGGCTGCTGGGATGGTCAGGGCGAGGGTGATGAAAACATGATAAATGGATTCTAAGATGCTAGAGACTGATACTCAGTGTGCTATCCTTTCCAGGAATTTTAGTATTTTGACAGGGGACACTATCTTAACCCAAAGGAATGAAACTTTAAGGATGGCAATTCCTTGGGTTGTGACAAGCCAGCCGGAGTGTGTGTGTGTGCAGGGGGCGGGGGGGTGGTGTCAAACAGGATCCTTTGGGGTCCTTTAAGTAGGTCCCATGTGTGGGGGGGTCTCTTCATGGGTTTTCTATGGAGGTTCTTGTTTGTGGGCAACGTGAATCTTCGTCCACGTTGCATTGCAGGTGTGACGAACATAGTTACAGCTGAAACTGTATAAGATGTAATTCTACCTGATTTGAAAGGGAAAGCTTTCTCCACCCGCATCCAAGGCCCAGACTAAACTCGAGCCCAGGGTCCTGAGAGCATTCACTTCCCACAGCTGGTCAGTGCAGTGGCATGATGGGTGGAAACCTGGGCCAGGACCAGCCAGAGGCAGGAGGTTCCTCTGCCAAATCAGTCCTGTCGCTGAAACTGCTGTAGGGCTGCCATCTCAGGAGCCGCAGGACCAGAAGGGGGAGGCCGGAGTGGGAGCTCTGGGTGGGCAGGGGGTGCCTGGACCTTGGGAAAACCCCTATGTTGTCCTCAGGTCAGGACCAGGACTCTGGCTGAAGTGGTTTCTCTAACCCTGAACAACAGTTACCATCCTGGCCACCACTGGAGTGAACAGGGAAGGATTTTGGTACCCGCAGTGATGGAGCTGCTGAGAAGAGGGGTTCTTTACACATTTAAAGATGAGGCTAGTCCATCTCCACCCCCTGCGTTGGGTTGGGTTCTTTCTGTGGTCGCAGGAAGGAGTTTCCCTGAGACACCTGCACACTCACCTGTCTTCCTTGTTGTCGACACATAGGCATTATTAAGACAGCTGGCTCAGGCTGCAGGTAGAGGGCGGGTATGTCTATGGCTCAAGGCTATGACCTACCTGGGCCACCCAATGTTCCCACACTGGGCCTTGGAGGAGAGTGTCTGACATCTACTTGGCACAGTGTTTCCAGCTTCCTCCCCAGACTGGCCTGGGGCCTCTTTTCCTCATTCTCACAGGCTTGTCTGAAGACACACACGTGAAGAGGACAGGTATTCCCAGAGTCAACACAGCTCCAAGGAGAAGGAAGTTCAGATTTTCCTGGGGCCTAATTTCATCGGAGGCCGGCTGAGCTCTGGTGTGAGCTTCATGGATGCCCCACCAAAATCTAGTCACTGCCAGGACCCCAGTGAACTGCTAGCCCAGGTGGTGATCTGCAAGCAATTTATCTTCTTCCTGCAGCAGTCTTGGCTTTGGCCTTAACCTACCTTTGCAAAAATGGGCCTGCAGTCAATTAGATAAGCAGCTGTGACAGGAGATGGATGCCCTGGGTAGGAGAAGGGAGGGCTGGGCCTGGCTGCTTCTCAGTCTCTGTAGCTTGTATGACATCGTAACCGAGATCAGGATGCCCCTCAGCAGTCCAGCCAGCAGAAGTGGTGGTGCTGGCACCTGGTTCTCCAGAGGCGAGAACTTGGTGTGAGGGATGTGGAAGCCACCCAGAATCCTCTGTGTGCTTGCTCAAGTGGGAGAGGAGATGGTAGGCGGACGATGGGTGCTGAAATTTATAGCATGTACTCTGGAAGCAAAGGTGGCAACATTTTCCTCCTTAAATGTTTGAGAGAGTGTTTTAGTTTGGCTGATGGCTTGAGAACTTCCATGAAGATTCTGGAGTGTTCTGGAACACTGAAGTCATTTGGACTCCAGAATTTAGCTTCTATTATAAAGGGTCTCACAGAAAACATTCAACTTTCTAAAATGTGCCATCCCTCATCCCCCCCCCCCCACACACACTCACACTCCAACATCCCCACTCCCTTTAAATGCCTTCTCCTGTCCCATGATGGCCTGGGACAAGAGGCAGGCTTAGGCAAAATGTGTGAGGAAACCAGAGCCTGTGGCACTACTGGCACCCCAAACCCATTCAGGGTAAGATTCTCCCCCTGGCCCTGCTCAACTGAGACTTATAGTCTTTTAGCCTGAAGGACCCTGAGAAAACCCCTGAGTCCAAAGTTTTCAACCTTAAGTATCCTTGACCTCTATTGGTAAGTGTGACAAGTTCATGCTGATCGAATCCTGACCCCTGCTATGGAGAGGCCTGGGCCTTCTTTTTCCCTTCCTACTGGCCAAGGTTTAGTTGAGCTTTATATCTTGTGGTGTATATTATGAAAATAATTAAAAAATCAATTTCTGAGTTGAAAATGAAGTTACAGTAATACATATGTTTGTATTAAGATTCCCAGGCATGGAGGGAGGGGTTTGCTGTCGATCCTGAAGGCAGTGGAGAATCATTTATGTAGCTCAGAACAAAGGCCAAGTTCAGGGCTCCATGATTTACACATGGTAGTCCTCTCATTCACCCTATTGAGATAGATGTTGACAATCCCATTTTACAGATAAGAGAATTGAGGCTTGGGGAGGTTGAGTGACTGCTCTAGGTGCTATCATTCAGAAGAGCAGAGGCAGGATTAGAACCCGTATATGTATATATTGATCACCACAATAAGTGTAGAGTTAACTTTCATACCACACAGAGTTACAATGTTTTTCTTGTGATGAGAACTTTTAAGATCTACTTTCTTAGCTACTTTCCAATATGCAGCACAGTATTGTTAGTCACCATGCTGTGAATTACATCCCCAGGACTTACTTACCTTGTAACTGGAAGTTTGTACATTTGGATTCCCTTCAACCATCTTTCTCCCACCCCCACCCCCACCTCTGGCAACCATCAATCTGTTCTCTCTATATATGAGCTTGTTTTGTTGTTGTTGTTTGTTTTCAGATTCCACATATACTGAGATCATATGGCATTTGTCTTTCTCTGTTGTTTTGCTTAGCATAATGCCCTAAGACCCATCCATGTTGTCACAAATGGCAAGATTTTATTCCTTTTTAAAGACTAAATAATATTCCATTATACATTTATTCATTGATGGACACATAGGTGGCTTCCATATATTGGTTATTATAAATACTAGAGGCCTGGTACACAAAAATTTGTGCATGGGCGGGGGGGGGGGGGGGCCTCAGCCTGGCCTATGCCCTCTTGCAGTCTGGGACCCCTCAAAGGATGTCCACCTGCTGGCTTAGGCCCGCTCCCTGGGGGATCGGGCCCAAGCTGACAGTCAGACATCCCTCTGGCAGCCCGGCAGCCCTCGGGGGTTGTCCACTTGCCAGTGGGGAGCAGGCCTAAGCTGCAGTCGGACATCCTTAGCGCTGCTGAGGAGGCGGGAGAGGCTCCCACCACCACCGCTGTACTGGCAGCCGTCAGCCTGGCTTGTGGCTGAGCAGAGCTCCCCCTGTGGGAGCACACTGACCACCAGGGGGCAGCTCCTGCATTGAGCGTCTGCCCTCTGGTGGTCAGTGTGTGTCATAGTGACCAGTCGTTCCCAGTCGTTCTGCTGTTAGGGTCAATTTGCATATTACCCTTTTATTATATAGGATTGTTGTCATAAACGTGGGGTGCACATCTCTTTTCAAGTTAGTGTTTTTGTTTCTTCAGATGAATACCCACAAGTGGAATTCATCATATGGTAGTTTTATTTTTAATTTTGGGAGAAACTCCCTACTGTTTTCATAGTGGCTGCCCCCACTAACCCTGAAGGAGGGTTGTCAATAGGGCATCTTCTTCTACATCAGATTGGACCTGTCAAAATCCTGCCTATCTATTTGACTGAGATCACGTGGCCCCTTTACCTGGGGCCCTCTCCAAACCACCTCTGTCCTTTCTGAAAATGCTGGCTGCATTCTCATTATCTTCTACTGCTGTCCACTGTGGCTGTGTCTAAGGCCCCTGTAACTATGTGGACTTGGTTTGAGCACCTTAGAAGCCCATCCTCTAGGCCTCTCCTCCCCTTGGGAAGTGGCGAAGGGTGGGACTTGGAAGACAAGATAAGGAAAGGGGAGGCATGTGAGGAGGAGAGCAATACCCCTACCCTCTGGAGTGAGTCCAGATTTGGCCAAGAAGTGGTTTCAGGCATTTGGGTGAGAGAAGCAACAGAGTCTTTATCTCTGAGATTAAAGAGAAGGAAATCCCGGGTGCAAAAAAAGGTCACTGGATGGAAGTTGAGATGATGGTAAAAGGTGAATCAGCAGCAAAAGACTGGATTAGGCATCATTCCTGCTAGTGGGTGAGGAAGGAGGCCATATGCACAAGAGGGCAGCTGTTTGGACAGTTGCATGATGGTCACACTTTCTTTCTAGTCGGATGGCACGTGGGCCTGGACCTCAGAGAGAGCCCCATAAAACCGCTGGCATCTGGCCTGTCCTTTTAAAAGCCTGAAGGGTTTCATGTCTGAGAGCAGGCCACAGGGACATAGAAGTAGTCTGGCCAGTAGGGTTTTTAATAACTTCTCTCCCCATCAGTTGCTACGCCCACTTGCTGTGTCATCTCACCTCTTGCTCACCAGACATGGGTCATCTGAGAGGGACGTGCTTCCAGGTAATGAGGCTAGGGACGCAGTGGTGACTAAGACCCAAGTGCTCCCCTTCCTCAGGAAGCACCTGAGCTACCTGCGTGGTGTCAATATCTTAGGGTTTCTGAGCCATAGTTTGTTTTCCTATAAAATAAGGAAATGTGTATCTATGCCAAGAGATTTGGAAGGTGTTTAGCTCTTGGTGGGCATAGAACAAGGTTGACTACCATGCCCTTTGCTCAAGGTATAGGGCCATTGCTCAAGCTATCTCTCTGAGCCCGTCCCTTCTTCCTCCTGACTCTACCTGATATCAACCAGCTATTTTGGATTGTTCTTTTATCGACTTTTAAGTGCTTGGTCTTAAGTATTTGATTGGATCCTCAAAATAACCCCAAATATCATTATCGCCATTTTGGAGACGAAGAAACCATGGCACAGACAAGTCAAGCAACTTTCCCGAGGTGACAGAGCTCATGAGTGAAGAGGTGGGATTTGAATCAGGATTCTTACATTCAAAGATTGAGTCAAACTGCTCCATTGAGGAGCAGGACGGAGTGAGGAAGCAGGCCCACCGCACACAGACCTTTCAGCGGTATTTGGAGGACCAATGTTTAATTTTGAGGAACTTAGCCAAAAGGTCAAAACTAGGATCTAGGTTCAGGATATACATTAAAAGAAACTGCACACAAACACCATTTAGCTTAAATAGCTTTACTTCATTCCATCAACAAGCTAAGCAGCAACTATGGGCAAACAAGAGGGATTGGGGGGGGGGTGGCGGGGCCTGATGTCTTGTCTGGGACCAGCGGTTTCCTCTCACAGCCTCCACCGTCACTCATTCTCAGCCAGCATGGTTGCTGGCTGCTGAGTTCCTCTCTCAGAATTCTCTGTCCTGACCTACACAAGGGTTGGGGTCACTGAATGGTCAGTGTGTGGTAGTCGGCTGCTAGTCCACTGTGCTCCAGGGAGATCCAGGGAGCTGATGTTCCACATCCTGGGAGGCCGGGCTGGGCAGGATGAAATGAAATGCTGATGTAAAACTTATTTGATGGTTATGAGTCAGGCAAAGCCAAGGCATTGTTACTGAGGGATTGGGCATCATCTCTGTTGAAAATGAGGTAAATAGAACCAAGACTTGAGTCTTGGTCTCCTGACTCCTTGTCTTTCTCAGCTGGGGCTGGATTCTGAAATTCTTGACTCCAGACTGGGTTGAAAAATATGAATGCTTTAAAATTATGGCTTTCCTTGTAAGGAACACAGCATTAGTGAATTAGGGAAAATATAATTATTTCCATTATGTGCGTGGGAGCTGTATGCATCATATTCCAGAATGCAGGTCACGAGAATGGGTATTTGTTCCTACATGTAGAACTATTCCTGGCACATGGAAGGTGCTCGTTTTAGAGGCCCCCTGAAACGAGTCACAACCTTTGTCATTTCCTATTCATACACTGTCCACTTAACCCACTTTCAAGCTGGTATTAAAGTGGCCTTAGAAACAAACTCTTGTAAGTTTCACAAAAGAGTTTCTTCATGAGGGGTATTGTGAACAGAAAACTAGGGAACATAAACTAGTAGCAGGTGATATAAAAGAAGAGACAGGCATGAAACAAAAGGAAGGCAAAACAGTCAAGAACTAAATTTTCAAAAGATCTGTTTGTATGTTTATGTATTTATACTATACACCACCTTTCCAAAACTATTTAAGATACATGAAATGCCCGGGGGATGTAGTGGAGATGTGGTGTGGAGAAAAAGGTATGGATTGAAGATAGGCAGACTCAAATTCTCTGTCTTTTACTAGGGCTGTAACCTTAGGCCATTTACTTAGCCAGCCTAAGCCTCAGTTTTCCTAACTATAATATAGGGGTTGTCAAATATCAGGCACAGTGTATAGAAAGTGCCCATCATGATGGCTTCCTGGCACACAATAGACCTCAAGAGGCTGAAATCTATTGTTATTGTTATTTTACCGAAGAGGAAGAGAGAGAAGCATCCTCACCATCACCACCCTTATCATCACCACCACCTTCATTGTTACCACCACCTTCATCACCAGCACTTTTTATCATCATCACCATCATCATCATCACCATCATTATTAACACCACCTTCATCACCAGCACCTTTATCATCATCACCATCATCATCATCATCATTTTCATGATCACTAACACTATTTAGTGAGTTCTCATATAGTTTGGATGCTACTCTAAATTTTGTACATGCATTCACTCATTTAATCCTCACAAGTAGGGATCTGAGGAAAGAGATTAAGTAATCTGTCCAAGATCACACACCTGGCCCATGGCATCAGGTAAGTAAGGCGATGGCTCCTGCCAGCATCGGGCTGTGCATGCAACCTGAGTATAGGCCCATCCTACACATAGCCCAGGATGTAACCAGAGGACAAGACCAGTAGCTTTTCGGCTGCTCAGTGACTGACAGAATGTACTAGTATGTGAAAGAATTCTAACCCACCAAGTAATATTCAAACAGGAGGCATAACAATGATAGCTTGGATGAAATATACCATGAACAAGAACCCTGGACTTCAGAAGATTTTCCAACATCTTCTGCATAAGGTCAGAGCAGCCCCTTCCTTCTCCCCGCTTGCTGAACAATAAAGAACAAAGGAACCCCACTGACTTCCAATTCACTCCTTGTAGCCCATCATTCAATGCCCTCAGGCAGGCCAGTCATCTTGTCCCAACAAGCAGAGATGAGATGCAGCAAACTTACCACCCTTTGGCACTTGTACTATTGGAAATAAACACACAGAGGAAATCTCTCGTTAAAATGCATGCAATGTGCCTTTAAAATACACAGCCACTTTCTAAGACAGCCATTTCGCTTGGCAGTTGGGCGCTCAAGGCTCCAAATTAAACAAGAGTGTTAGTGAATTGAGCCAATTCATCTGCTTCGTCCCAATGTAAATGTATACACTAGTGTGGCCATGGGTGTCTGTGTGCAGCCAGAGTGTTTACATGGTGAGAATCGACCTTGGACAGTTAGGATTTGATCCCTCCTTCCCACTTTGCCTCTGGTGCTCCACAGATTCTTCCCTGTCCAGAGGTGGAGATTCTCTGCACGAGGTGAGCTCACGGCCTGGCCCTGGCCCCCAGCCCAGGAAACAATGTACCTTTTGTGATGTCCTTTTCCTTTGATATTTTGGGCCACAGCAACAGGTGTGGATGCCAGACCCCCATGAACTGGAAGAAGAACAGGCTTACATGCTCCTTTGAACAGAGCACAGGACTAGCCTTTAGAAAGTGCCATCTTTAAGTGGAAAGTGAAACTTCCAGTACGTGAGCGAATTGTCGTAGAGAATCATTACACTTTCATCCCCTTCTTCTCTTATTGCATCCCCATTTTACAGATGAGAAAGCTGAGGCACAGAGAGGTTAAAACACTTTCCTACCGTTGCTCAAGTTGCAGCGGCAGCTCTGAGATTCACACTTACGGACCCTGACACCAGGTCCCATGTTAAAAATAGCTCTCCATTGCGTCACTGTCTGAGACGGCACAGTCAGGATTTCAGTTTTTGAGGTGTCTGCTCTAAAAGTGACTCTTCATATAGTAGGTGTGAACTTGGCCAAGTTACTTCTTGTGTCCGGGTCTCAGTTTCCTCCTCTGTACACTATCTGTGTGGCATCCTGTTGGGTTGTCATGAGGAAGAAATTATACAGAATACGTGTAAAAGAAGTGGAGATTATGAGTTAGAAGTTATGCATACTTGTAGTGTTTTTTTAAATTTATAATGTGTTTACTCATGCTGTTTACTCTTCATTCCAACTCTCTGATCCAAGTTTTATCGATCCCAACTCAAATATGAGAAAATTGATACTCAAAGAATGACTTTACCAAGGTCTTCTGAACAAACAGAAGACTCTTCTATGTGACCTTTTTATGCTAAGAGTTCACAGGTTGGGTGGGATAGGGCATGAACAATGTCATGGTCTTTATTTTGTTTTATTTTATTTCACCTTTAAGTCTCCCTGATCATGTAGCATGGTGACTCGAACATGGAAATGATTTAGTTAGTTTGTTCTTGACTCAATGAATCATGACTAAATAGAGAAGAAGTTTGATTAACCAGAAACTTGGGGAAATGCAAGTTCTCACTGGGTTTCAGATGAATCTAGAATCATTCTTAAACAAAGGCACTGATAACATATCTAAAAGGTTCCAGTTCACTCTCTTTGTCAAAGAAAGGGAAATGTTACACACATAAGTGAATCTTCATAGATTGACTAAGGATCTTACATCTTCTAGCCATGCAATTATGGAACTTTTACAATTAGAATGCATCTCAGAAATCACCTGTTCCAACTTTTTGCTCAATGGATTGAACCTCAGTTGGTAGCTGAAGACACAGGCCAACTCTTCCCTCTCCATCACTATTCAGAGTTGAAATCAGATAATTTGGATTCAACTATCAAACTATTTATAAGAAAACAACCTTGAACAAGTTCTTTAACTACTTTATGACTTAGTTTTCTGACTTGTAAAAACAAACTTTGACACCTTGCTTTTTTTACTTAACTACACACCTGAGAGTCTGTTCCATATCAATATATAGAAAGCTGCATAATTATTTAACACACACACACATATTCTTAATTATTTAATCAGTTCCCACCAGTATAGTTTATGTACTATTTTTTGTTATTGCAAACATTCCTATGATAAATCTCCTTGAACAGGAAAAAATAGTACCTACTTTATAGGTTGTTGTGACAAATAAATTAACTCATATAAAACACTTAAAATATTGCTTGGCACATAACAAGCTATTTTCATTTTGGTAACTAAATAATTGGAATTATTGGAAGATGAAATATTGGAATAACTGGAAGAGGAAATAAAGTAAGAAGACATGCAGCCTATGAAGAAAATGTATCAGGTGTGAATCAGTTTAGCTATGAGCAGGGTAGAAGGTTATTTACACCTTACAGTCAACAAGTTTGGAGCAGGCGGTCCAGGGCTACAGTGGCACTCATGATATTGGGGATTCAGGCATCTTTAATCTGCATCCTCCATCACAGTGGCCTCTCTCGGTTATCTCATGGTCCCAATTTGCTGCTGGAGCTCCAACCATTAAGCTGATAGGAAGGGAAAAGGTAAGGAAGAAGGCAGGAACAAAGGGCACAATTTTGCTTTTAAAACCATCCCCAGCAAGTAACACACACAACATGTTAACTCCATTGACCAGGACTGAGTTCACATGGTCACACAACTGCAAGGAAGGCTGGGAAATGTAGTTTTTAATCTGACAGCCAGGTGCCCCATAACAATCATGGATCTAAGTACTGTAGAAGAAGAAGAGAATAGGTATTGGGGGACAATCAGTAATCATTGCTTCAGGGAGTTTGTGGAACTTGGGGAAAGTCAATCCTGCAGCCTTTGTTTTGGTAACAGGGTGTCTTTTGGTCCAAGCTAAAAGTTTTTTGATTCATGCCTCAAGGATTTTCATCAAAATGACCTCCTTCTCTTCAAAATGTTGCTTCTCTGAATCATGTCTAGCAGGCTAGTGCAACAGGGTAGAGACTCTCCGTCCCCACGGTGGGGGTGTATGCTTCGGTTGCTTAGCTCTTGAATGACTTTGCAGTAGCCTGAGACATGCCTATGAAGAGCTGCATATCACGTGTGGCTTATGGAATCAGCTCACCCAACTTATATTGTCAGAGATCCGTTTGACTCAATACTGAGCCCAGGTCAGACCTTGGAAGTTTGAACTACACACATGGGATTTTACTCCATTCCTGATAGGGTTTCTCTAAGTCTCTTCTTTTTAACCATGCAATGCAGACCTTCTGGTTACTTGAAACATCTAGTAAAGCCCATTCGCATTGATTGTGATTCTGCATTCATTAGAATTCCTCCTCTTATTCTGGGCCCGATCTCCTTCTCATTCCAGGAAGTGATCACTATCTAAAGTAGTCCCACCTGTGGCAGGAATTCGTCAGGATGCACACTAATTCATTTCTGGAAATCAAAGCAATCTTGAAAGCAGTTTTTCTCCCTCTATGGACATTATCTCTCTATTTTTCCTCTCTCTCTCTTTCCCTCGTTCCTTCTTTTTGGAAATGTCATGTAACATGGGCAGGGGTACTGGCTGCCCTGTGACCCATTTTTGCAGGCAGAGACCTCATGGGGGACAGGGTGCAATCTGGAATGAGAGATGGCACATGTCATGCACAGGGCAGGACAGAGAGGGGCTACTGCCATCACAGCCTCCAGGGAGGGGCCTTTTGCTTTTCCGGGGAGCTGAGCACCTTTGTGTGAGGGTATCTACCTGTGGCCAGATTGTGGGCTAGGTGGGGCTGGCTTTCACTTCCTCCAGCTCCACGTCATAAACCTCCTGCTCGCCCTCCTCAGCCCCCCAAACTCAGGGCTCTGGGTACTTCTTACTCTGCCCATGCTCATCCCTCTCGAGTCTCTACCAGTTTCCCATTCTCCTAAACATTTCTTAACTACTCCATTACTCAATTTCCAAAGCCACCTGACACTTTTAGGGGAGTGAACTATTGATAGATAAATGAGTACCAAACGTGTTGACTGACTCATCAAAGTTGGAGCAACAACGTGATTTGGGGTAGTAAGACAAATGTTAGCAATTAAAAAAAAACATTAATGTTTGCATCAAGAGTTTGGTGGTTAACCCTCCAATATCATATAGATAGTAAATGATGGAGGTGGGTTCAAACCCAGATTCTCTATTGATTGCTGTTCCTGGCCCTAAGGGGAATTTCAGAAAGGTCAGCAAGATGACATTCGGGGGGCAGATGGGTCTTTCGGGGAAGCCTTGCCCCTCCCTTACAGACAGGGAGTGGGGCTTCTAGGAGAAGTGAAATACATAGAAATTTGGGTCCACAGTTTAACTTGAATGTAGCTGGGAGGGAAGTTAACCAGGAATCAGGACTCCAGAAGTGAGTCAGGGGCAGGCTTTTGTAGGAGAAATTGGAATGAGGCTGAGGCAACCTTTCCACCTCTTTCTTCTCCTCCACTCAACCTGAAAGTACGTCAAATGATGTGGTTTCGGCTCCATTTAGCTTCTTTCAACCTGAAAGTCAAAATTTCTCTCCCAAGGAGGGAAACCTGCAAGAACTGAAACTGAAGTACGTGGACCCAAGGCCCTGGGAACAGAAACTGCCCGATTTCACACAGCTCCAGGTCGCTTTTCTCCTCTCCCATCCAGCCCCACCCCGCACATTATATTCATTCAGGGAACAAGTCAGATTTAGATGTTTTTCCAATTGCAGGCTCAGAAAATCATCTACACACCCAACCATATATTCTGCAGTGAGGGTGGCTGGAGGCAACAATTAATGCTTGGTTTATCTACCACCTGGTCTGACTTGGTGGGCTAATCAAAAGGATTATTCCATTGAGGGTAGAAGGCGCTTCACACAGAGATACCTCGGCTATGGGAAAGGCTTTCAAGGAAGGCAAGAAAATGCCTGCTTTTCTTCCTGCTCTCTCTCAATATTCTCTTCCCTCCCGTGAAAGACTGAAATGTCAGATTTACCCAAAGATGGCCACTCAGAAGGCCCGAGTCTTATGCAACTAAAGGAAGTGCCTGAGACAAGTAGGGCTCACCTAACACTGGGAAAACCAGTGGGTGACTGTGGAATATGACTTGCAGGTTCCACTTCAGGGGTTGCCTCTGGAAGGTCTCTCCCATGGCCCCCCATGACTACCCTTGGGGGCACAGTGGTGGTCATGGACTCCAGGCAGCACTGCATGTAGAAGGCCTGCTGACCACATGAGCACTCTCTGTCTCCGCTGGGCTACCGGGATAGAAAACAATAAACTTTACAGCATGGAAAAGTGTGCCAAGTAGTAATTCCTTTGTCCTTTGGGTGGGTTTCTTAACACTTTGTGCTTTACCTGAGTCCTCTGTCAACTCAAGAAGGGGCTCGAGTGAGGAAGGGAACCAAATGGAATAAAAACGAACATGTACTTGCGTCTGTTTTGTAAAGATGCTTTCGTGGATGTCATCTCAACTCATCTCCCTGGTGCCTGTTTGCCAATGGCTGTTCTGAAACTCCGAAACAGGCCCAAGACCAACTATCTAGGAAATGGTTGAGCTGGAATTCCAACTCCCATCTCTCTGACTCCTTCCATAATGTCAGTGCTTGCTTTCTGAAGAAGGGATTTTCAAGATCACTTAGGAAGATCTGCCCATGTCACTGAAGAGCAAGCTGAGGCCAGAAAGGTAAACAACTTACCTAAAATCAGACAGCTAGTTGGTGTCAGAGCGGTGGAGACCATGTTTCTTGACTCCTAGACCAGGATTCTTTCACTATACCACACAACCGCATCAAGGAGAACATAAGCCCCTTTGTAAAGGCCAATTAAAAAAATCAGACTATGAGTATGGGATGGACAGGAGAATAATTCACATTTCAGACAATATCAGGGGATCACTATATATAAGTCTTTTTGCCACAAGTTTTCATTCTTATGAGCAGACTGTTTCTTACTGTGGCAGAGTGAACCTAGAATATGAATGCGGCCATACTTTTTGAATAGATTCTATATAGAAATAGATTAAAAATAACATGGTCCAGCCCTAACTGGTTTGACTCAGTGGATAGAACGTCGGCCTCCGGACTGAAAGGTTCCAGGTTCGATTCCGGTCAAGGGCATGTACCTTGGTTGCGGGCACCTCCCCAGTGGGAGGTTTGCAGGAGGCAGCTGATCGATGTTTCTCTCCCATCGATGTTTCTAACTCTCTATCCCTCTCCCTTCCTCTCTGTAAAAAAATCAATAAAATATATTTTAAAAAAATAACATGATCCAGATGGTTCTAATGTGTAGCCAGAGATGAGAACCACCGTTAAAACTCAGAGTCCTGCCCTGGCCAGTGTAGGTCAGCAGTTAATTCACAAAGGGCATCTAGCAACTCAGCTAGCTCTTCTTTCCGATTTCTAATCCTAACAGTTGAGACCAAAGGGCTTCACCAGAATGAATATGAGCAGCCAGATAGTGTGAGGTATCTCAGAGACCCCCATTAAGATCCTGCTCCCATGGCAGCTCACCAAGCCTGAAGCCCCCCTGTGGACAGGAGAATGATTTACATTTCAGACATTATCAGGGGATCACTATATTTAAGCCTTCTTGCCACAAGTTTTCATTCTTTGAGCAGACTATTTCTTACTATGGCAGAGTGAACCTAGCATATGAATGCGGTACTTTTTTAATAGTTTCTGTATAGGAATAGAATAGGGCAGGACTCTGAGTTTTAACGGTGGTTCTCATCTCTGGCTATACATTAGAATCACACCAAAGGGTCTTGGGCTTGATTCTGGTCAAAGGCATGTACCTGGGTTGCAGGTTCAATCTTCCTCCTGTGAGGATTAAAACAAACAAACAAACTAACTAACTAAAAGAAAACTCAGAGCCCTTTTATTAAATTATTTGCCTTTAACCTCACTTTAAACAAAATAAAAGTGTGTTTAAATGAACCGTATCATAATTTAGGCTGTGAATGAAGATCCTGGCTTTGTCAGGTGCTGTCTGTAGAATTTCAGTAGACTGGTTCAATGGCAGAGGGTTAGAAATTGCTCCCTGGCTTGAATCTATGTTATATTTAATTCAGGAGTAATTCAGAGTGCATTGCAGTGAGAAGGAATTCTACTATACTCGCCCTTCTGACCCTGAGATTCTAAGATTTAATGTGTGTATGTGTACCCTGTCACACACCCACACATACTTATACATAAAATGGAGGTATCTGCATACTACCCAATGAAATGATTATAGGTTTTTTAGTTTTTATTTTTTCAGAGTCCATGATTTTGAAGAAATGTGACATTATTTCTGGGGGGAGCTTCCTTGCCTCTTGCCCTGCCCAGGTGAAAATCCGCTCGGAACAATACGTCTTCTGTGAGCACTCTCCCCAGAAGGCTGTGGGGATAAATCTCCCCTCTCACCACTGGAGCCGAGGTCACCCCAAGCAGACACAGAGGCTGTGGAAGGGCTGACGCTCAGAGGAAGAGGGAAGAAGGTCTCGACAACAAAATAGGTTGGGGGCGGACCTGGTCTAGAATTCCTTTTTGGCAACTGTTCTGTGGCACCAGGCGGGTGCGAGTTAAGGTAAAAAAAGCATATAGAGCCTCCCCTTAATAAATCCTTGATTCTCCCCTTTCATGCCCCTTTAGTGGGGATTATAACAGTGTGAAAGGGGTTATGGGGCTCCACGTGTCTTTTTTTTTTTTTAAATATATTTTATTGATTTTTTACAGAGAGGAAGGGAGAGAGATAGAGAGTTAGAAACATCGATCAGCTGCCTCCTGCACATCTCCTACTGGGGATGTGCCCGCAACCAAGGTACATGCCCTTGACCAGAATCGAACCTGGGACCTTTCAGTCCGCAGGCCGATGCTCTATCCACTGAGCCAAACCGGTTTTGGCAGCGTGTCTTTTTTTAAAATACATTTTTATTGATTTCAGAGAGGAAGGAAGAGGGAGAGAGAGACAGAAACATCAAGGATGAGAGAGAAAATTGATTGGCTGCCTCCTGCTTACCCCACACTAGGGATCAAGTCCGCAACCTGGGCATGTACCCTGACTGGAATCAAATCATAACCTTCTGGTTCATAGGTCGATGCTCAACCATTGAGCCACCCCTCCGGGCAGGGGCTCCACAGTCTTAACCCCCTGCTGTGTGGGTGAGAGAAAACCCACAGGCCAGCTGGAGCCAGCATAGCCCTTGGCTCCAACCCCTTGAGCGGTCACAGCGGGGCTTCAGGCCTGGTGAGCTGCCATGGGAGCAGGATCTTAATGGGGGTCCTGTGATACCTCACACCATCTGGCTGCTCATATTCATTCTGGTGAAGCCGCTTGCTCTCAACTTGATAGGATTAGAAATCAGACAGAAGCTAGCTGGGTTGCTAGATGCCCTTTGTGAATTAAGACAAGGCTGTAAGTAACACTGATTTTATTTAATTAATTTTAAAGTCACCTTCTCCATGGAGACTGCCCTTATCACCTTATTAAAATGTGCCCAGTCCCCTTTCCAGGCTTTCCAGGCCCTTTCGCCTTCACACACACAGAACCAAGAGCAGGATCTTAAATGTGGGTCTCTGACACCCCCTTCTCCCCCCCACAGCTGCTCACCAGGGAAGGTGCATCGTGCAACCAGGATTCTTTGTTTTGTTCGCAGATGTCCCTGAGCCTCTGGTAGAGGGTGTGTAGTAGGTGCTCAGTTAATATTTAGGGGCCAGAATGAATCAAAGCCCTCACTGTGTGACAGGCACTGTGCTAAATGCTTTCCTGGTGAATCCATGAAATCCTGAAAACACCCCTGCAAGGCAGGTCCTGTTAATCCCCACTTCATACAGGAGGAAGCCAAAAAAAAAAAAAAAAAAAAAGGCTTAACAAATTTTATTGACCGCCCGGAAGCTGTCTGAGCAGCCTGCTGGGTTAATCCCCCAAAGGTCAAGGCAAAGACGCACCAGGCAGACGGTGGTCCCCTCGCTCCCATGCCTGCCCCCTCTGTGGTGAAGGCCTGGGCTTCCAGAAATTTCTGTGAAGGAGAAGCCTTGCAGGCTGCAGTTCTTGAGGCACTTTCTGGCCTTGCTGTGGGTTCCTACAACTTGCCCTTCCAAACACAGGCATTTGCTAATTTCCTGAAGAAAGCTCCAGGAAGTCTTGTCCTCTAGTAAAGGCTGTTCACAGTAGGTGAGAAAAAGGGAAGTTTTCAGACCACCACACGCTTGGAGGTTTCGTTTTCAGTGTTGTGTGGAGCTGACAAATAAACCTATCTGACTTGCCCCCCCTTCCCCTCCCGCCCTGCCCCGGGCCTCTCCTCTCTTCCAGTTCATGCGCATGTTTTGGTTAACTTCATGTCCTCCCGTGTTATTGTTGTTGTACCGCATATCAATGTGCTGCTTCTGTAGCCCAGAGGAGCACAGCTGAGTTACAGTGACAAGCTACAAGCAGAAGGAAAAAGCCACAGTGCTTGGCTGGTCTGGTCCCAGATCTGCACCCACACATCTGGACAAGAGATCATGTGACAGCTTGAAAAAGCCAGAAACTTATCCTGGATGCCGTAAAAAATGGTTCTGTTAAATTAAAAAGGCTTTAAATACTGGCTCAGCGGGTTCGGGCTCTGTATTTCTGCCTCTCTCACTCTCTCTTTTTCATTGATCTGGAATGTGTTGGAAGATTTGTGATTGCTGAAGACTTAATTTAATATTGCAAACCCATCATCTTGTGAATTTGTTTGCAAGTTTTGCTGAGGTTCAGCCAGCCCTTCTCCACTTTCATAACTTTGGGCATGGCTTGTCGATTTTGGGATCAGGACTTGGTATCTTGGTAAAAACACACACACAACATTGTAGAAGAGAGAGAGAGAGAGAGAGAGAGAGAGAGAGAGAGAGAGAGAAAGAAAGAAAGAAGGAAAGAAAGGAAGAAAGAAAGAAAGAAAGAAAGAAAGAAAGAAAGAAAGAAAGAAAGAAAGAAAGAAAGGAAGAAAGAAAGAAAGAAAGAAAGGAAGGAAGAAACAACTCTTTCCTTGTCCACTTGCCAACCCCCTACCCCCCAAGAAAACGTTCTAAACCTCTGGTCAAAACCTGTCTCCTTTAAAAAAAAATTTTTTTTTTATTGATATTTTACAGAGAGGAAGGGAGAAGGATAGAGAGTTAGAAACATCGATGAGAGAGAAACATTGATCAGCTGCCTCCTGCACACCCCCTACTGGGGATGTGCCCGCAACCAAGGTACATGCCCTTGACCGGAATCGAACCTGGGACCTTTCAGTCTGCAGGCCAACGCTCCATCCACTGAGCCAAACCAGTCAGGGCAAAACCTATCTCCTTTTACAATCTTTAAGAAAGATCCTGTAGGCTAGTATCTTTAAATACTATTGATGAGGAGAAATGTCACCGTTCTCTTTGGATAGAATCCAAAACAAATTGGAAATAAAAAGCTTCTTGAGATGAACGGATGTTAAACACCAAAGTATGGTCAAGACTCTATTCCTGCCACTCAGAAAAAAATATTTATCTATTTTCTTTTTCTTACGCAAATAAAACATTTTTGTGTTGCCCACTGGACATATCTTTCTCCCTGATTTACCAAGATTGCAGAAACCAGGATTAAACAAGGCGCCCGTTTCCAAAACCCCAAATCTGTTTTCTCAAACTATCAAAGAGAGAACGACCTTGGAAGCGAGCATGTGATAGGAAAGTTGTTCCTCGTTTTTTTTAAAGAACAAATAGCCAAGTAGGCAGAGTGCTCTCTCTCTCTTGGCATTTTATTATCTGCTGACGATGGTTCATCTTTTAGTTCAGGAAAAAGTAATTGAAAGGCTATTGGTAAAATACCACTAGCTCTGGGTTTTCTAAACGATGTGACATTACCTTATTTTAGCATATTAATTCAGTGCTTCTCTTCCCACCAGGTCAGCTTCCTGAGGGCAAGGACCTTCGGTCCCCCTCGCTGTTGAGTCCGCATTGTCTAGAACAAGGTCTCATGGGCGCTGCTGTCAATTGTCCAGCTGGGTGTCTGCCTGACCCTCCAGATCTACTCGGGACCCTCCCCACCCGGCTCGGCACACCGAGCTGATTTGTTTGAATCCTACCAATGGGCTCTGTGATGGCTAAGTTTACATGCCCACTTGACTGGGCCAAGGGATGTCCAGAGAGCTGGTCAAACATTATTTCTGGAGGTATCTCCAAGGGTGTCTCTGGACGAGATTAGCATTCGAGTCAATAAACTGAGCAATGTGGGAGGGCATCATTCAATCTATTAGGGGCCCATGTGGAACAGAAAGGCCAAGAGTGAGTGACGTTTCTCTCTCTCTCTCTCTCTCTCTCTCTCTCTCTCTCTCTCTCTCACACACACACACACACGGTTTTTCTGGGGTGCCCTGGCCCTCCGACTTCCCTTTGGGTACAGCCAGTGGAGGCAGCAGGGAACATCAGCTACAGCCTGGTTGAGCCCCTGAACTATAACCACAGCCCCCGTGAGGCCCACAGATGGTAATGACTGCCCTCCTCTATTGCCAGGGTCCTGCACTAACCCTTGTAATAGTCTCTTCATACAGTTGTAATAAAATGACTCCATTTGAGGTTCTCTGTTTCCTCTATTCTCTATATAAGTGGTTCTCAACCTTCCTAATGCCACGACCCTTTAATACAGCTCCTCATGTTGTGGTGACCCCCAACCATAAAATTATTTTCGTTGCTACTTCATAACTGTAATTTTGCTAACTGTTATGAATCGTAATGTAAATATCTGATATGCAGGATGTATTTTCATTGTTACAAATTGAACATAATTAAAGCATAGTGATTCATCACAAAAACAATATGTAATTATATATGTGTTTTCCAATGGTCTTAGGCGACCCCTGTGAAAGGGTCGTTCGACTCCCAAAGGAGTCGCGACCCACAGGTTGAGAACCACTGCTCTATATCCTGCTGGAGTCCTGACTGATGAAATTATGATTTACTGAATGAACAAATGAATGAGGCTTCACCTTAGTGAGCCATGCTCTTGGATAATTGCAACAAGTTGGTCCTAAATTCAGGTTTTTAGAGATGTAGCTGTCACCATTAGTTTAAGGATGTGCTGGAGTTTTCTTCAGTAAAAACCCAGTCTGCCTCAACTCTACCCTTACTTGGTTTCTCTTATGATCAATGATAAGAACAAAGCAGTTTGCTGCATTTTGAAAGGTCTATTATTGAATCACCTACCTGTTCATCCACTCATTAATTCCTTTATGCATCATTCAATAGAAATTTAATAAGCACCTACTGTGTGCCATGCATCTAGGGACGGCAATTATATTTCATCTTACATGCCACCTGGTGGATTCCTAGAGCCTGGCATTGCAGAGATTCTGAAGCCATCTGAGGTCCTTGGGAAAGTGTGACAAAATCAACAGAGGAGTTGAGCACATATCATCAGTATTTACAGGACCAGTATTTGCCATCCCTGTGTTAGATGCCACTGAGTGAGCAACAAAATAAAATAAAATAAGCCCTTGTAACAAGGTTATTTTTGTCTCCAGCTTTGCTGCTTAAGAGTTTCTGATGTACAATACTGCCACCCCTCAGTCACACTCAAATGCTGTCATTGATCAGACCTTTTTTCATTGCTTACATTGGGTTAAAAAATCCAAATTGAATGGAAAGTTTTTCCAGTCCACTTTCCTGAAATGTAAATCATAGACTGCGAGGACTAGACAGTCCCTAGCCTTAATTAAGATGAAGATTTGCCACCTGGTTTTTTATTACTTTTCGGTAACTTGTCACAACCATCACCTGGCAGTCAAAGAAAGGCTTTCTTTCTGAAAAACTTTCGCTTTGGACCTTTCTTCCTGGCTTTTCTTAATTAGGGGACACACATGAGGCAAGTCGCTGTTCTTAGCTCTTTATTCTTGATTTACAGTCACTTCTGGTTCTATATCCAGCTCAACTCATAAGACACTGGACTTGACATGCAGATTTCCTTGACTTGAACTTCCTGTGTCCTGGGCAGGCATTTCTCTGGGGTCAGGTTTCCTGATAGCCCTGTTTGGCACCTAATCCTCTTTCTTGAACCCTATTTCTTTGCTATTACCTAGCTGAGCAGCCCTGGGCAAATCACCTACCCTCTCTGGGCCTTCATCTGACAGGAGGGAATTACATGGTAAGAACTAATATTTATTGAGCACTTGCATTGTGCCAGGCTGTGTCCTGAATGTATTTTATTAAAGTGCACACATTTTAGTAAATGCTTGAAACCAAGGATCCGTAAACACTATAACGGAAACATACAGGAAATATTTCAGCTTTGCAGGCCACACGCTCTGTGTTACAGTCACTCAATGCTGCCACTGTAGTGTGAAAACAGCCACAGATATGTGACCAAATGGATGTGGCTGTGTTTCAATAGGATTTATTTATGAAAACTGGCAGTGGAGTCAGTTTTGTCCAACTTAATTTGTGTAACAATCCCATGAAGTAGGTACTGATTTTTTTGGGGGTCTATCCTCACCCAAGGATATTTTTTTCCATTGATTTTTCAGAGAGTCGAAGAGACAGAGGGGGAGAGAGAAAAGGAGAGAGAGAGAGAGAGAGAGAGAGAGAGAGAGAGAGAGAGAGAGACTGGTTGCCTCCCTCACAGGGATTGAATCTGCAACCCAGGTACATGCCCTTGATTGAGAATCAAACCCGAGAACCTACAGTGAGTGGGCCAATGCTCTAACCACTGAGAACACCAGATAGGGCTCTAATTTAGCTACATCACTTTTCTGAGGTCACCAACATAGGAAGAGCCAAAGCTCAAATGACCCATTTTTTTCTTTTTAATCCTCGCCCAAGAATATGTTTTTATTGATTTTAGAATGACCCATTTTTTTCTTTTTAATCCTCGCCCAAAAATATGTTTTTATTGATTTTAGAGAGAGAGGAAGGGAGCAAGAAAAGGAGAGAGAGAGAAACATCAATAGGCTGCCTCTCATAGGCACCATGACTGGGGATTGGACTCACAACCTAGATATGTGTCCTGACTAGGAATTGAACCCACAACCTCCTTTTGGTGTACAGGACAACACTCTAACCAACTGACCCCATTTTAAAAACCACCCTTCTGAGTTTCTAAAATTACTAGAGACTGACCCACTTCTCCCCACACAGGGGCCTCCTGGGGCTCCCAGTGTCCCAGCCTGAGTCCTACCAGCTCTCTCTTCTCCCCCTTCCCCTCTCTTAAAAAGGTTACCCTTCTTAGGCATTCATTATCTCTGAACGCAATGTCTGCCCTCAGCACTGAGTTGGGCATCAACCCAGCAAGTCCTAAATCCTCTTACATGCTGAGTTTTAAGCCCTCTGCCAGACTGGGGTTTCTCTAAGTCCACATTCAATTGGAATGAAATCACCAGATGAAACCAAAGAGTTCATATTTGAACAATGCCCCTTCAATAAATATGTTGACTATCCCGTGGTTTTGAGTTTGAACCCTTAGTTCCATTGTTAATGTGTCATGTGACCCTAGCACATTGAAATCTCTAGGTTTCTTACCCATTAATGATGATTAAAAACAAAACTTATGTTTGTGGTGGGGACTTGCCAATAAAAGCATTATGCAGCCATTGAGCTATGGAGCACAGGGATGCCAGGCCAGGCCTGATTCCCTTTCCTTTGTACTTCCTTGTTTTGAGGGATGGCTGTGAAAGTATTAACTCATAGTCAGTTAGCGGGTGTGCTCATCTCTGTGGGCCCCTGTGTCCCAGGTGGGTGAGTGGAAAGCCACAGAGACATGGCTCTAATCTCATACTCTGCTACAGAACTCAGTCCAGGCTGAGTTGTAGAAGCACTACGTTCAAGCTTCAGTCCTTATCGTTTGTGTTGGGTGCCACTCCAGCGCAGGGTGAACCCGGGGATCCACCTCCTCACTGGGCCAATAGTTACTGCGTGACGGCTCTGCGCCAGACATGACCCTGGACCTGGGGAACAACACAGACGAGGTCTTCTGTATTCTAGTTAGATGCACAGACACACACCAACTCCTTACCCAGGCTTGTAATGACATGATGTGATAAATGATATGAAGCAAGCAGGTGCCCTGAACGTGACGACAAAGAAGGACCTCAAATGGAAGCTAGGCGAGTTGAGGAAATCCTGCCTAGAATGTGTCTTCACCCTCCTCCATCCACCAAGCCTGGCTGTGTGGAGGATCCGAGGACAGAAGGAGGTGGATGTTCTGAGGAAATAAGCTCAGAGTGCTATGCGTCGTGGGGGTAGGAGCTGAGGCCAGGGAGATAGGCAGAGGCCAGATCAGGTGGTGCTTTGTGGATGACGGGAAGGAGTATTGATTTTATCTAAAATGTAAGAGGAAACTATTAATGGGTGATAAATAGAGAGTAACATGATCATGGATGGGCTAAGAACATAGGAGCTCACAAGAATATTGATGGATCTGAAATCTTTTGGTGTAAAATATTGGCCCAAACCAAATTTCTTAATCTTTTCTCCCTGTATTTCTTAATATTCTCCAACCCTTGTCTCTAACAGACAGGTCTTCTCCATGTCCCTTGGACATTGCTAAGCCTCCATTGCCATACCTCTGGCACTCTGCTGCTCCCCATAGCTAGGTTCTCTCTGCTCCTTGGTACTTACCTAAGCCCGGTCCTCCTTCAGAATCAGGCCATGTCTCACCTCTTCCATGAAACCTTCTTTGGTAGCCCTTTATCAAATTACAAGATGTAGCTGGCCCCACAGGGAAAAATAAAAGAGGGGGGCCGGGGGAACAGGGGGAAGGTCAAAGTCCTTCCAATATCTCATTCCATCTTTTCCTCTAAGGTCCCTTCCAATAGTTCCAGCTCTAGGCTTTCTCTCCAAACCAACTTATATTTTTTTCTCACCATGAAATTTTCTGCCAGTCATTAAATACCTTTTTTGCTCATCCAACTCCTACTCATCCTTCAAGATGCACCTCAGAATCACTCCTAAGAGAAAACCTTGCTGATCACTGCCGAGGGATGACGTTGATCCATTCCTTCTCTCCAGTCACATCCACTTATTGATTAATCTAAGGTAATGAGACAAAATAAAGCAAAACAAACACGCCTTTGTCTGCATACCCATCATTAACTGGTTTTCTGGAAGAAATAAGGTTCTACCCCTTTAATGATTCCTATTAAAGTCCACCTTGCTTAGCTGTCAAGGAACTTCTCTTGGAGCAATGCATTACTGAACTTTCCCCTTGTTTGATTTCCTAGGAGCTTTTAATCATCAAGGTCACGCCCCAAAGCATGATGTGGAGGGACAAGAAACACACCATATTTTGTCAAGTAAGAAAATGGTGACTGTGAGAGGGACGTGAGGAGCAGACACGCAGGTGGAGGTGCTGGTTTACGAAGCATCTATGGATGAAGAAGGTCTAAAATATTCTCTTAAATTATTCTCCCCTGTGTACCCCCTGGAAAGTCTTTGGGCCCCACAGGGATACATACACCCAGTTGGAAGATTCTTTCTGGAAGATATGGGGTGAAGGTTAAGGTGAAAATAAAAGGAAAGGCCTCAGTGAAATGAAGAGCCGGAGAGAAAAAAGTGGACATGAAGAGCTCAAAGCACATAGTAACAGTGTGAAAGCTGAGGAGGAAAAGCTCTCCCTGGCTGAAGCTGGCTGGGGAGATGACACAAATTCCCCCGTGCAGGAGAGGAGGGGAAACCAGCGCTGGGCTGGCTGCGGAAAGAGAACTGGGGAGTGCATCCCGGAGTGAGGGGTAAGCACAGAGGAAGGCGGCCTGTGAAGGATGAACACATCGGTGCCAGTTTGAGGAAACATCACGTACGTGGTCTCTCCAGTTGATTCCAGAGGAAGTTTCAGGAATCATTGATTTCATCTGCTCGTCACCAGCATGATTAATACATGTTTCAGGATACACACACACACACACACACACACACACACACACACACACATTTTCTCATTAATGAAGCCCGTATGCCTTCCACCAGAAACACATCACAAAGCTCTGGAAATACTTTCCGAGGACATTTCCTGTCCCTGCCCCCACCGCTCCATCTCCCACCACCCACCACCCACCGCTTCTTTGCCTTCCCTTCTTCACCTTCTTTTCTTCTTTCTCCTCCTTTCCTTGTTTTCTGGCCCTCTCCCATGCTTCCCTTTGATTCCCATACTCATCTCCAAAGGCTTTCCCCTGCCTCAGTTGTTCAGTCAGCAATTGACACAGACTTAGAAAAAAATGAACATACTCTGGGCCTCCAGACTCTGGGCCACATCCCAGGGAAGCTGGGGAGGTTTTAGCTTAGAAAGAGCCTCTTGGTTGGAAAATGAATCAGGAAGGTAAGGTGTTGCTGAACGTCTCCAGCCAGGTACGACGTGGCCCGGCACCGAAGGGCTTACCTAGGATCCGTAACCAAATCTATGTTTATTATTTTTTAAAAATGCATATTTATATAGAATTGTAGGATGCCAGAAGGGGAAAGAAAAAGAAACTTAGAGACCATCTAATTCAAAATTTTACAAAAGAGGAAACTGAGGCCAGAGAGGAAAAAAGATTTGTCCGAAATCAGAGGACTGGTGATTTTCCACCTTATAGCCCATTATATGTGGGGAAAGTGAGGACGCATGTGTTCAAAGTCCAGAAGCAATGTATTTATTAACATTAACACAATGGAGCAAATGCACATAGACATATACCATATAGTAGTTCGCGCAAATATAATAGACATAGTGGGCACACCCTCTTCTTTATCTCCTTTTTGTTGGGTTTTTAACTTAATATAGCCAGCTCCTATTTGTCAAAGAGTGGGATTCCTTTGGTAACTCATTTGCCTATTTGTAGCCACGTGGCTATGGTTTAGTCAAACTAGAAGGGAATGGGCCCAGTGATGTATATCTGAGCCGACTTTAAGCTCTGAGGCTTGGATCTCTGATTGAAGTCTGAAGGACCATAGGCCTCATATCAGGATTATCCAACATGATCTATTCTAGTAAGCATTTGGCTGGGAATTAGAATAGGTGGGTTCTGACCCAGCCCTGCCACTGGGTTTTCTCTGATTGACCTTGGGAAAGTCCTTTTCCCACTCTGAGACTCCATGTCAGCATCTTAAGTACAAATGGTACTTCATAGCATCTTGAGAAATGAAGGAAAGCATAGTGGAAAGCACAGGATAAAAGGTTACGTGCTGTAATACTGCAAAGGACTTTAATTTTGATCACTACCTTCCATTTGATCACTACCTTTCATTGCCATGGAGAATGGAGAGGTTTTTGTTTTTGTATTTTTTGTTAATCCTCACCTGAGGATATTTTTTCAATTGATTTTTGTTTGTTTGTTTAGAGAGAGAATGGAAGAGAGGGGGAGAGACAGAGAGAAACATCAATGTGAGAGAGACCCATCAATTGGTTGCCTCCCACAGGCACCCCAACAGGGGCCGGGGATGGAGCCTGCCACCGAGGTACATGCCTTTGACCAGAGTCCAACCTGAGACTGTTCAGTACACAAGCCGACAGTCTAATCACTGAGCAAAACCAGCCAGGGCAGTTTTTGTTCTGTTTTGTAGATGAGATGTCCTC
Source organism: Myotis lucifugus (assembly GCF_000147115.1). Lineage (NCBI taxonomy): Eukaryota > Metazoa > Chordata > Mammalia > Chiroptera > Vespertilionidae > Myotis > Myotis lucifugus. Next base: position 1,410,878 of record NW_005871289.1, read on the forward strand.
ATGTATGCCTCTCATGACATCTCAGTCTCTAGCAGGTGTCTCCCTTTAGGGGGCGCTTTTCTGACCATCCCCTTGCCATCTGCAGCGCTACCCAACTCCCCTGGCCAGCTCACCCTCCATCCTCTGGACCAGTTCCATTTTTCCCTTTGGCACTTATCTCCTCAGCCATATTTCGAAGCATTTACTATCTTTTGCCCGATCTGAGTGTGAGGGCCATGAGGGCAGGGACTTTGGCAGTTTTGCTGACTGCCTTATTCCCAGACCCTAGAACACACAGGGCCTGGCATAGTACATGCTCAATAAAAATTTGCTAAAGAATGCATGGGCACTAGACCACTTGAGGGAATTTGACACGGACAGCAGTAGCAGGAGATGATGGTGATAGCTCAGGTGATCCATAAACTTAAATTTTGTAGCCTGACCAGTTGGTTTGAATACCCAGAGATATTTGCATACTTTTATCAGAATTTCTAAATTTCAGTGATAGAACAAGACCAGGAGGGTTAGGCATTAGCAACTCGCAGAGTGAGGTGTGCTCCTGCTGGCATCCACCTAGAGATGCGGGTGGAGCTGGGAGGTGTGGAGAAATCGCTCATTCTTAAAACACTCAGCCCGCAGGAGAGGTGAGATCGCAAGGAGGAGGTCAAGGAAGGGAGGCAGATGGGCTTAGGTTGCTTAGAGCTCTGACTTTTCCACCAGCTTCTGGTGTGAGCTGCCTCCACTAGATGCATGTCATGATCTGAGACCAACCATTTGCAGACCTAGGAAGCCTGTCCCTGACGGCCTGTACACGTGACAGTCACGGAAGCTTCTGGATTTCTGAGTAGAAGAATCCACCTGCAAAGAGTATTCGGGACCCTGGTGCTTCCGGCATCAATAGGGTAGGATATAACCAGGATGTATTGTACTGCAGGGGCAGAGGCCTCCAGGGACCCTCTGAGCTGGCTTTCAAAGTGCCCTTTGAAAAGTATGCTCAGTCAGCTTAGAGAAACTTAACTTGATCCAGAAAGTCAGTTTTGGGGTCTCCCCCTCTGTGCTGGTTCACAGGGCATATTATATTGTATCCTATTATATTATGTTCCATTTTGTAGATCATACAGGATCGTATATGTATACATGTGTGCATACACAGGCATTTTCTGAGGGAGAGAGAGAGAGAGAAAGAGAGAGAGAGAGCAGACGGGAAGAGGCAAGGAGAGAGGGAGGTGGGGATGTCCCGCATGCCACATGAGCCTGTGGACCGCGGGCAAGGGGCCCAGGCACTCCTGTCCTGGCTGAATTTGTGGCATCCCGGTGCCCCTGCGCTGCTCACATCCCACATGGGGCCCGGACTAAAGAGGTCTGAGCAGAACTTACACAGATGAGAGAAAATGGTTAAATGCAGCTCATCCTGGCTGCCACCCGGGGGTCCAGAAACCCACTCTGGTAGCTGCCATGGTTTGTGTTTGCACATTTCCCCACATCTGCAGTCCAAGGACCCTGGGCTGCTTGTTAGCAATCTCTCTCCTGTTCTGGTTTCGTGGCTGGGCCTCCCGAGACACCGGGCACATCCATGGGAGTCTGCCCTGGGCCTGACGGCTCAGGGGTGGGGAGTGAGCTGTGGGATCACCGGGCTTTGCCGGGGGCTGTGCCCTCCTAGGGAACAGATGGCTCTTCTGAGGGTGTCTCAGTGTGGCAGGTGGGAGGGGGGACAGGGAGGCTCCTCCCTGGTGCCCTCTAAGGGAAAGTGTGTGGAAGAGCCACCTCCGTCCCCAATCTCCCTCCCATGGCTCCTGTGTCCTCTGGTCAACAGCGGGTTTGAAGAGGCTCCTCCGGTGGGGCCATGGGACACCTGAGCTCCCCGCGTCCTCCCGCCTCAGAGCAGGGGGGCCCACCTTGGATCTTTCTGTTCCCCGGGACGATCTGGGCAAGCTGCTCTGCTCCTCAGGATGCTCCGTCCCGCCAGCCAAGTCATGTTCCGCTGAGGTCATGGGAGATGGATTATTTTACACAGGCATTTGCAAACGACGGCTCAAACTTGAATCTACAAGTAGGTGTTGATGGCAGAAACTCCCAGGCATCTGTTTCCATCTCTCTGGCCCCCCCACCCCCAGCATCTGCTCCACACCTTTGCAGCCTGCGGAACGTGTCTGGTCTCCTTTGAGTTTCTGTCTTCCCTGACATACGGTAGGAGCTATGACACGTGGAGCCCAGAGCAGGGGAGGCTGGGGGCCTCAGGGCGCTGTGGGTTCATCTGCCCGAGACAGAGGTTCAAGGCTCAGGGCTGAGTGGCATAGGAAGTAGCCTGTGATACCCAAACTCACCCAACAATTGCCAGCGTCTGTGAGGGGACCACACAGCACTGTTTTCTCTTGTAATCCACTCCCTCCTGCCCCACCTCCTCTTAGACTCAATGTCGTGCCACAGCCAGGAGAGTTTTTCTTGGCACAATCATAGCTTTGTCTCTATTTTTGACTTAAGTCACAGAACAATTGTTCTCAAAGGCAGGGAAAGGGAACATGGAGGGCCTGGGACCGAATCCTTTCTTCTACCTGCTCCTTCCTTTCCTGCCCTCTCCCCAGCCTCATAGCCTGCCCCTCCTTCCATAAACTCTGCAGACATCATGTTATTAAAGAGAAATTTAGAACAGCCTGCAGGAAAGTTTAGGCAACTATTTTAGTCTGAGATACACGCCCCCCCTTGCCCCACGTCCCCCAGTCAGCTTAGAAAAACTGTTAACTTGAACCAACATTCCTTAAACTCTGAAGGTGCTAAGAGCCAGGGCTTTAAAACACCCAACTTGGTGCTCAGTTATCTCACTGAATTGGCGACTGCTTCCAAAAACTCTTCCAAGTGGAGCGCATTGTCCTCCACCTGCAGGATGAAGTCCGGAGAGTGAGCCAAGCTGCTGAGCACCCCTGTTGAGGCGGGACACTGTGCCACGTAAAGGTGCCCCATCCTCTGCGACCATCCCAAGACGCATCACAAGCCAAGCATCCAAAACCCTTCGCACTACATTCTCAAGCAACTTTTCTAACCTGATGTTCCCTAAGCCCGCAGGCGTACCGTGAACATTAGCCAATCTGGACTCGCTGCCCGTAAGCACACCTTGAACTCCCTACCTCTGGGCCTTTGCACAGCTCTTCCCTTGTCATGGGGAGCGCTGCTTCCTCATCTGCACCTAGTGAGTCTTTCCAGTCCTTCCACACCAACCTTAAGGTTTACCTTTTCTGTGGCGTTTACCTTTTCTGTGGCGTTTTCCCTGCCCACACCACTTGGAAGCCACCGCTGTGTCTTCCGACCTTCGGTAGCACTTGGGGTCCATAGACCCTTTGAGACACATTGCACACAGCTGACATGTTAGTCTCCTTCCCATGAATTCCACATCTCCACCGAGATGAGGAGATTGAAGACAGAGCCACGTTCAACATTTCCCGGCTTTCCCACAGCACCAGGCCCAGCGCCTGACGCACACAGTGTGCTCAGTGCATTGTTGATCTACGGGCTGGTTGGTTCAAGTGGCTTTGTGAAGAACCCACTCGCCCTCTTGTTATTTTATTCTAGTTCCTGGAATTTCATAATAACAGAGATGGTTCCAGAAAGCTGATACAGGCGATTTCCTCCCAATAAACCCGTGTTTTCATATGACAGGCTGTGGAGCTTTCTATAAAAGAAAGCCTTTGTTTGCGTTCCATCAAACACATGCCAAATAATAATGATGATGAAACAATATCCATTTATTTAGTGCTTACTCACTTTACAGACTAAATACTTTACATACATTATCTTATTTAACCCACAGCAAAACCATGAGATGCATACTTATATTTTCCCAGCTTTTCAGATGAATACACAAAGGCTTACATCCCTAAAGCCATTTGCCTTGATTCACAGAGCTAGCTAGCGACAGCCCCAGGATCTGAACCCAGTCCTTCTGAAGCTCAAGGGTCTGACCCCCGGGGCAGGTAACAAGGTTTCCCAGGTCTGATCTGCAAGAGTCCGCGGCTTCAAGGCTGGCCTTGTGGTGCCCAGAGGCCTCGGTTCTCACAGGGTGTCTGCCTGAAACTAGATCATAGGCCTTATCTTTAACATGAAACAACTGGACTAGGCCCCTTCCTGTTCGAAGAATTTATGAAGCTACACCAAAGTAAAGACACAGCCCTTGTTCTCAGGAATTTACAGTCTTGTTGGGGAGGGGCCTAGGGACCTTAGTGGAGCAAAAGCCAGCAAAGGGAGGGTATGCTCCAGCCAGGTGAGTGGTGGTGATCAGCAGAGTTCAAGTGCCCGGGAGGATGAGAGAAGCTGGCGGTTTTCTCTGCAAGCAGAGTACCATCCCAGAGATGCTTTTTCTTGAAGGACAATGAGCTTGACCTTCAAGCAAGGCCCTAGGAGCCCTGCCGGAGCAGTGGCAGATGTCACAGCCCCTGGGCGTTTATCAGCCGGGCCATTGTGACCCTTCCACAAGATGTTCCTTGAGCAACATTTTTTTCTGGAATTTTGGTGGGCTCTGACCTGCAGTTTTCACTTCCAAAATAACTTGACTTTTCTAAAGTGGTAATTTCATTTTCATGATAATACTAAACTGAAGCCACATGATCTCTAATTGGAAGCAGGTCTCGGGCCGCAGAGTTGCCAAGAAGCAGTAAGAAACATGCTTATTCTACTACTTTGCTTGAGGCACTCAGCATTTTTGAATGCCTGGGCAGAAATATAGTTTTTTAAATAAAGCCAATCCCTGAGAGAGGAGGGGGCAAGGGGGCGAGGGGAGAGGAGAGCCGGGCAGGGGTGGGAGGTGGTTAGAAATAGGAGAAGCATTTTTTTTTAAATGCAGAGAGAGGGAAATAATACTTTTTATTTTTGTATTTAAAAGTCCCTGTCTGCCTCTGCCATCTTTTAGTGAGATGTGGGGGGGCCTCGTGTTTTGGGAGGGGGTGGGAGTGTCGCTGGGGTTCTTTCAAGTTGGCTGCTGTGACTTCTCCAGCCCAGCAGAGTAGGGCTGGCTCCAGGCAGGACCTGGGAAGGTTCTTTCTTCTGCTTTCTCGCCCACATCACTTCACTTGCTCTATTGACTGCATCCTGATGAGAGACGCAGCGAGCCTCCTCCAGGGGCGGTTGGAGGTTGTTGGACTGTCTCTCTGGAGGGAGACAAGACAGCAATCGCGGCCTCCCTCCTCCTTTACGGAGCGGCAGAGTGTCCCAGGGAAGGCTCCAGAAAACACAAGCACGAAGGAAACCTGTTAATGACGTTTTTCAAAAGAAACCAAACAAACCCCTCTCGGAAAACAAAAATTGCACAACGGATCAAATGCATATCTGAGTTTTTCTGACGGAAGCCAAAAGCTGTTTTCTAAATACAGTCGGGAGCTTGGTAATCACATGGTGTTTTTTGGAGACTCGTCCCTTCCTGCTGCCCTCAGTGAACTGCAGGGCCCCATTTTAGACAAGTTCGCTGGAGGGGACTCCAGGTTCTGTGGTTCTGTCCCATCCTGTCGGTTAATATCCTCCAAGGCCGCTCTGAGCCTCCGCCTGCTGGCAGCCCCGCGGGCCTCCTCCTGGCAGCAGCGTCCCTGTCCCTTCCCCGCCTGCGTCCCTCCCACCTGCCCTGTCCCTTCTGGCCTCACGTGTTTCTGCCAGGGCTGCCCATGGCCTGGGCTGCACTAGCAGAATCCCTGGCTCAATCCTATTCTCCCTCCCCCACTTTGCACGGCGTAAGGAAGGAAAAATATAAAAAAGGAAGAAGGGAGCAAGGAAGGGACAAAGTGGCCACGGTGGGCAAGACAGAAAGTTCTAGATTTCAGTTTTAGCTGTTGCCCATAAAAAAAAACCCCACTGCACCCTGGGTTGGGGAAGGGTGGCCCAGAACTTGGGTTGAAAGAGAAAGTCTCCAGGGGGAGAATATTTAGAACTGCAACCACAATGCCTCAAGATAGATGTGACTCAGTGCCTTCCCAAAACATGGATTTCAGATAACTATCACGTTACGTCCTCCTTGTACTTGTCCCTGAATTTTCCTAAGGCGGTCCTGGGCATTTTTAATTTCAACCCTGCTGTCGCACACCCACTTCAGTTTCCAGGGAAGGCACGCAGGTGGTGACAGTCCAGTGGGGACGTTTGCTTTCTCCCGATGTCCCCAAGGACCCCCAGGCCCCGGGGCCCTCAGGAGCAGAAACATCTGGTCCATTTCAGCAGTTTATCCACAAGTTCAGCCAGTCATCGGGACATTGGGTCTATGCAGTGCCAAACATCTGGGTTGGAATTTTTTAAACCAGACTGATTAGATGTTTTGGCATTGTGTAGACAGGAATTCAATTTATTAATAGTTATTCCCCTACTCATCTGAGATTCTTGGTAACCGGTGTTCTGGTTCAATGAAGAAGAGGTATAAAAAGTTTTTTAAATTGGATTGCTTTAAATTTTGGAGGTACCTACATCAGTGGTTTGGCTGTGTTGCCTTTTCACGGGTTGAAAAAAAAATTGACCAAAATAAGATGGTTGTGTTGATCGTTACAAAACACAACCTTCCATGCCCCAAATTCATTTAAAAAGAATTAGAATTTTAATGTGTGTGTGTTGTTGTTGTTGTTGTTGTTGTTTTTAAAAAAGCTTAATACAGATAATTGGGTGACTTCAAAATTACCTACAAGGATTAGGTTATCTCTGGATTTTTATACTTATTTTTTCAAGTAAGATGAGGAGACCATGGAGGGCAGATATGATTTTTTGAAAAGCGTTATAATTGAATTGGCCGCGTCTTTTAAAGGGTGGAACTTAAACTTTATTTACAGGACACTGCAAGATACGAAATTCCACATGGAAATAAGAAACCTGTTGTGAGGAGAAGCTTCATCTAGTCTGTACAGTTTGGAACTGTTCGAGTATAGTTTCACTGCAAAATTGCTACTATAACAAACCACATTTAAAGGAGTTCTTAGTAGAGAAACAGTAAGACAAACGTATACCAAAGTAGAACACAACACACAACTCTATGCCCCAGCTGTACAACCTAAAAGTTGAAGGTCCCAGGAGGGTCGTCCTGAACTTGGAGTGTGTCGCCATCACAGATAGTTTCTGGCACAACATTTTGATCTTCCTCTTCCTCGGGAGAGAAATATTTCTCAACCAAGTTTATGAAGCTCTGTATACAGACTCGTTTTCAAGGTTTTGTGGCGTTTCAATTTTAACTGGGCGCAGTTTTTGTTGAGGATGGTGGCGGCAGCAACGTGATTATAGAGGCACATGGAATGTGCGTTTAATTTTTTTTTCATTTACTTAGGTGTTTTATGCTGTTTACCTTTCCCTTGTATGTTCTAGACTGCAAGTAAATAAAAAATGTGTCATTTGCACTTGAAAACTCCTGGTGTTTAAAACACTAGTGAACTAGAAAGACTTTTTTTTTCTCCCCCAAACAGTAGGAAAAGTTAATAACTTGTTAAATTTTTTTTTTTGTGTGTGTGCACGCTAAATTGCTTTCATCTTGAAGGTGGGAGGAACTAGGTGTCTGGAGAAAGCCTTGCCCTGATTCTGGATGCATTTTAACCACCAACTCTCTGTGTAAAAGCCTCGGCTGATTCCTTCTCAGTGCATGAGCCCTGGTGGAGGCAGGGGAGGCAGACATTGGTGTTGGTCTGACTGGGAGATCTATGAAGTCAGGGCCCTTCTCAGGTGAGATTTTCACGATGGTGTCTTGTCTACAGATAGCTGGTAGCTGGTCTTCCTGTGAAGGGACTGAAGTCAGTCAGGTCCTATATCCCCAGCCTGATGACCCTGCTATTGTCCTTTTTGGAGTCCTCAGGAAGTTATCACACCTGGCGAAGCTGGCCTTCAGAAATGAAGGCGAAATAAAAACTTCCCCAAACAAACAAAACACTGGGAGGGGTTATCACCAATAGACTTGCCTTATAAGAAACACTAAAGAGCATTCCACAAGCGGAAATGAAAGAACGCTGTCCCATCGTAAAAGCATATGAATGTGTAAAACTCATTAGTAAAGGTAAATAAAGAGTCAAAGTTAGAATCTCTACTACTGTATTAGTGGTACATAAGTCACAATTATAGTTTAAATGTTAAAAAACAAAAATAACTGTAACTATAGTAGTTTAGATACACAATATAAAAATATGTAAGTTGTAACATTAAAAACCTAAAATGTAGGGGGGGGGGAAGACAATAAAAAATAATGATTCCATATGCTTTCAAAGTTATCAACTTGAAATAAGATATTATAATTATAAGATATTTTATGTAAGCTTCATGGCAACCACAAAGGGAAAACCTGTAGTAGATACACAAAAGATTATGGTCTATGAACAATTGTATACCAACACATTGGACAGCCTAGGAAAAAGGATTGAATCATGAAGAAACAGAAAATCTGAATAGACCAATTACTAATAAGGAGATTGAATCAGTAATAAAAAACAAAATAAAACAGAAGTCCAGGATCAGAGGGATTCACATTTAAAGAATACTTCTCAAATTCTTCCAAAAAATAAAAGGAAAAGGATCATATTCAAACACAATTTATCAGTATTACCTTGATAACAAAATCAGACAAGAACATTACAGGAAAAGAAAATTATAGACCAATAACCCTGATCGACATAGATGCAAAAATTCTCAAAAAATATTAGCAACTAACTTCCACAGTGCATTAAAGGGATCACATACCTTCAGCAAATGGGATTCATTCCTGGGATACAAGGATAGTTCAACATCCACATTAGCATTTAACAAAATGAAAGATAAAATCTTTTAATCATCTTAATAGGCGCAGAAAAAAAACATTTAAAAAAATCATACTTGCCGGAGCCGGTTTGGCTCGGTGGATAGAGCGTTGGCTTGGGGACTGAAAGGTCCCAGGTTCGATTCCAGTCAAGGGCATGTACCTGGGTTGCGGGCACATCCCCAGTGGGGAGTGTGCAGGAGGCAGCTGATCGATGTTTCTCTCTCATCGATGTTTCTGGCTCTCTGTCTCTCTCCCTTCCTCTCTGTAAAAAATCAATGGGGTATATTTAAAAAAAAATCATACTCAATGGTGAAAACCTGAAAGCTTGTCCTCTAAGGTCAGGGACAAAACAAAGATGTCCACTCTTGCCACTTGTATTCAGCATAGTACTAAAAGTCATAGCCAGAGCAATTATGCAAGAAAAATAAATGAAGGTGTCCCAATCTGAATGGGAGAGGTAAAATTGTTTCATTTTCAGATGACATGATATTATATATAAATAATTTTAAAGACTCCACCAAAAAAAAAAAAAACACCTGTTGGAACTAATTAATGAATTCAGTAAAGTTGCAGGATACAGAATCAATATTTAAAAATCTGTACACTAGCAATGAGGTAACAATCTCATTCACAATAGCATCAAAATCACAAAGTACTTAGGAATTAATTTAACCAAGGAGGTGAAACATCTCTATACTGTAAGCTATAAGGCATTGATGAAAAAAATTGAAGAAGACCGATAAATGGAAAGATATTTTATGTTTATGAATCAGAGGAATGAATACTCTTGAAATGTCCATTCTACTCAAAGCCATCTAGAGATTTGATGGAATCCCTAGCAAATGTCCAATGACATTTTTTAAATTGAAATAGAAAAAAAAATCTTAAAACTTGCATGGAGCCATAAAAGACCCCAAATAACCAAACAACTCGACTATTCAAACTATATTTTGTTTTACTAAATAAAACAGTATGGCATTGGCATAAAAATAGACACATAGATCAATGTAATAGAGAACCCAGAAATAAACCCACACATAGATATCATTAGAGAAATGCAAATCAAAATCATCTTATTCTCTGCATTAAAATTGCTATTTGCTATTGAAATAATAAGGAACATTTTGAAAAGATCTTTAATTCTCTGAAGTATGACCTCCACTTGTCTAATGTCCTGTAGGATCTTCAATTAACTGAACTTTTCTATAGGCCTTTTCATACACATCAAGAATGCACACATGTGCCCTAGGCAACCAGGAATGAGAAGAGAGAAGAGCTAGAGAGCCCTCAAACTCAGGGAAAGGAGATAAATTCAGCCAGTCACCTGAATGAAAAAAGACAAAAAAAAAATCATTTCCTTTATCTCCGAGAATATCTTCAGTCTACAGTGGCTTGGACTGGTGAATTTCAGTCAATGTGTTGAAATAAACACTTGCTGTTAAACTCAGTTGAATGATTTAAAAGGACAGCAAGGCTGTGATGATTCACAGAGCCCTCATGCTGAGAATGTGGGTTTTTTTAATGAGCACCCAAGTCCAAGCATAAGTAGAATTAATTTCTCACTGTATAGCAACTTCAAAGTCATAAATAAGAGAATTACTTTTTTCTCCCCAAAATGTTATGTCCAACAAAAGTATGAATTTCCAAATTAACTTAATAAGTGATTAAGTCTTATAGGGAAAAAGTTTGAATTCTCCTACAGTTAACTGGGCCACAGAATCTTAGAATTTAGGGGAATACAGGAGCATATCTAGCCTGACCCTTGCATTATGCTCAGAGCGGTATAGTGACTTGTACTGACACTGCCAGAAATTTCTTAGTTCTTCGTTCTGTCCTTTTTTTAAAAATCCTTACCTGAGGATATGTCTATTGATTTTAGAGAGAGGGAGAGAGAGAGAGAGAGGTGAGAGAGAAACATCAATTGGTTGAGCCCCAACTCGGGACCAAACCCACAACCTAGATATGTGCCCTGATGGGGAATTGAACCCACAGCCTTTTGGAGTATGGAATGACAAACGCTCCAACCAACTGTGCCACCCCACCAGGGGCATTCTGTCTTTCTTGTAGAGCACAGTCCTTTGCCTGTCACTGTGCCTCCTAAATGACCTAAAGTCATGGGAAGTCAATTGATCTGGAATAATTAATGTGGCTAATCAGACAATGTGAGCCTTTAAAGTCCATTCCCTTCAAAGACTTTGTAAGAATTGGGGGAAAACAAGCTAAGGGAGAAACACAGCAGACCACCCCAAGCCACACTCACCTGAGTTCAGTAGCCAGGGCTGTGTGAATACCGGTTCTGAAAAAAGTTTAAAAATAAAATTAATGTTAGGGAACAACACACTTTAGTAAGAAATATCTCAAGCCTATAGTTTTAGAAAGAGTAATCCAATCATCCTTGTTCGGGATAACTAGTATCCAAGTTTTAAGATCTGGCTCTTAGAAGCGTGGCCTCTGGCAAAGTCAGCAGAGTGGATGGGTACCACCCAGTGCTGCTCCTACACTGGTCAAGACACAGGCTGTTCAGTCAAGTGGGGGAACAGCAATGCCTTGAAACTTAAAAGTCAAATGATAGAAGACTCATTAGATTTCATGCTTTAACTCTCAATAGAAGAGTATGTAGCCATTTAAAATTATTCAGATATATGTCTGTTGACATGAAAAGTTTTTCACACCATGCAGCTAAGTGAAAAAAGTTGACAAAACAGAAGCCCTGTCCTTTTCAGGTTTTTATGATTGATCAAATGGTATAGACACCCAATGAAGGAGTTCTAGTAAATAAGATCATTTTAGTTCAATTATGCTGATTATTTTAGCTACAAAGAAATATGGAAATTTAGGAACAGAAGCTGTAGGATAGCAAATCATGCTGGGAATAGGCATGCAGAACCTAGACCCTGGGAATAAAAAACACTCAGGTGTTACTTTAAATGGTTCATTCCAGAACTTTCTACCACTTAGTTTTTGTTTTGCAAAAAATTTTCAGGGTATAGATTTCAATTAAAAAACAGTTTAAAAACTATAATACAGAATGGAAAAGAAAACCATAACTTAAAGTGAGAAATCTAATTAATGTCTGGATATAGGGATCTTTGTTATTGTTGTTAATCCTCACCCAAGTATGTTTATTAATTTCAATGAAAATTGCCTTTTCAACAAATTGTGCTAGAATATATATGAAAAAAATTAACCATATTCTATACCTCACATCATACACATAAATTCATTTAAAATGGATCATAGACAACATGAAAATATGGTTTCTAAAAGGTCTTTGGACTAGGGACAGATTTCTTAGAGCATACACAGAAATTAATAGTGATTAAAATGATACATAATTTATTAAAATTAAAAATTTCTGCTCTTTAAAAGCTTACTGCAAAGGCAATGAATAAACAAGTCTTAGATTGGGAGAAACCGTTTGCAATCTATTACTTGTTTTAGTACTTGTGTACAGAATATGTAGAGAACTTCTACAACTCAATAAATAAAAAGACAAAACTTGAACAGGCACTTCTCAAAAGGAGATAAATGAATGGCCAATGAGTGCACAAAATTGTGCTGACTATCACTCAGAAATGCAAATGAAAATTACAATAATATGTACTATTCACCCACTGGAATGGCTAAAAATAAGAATGCCATCAACACTGAGTGTTGGCGAGGATGTGGAACAAACAGAACTCGCAGACATATAAAAAGGGAGTATAAAAATGGAATTAACATGTTTTAGTTGGCTGGCTAGGGCTACCATAACAAAGTACCAACGAATAGGTGACTTAAACCAGTGGTTGCGATCCAGTGGTCCCTGGATCACTGGTGGTCCGTGAGGTCCGAAAGGTTGGCGATTGCTGAAACAATGGATTTTTTGTTTTTTCACAACTCTGGAGGCTAGAAGTCTAAGATCTCAAGGTGCTGACAGAGTTGGCTTGTCCTGAGGCCTCTCTCCTTGGTTTATAGATGGCTCTCTTCTCCCCGTGCCTCCACATGATCTTCCTTCCGTGTGTTTCTGCATCCTTAGCTCCTCTTCTTATAAGGACAGCAATCATATTGGATTAGAGCCCATTCTAATGACTTCATTTTAACTTAATTACCTCTTTAAAAATTCTATCTCCAAACACAGTCACATTCTGAGGTACTGGGGATCAAGACTTTGACATGTGAATTTTGGAGAGACACAACTCAGCCCAAAACATCTCACTCTGAAAGATAGTTTGGAGGTTTCTAATGAAATTGAACATACCTCTATCTTATGACTCAGTCATTTTACTCTTAAGTATTTACCCAAGTGAAATTATATCCCCTCCACCAAATACCTTGTACAGAAATATTCACTAGAATACTACTCAGCATGAAAAGGAATGATCTACTGACATATGTAACAGCATGGGCAATCTTACAAATATTATGTTAAGTAAAAGAATACATATCACAAAAGGGTAAATACTGTATGATTTCATTTGCACAGAGTTCTTGTATAGGCAAAGCAAATCTGTTGCCAAAGAAATCAGAACAGTGGCTACTTCTGGTGGTGGTGATGGGGAGGGGTGTTGACTGGGAGGAAACTTCTGGAATATTAGAAGTATGCTACATCTTGATAGGGCATGTGTACATAGACTTATGTATTTATCTAATCACAGTTACACCTAAGATTCACAATATGTAAATTATATCTCCTTTAAAAGCATCTATCTATCTATCTATCTATCTATCTATCTATCTATCATCTATATAAGCTTAATATGCAAATTGTCCCCTCAGAAGTTTGACAGGGGGACTGGGAGTTCAATCACTCGCTATGACATGTGCTGACCACCAGGGGGTGGTGTGGAACAAAGGAAGACCTCAGCCGGCAGCCAGAAGGCTCGATTGGCCCTGATTGCTGGCCAGGCCTAGGGACCCTACCTGTGCATGAATTTCATGCACCGGGCCTCTAGTAAATAAATGAAAAAATCTAAATACTTATAAAAATTACCTGAGAATTGTCACAAACTCAAGTATGTCTAATTATTTTGCTACCAGTTTTGTACAAAAAAGTATGGGCAGGCACTCTTGGAGCTTATCTGGTGGCCTGGCCCTCAGCTTCTCCAACTCCTGGGCCAGGTATGAACACAGCTCCAAGGGGAAGGGCACCCCCAACATCCCCATTGGAAGTGGTGAGAGCTGCACTCTGCCCGTCCTGTTTGTTTTGGCATCTCCCACTTCACTTCTTCCTCTCCCAACTGCCCACCCAGACATCAGGCAAACGAATCATAGAAGCCACATAGTCGATGTCCATGACTGTGAGGCCTACCTACAGGACATGGCCTGCCTTCCATGTCACTCATAGGTTGTGCTTCTCTGACTGCACTTGGCATATTGGTACAGGTGCAGTGCTAGGTAATGTGAACCATGAGGAGACTCACCAACAGTGGGAGTCATTTCTAGGAAGAGAGTACAGCATGAGAGTACCTGTTTGTGTTTGGGCACCCCTTTTCCTTTCTGTGGGGCCTTGGCCAAGTCACCTAACCAGGGGAGTCTGCAAAACGTGGGCCATCACCCCTCCTTTCATGACCTTGATGAACTCCCACGGGTGATGCTAATTGTCCGTCGTGATAGAGATTATTTCCTTCGTTCCCTCTAGGAGTGTGGTCTTATTTAACCCGAGGCCAGGGAGTGGATGGTTGGGCCTTTCATGGTCTGTTTTTGGATCTTTCTAAGACATTTAAGTAAGAGGGAGGAAAAGTTAAAATAGGGGCTAAATGGAAAAATGAGGATCTCAAGGAAACAGGAAACTTGATGTGCTGTGGGATTTCATTTCTCTTGTGCAAAGCACATTTTCTCCAACCGATCATTTCTGAAATAAATGATCCACAATCATTTAATGTGGATGCATCGCAGACCTGGGCTGGGCCCTGTAATTTGGAATAAAACATGACTGACGGGTTGACAGAAAAGTTCGGCCAATAAATTACATACATCCTGTTAGTACAGTCTCATACCTAAAAATATCTTCAGAGGCTAAAGAGAAACTGGCAGTGGCTATGGATTGACTGAAAAAAAAAATCATCCATAAAAACTAAGCAAAATTATATCCACACTCCCCAAGCTGTAGTTAAAATTAATTTGCTTTTAGACCAAAAAAAGTCACATATGCCAGTGCAACAGGTCGTTCGTTGAATTCATTCAGTAAAATGTTCATTCAGACTAGTTTGCTGGTGTTGTGTAGGCTCAGCAGGTAGGACTTACGTTTTCTCTGAAACAGAACCACAGGATGTTCCCCTCCTGTAGATGTGGGCTGCATGTCACTCCATGGAGTGTTTCTGTTTTAGGAAGAAAAGTGGGTGATACTAGTAGCAATAAAGATGACAGGATTCTAGTTCTGACCAATCAAATGTGCTCACTTGCTTCAGTTTCTCCATCCACAAAGCAGAACCTTTAATTCCTGTAATACCAACACTTGCTGCCTTGTAGCTGGAAGTTGCTTCTACACAGTTTTGCGAAGTGCATTATGCCCACAGGAAGCAATTCCAGGCTTCAGATTTTCTCAGATAGCGCTCAGGAGTTGCCTTCCAGCTCCCTGGTGGAAGACCAGCATCTGGCTGCAAAGGAACTCCAGGTGAGCATAATCTGGGTTGGAATTGGGAAGGCGGTTCCTCAGCTACTGCTCCCCATCACTGTTGCCAGTTCAGGTCAGAAAACCTAAATAATTTGTTTAACCTGATCCCCTTTCCCTACCTTGAGGGAAAACTCCTATAAGCTCACTGTAAACACAATTATGCCATGTGGGGCTTTCATTAATCTAGTACAAACCACAGCCTGACATACACTGGGCAGGATTTACTTTTTTTTTTCTTCACCCATTTTCAGTACCAGCTTATCCTCACACTTCCCACCCAGAGGTGGTGGTTTGTAGAGTGTGAATTGGGGGAAGAGAAAAGTTACCAGAGCCAATCTCTGCCATGGCAAAAGCATTCTCCAGGACCCAGAGATGGCCATGGATTCTTAGGGTAGAGTCTGAGGGGACTCCAAGTTCATCAAGAAGTGCTGAAGAGATCATTTTCTAAATGAGGAGACGAGTCCCAGAAGTCACCCAGCTTGTGAGTGGTTTTCATTCATTTAGCAAATGTTAATTAGACACCACTTTATGCAGATACTGAGGGTGGCACAAGGATGCAGAGGTCAATAAGACAGATATGGTGTCTACCCTCAGAACCTCTCTTTCTCTTACATAGCCTGTAGGCTCAGATTTAGCTATGGACAGCCACAGCTTCACGCTGGCGGAAAACTGTGTTTAGTAGACTCTTTGGACCAAAACCCACAATAACAAAGACACTTAACATTTCATTTCAGTGCATGAAGAATATTTATGTGTATAACTAAAAATTATTATTGTACATAAAATAGAAAACTTCCAGGAACCATCTTTATGTTTATTATGTATGATGAGCTCTAGTATTTTCTGTTTTGTTTTTCAGAAATCTGACTACGATCCCCTTGAGAAGGTGAAGGGCTGTTTTGTAGCTGAGCATTCCCTGAAGCCTAGGGGTGTGGTGACATTGGTAGAATTGTGATTTAATGAAGGCTTTCGAGGATTTGGGGGATTATGGTGTGGAGGATGAGGAACCAGCTGCTTTTGCTTGCTTGAGGCACTGGGGACTGAGCTGGAGGAAGTGGACTTAAATGGTAATGGCTGTGATTTAGAATAGACAGAGGCTAGCGGCAAAGGCTACCAGCAGGACCTTGAGGAGGCTTCTTCCTGGGAAAATGTCATGACGGGAATGGAAGCAGTGGGAGGATAACAGGTCCCATAGAACCTGTAGCATGGAAGTTTGGGGATCAAGACTCATTGGAAAGTGGCCATGTGGTCTCAGCAGTAGCCCGGACAGAACCCCTCCCTCCTGTCCCCCCTCACCCTCAGGTAGCATAGTACATACTCAAAAGTTAAGGGACTCATGGCTCTAGCTTCTGGGAGACTGCCTCCTTCGAATCTATAAACCAACCCTTTTACACAACCCATCTTTCCCAGTGAATTAAAAGAAAGAAAATTCAGAATTATTCACAATAGTGGGTTGGTTCCTCTGAGCTCTAGGAAGGAACTGGAGATGTTTATTTGGAGAGGAAAAGATTAAGTCCCAACAAATGTCTCCAAATAGTAAAAAAACGTGATGATGTGGAAGAATGAGTAGATTATTTATTTACTTATTTACTAGTATATCTTTATTTTTTGGATGACAGAACTAGAATTGATGGGTGATAGAAATAGGGAAACAGACTTTTCAACTCAAAGTCAGAAGGAACTTTCTAAAGAGTAAATGCTGCCTATCTCAGCAAGTGTGATCGCAATGACCAAGGTGAAGAAATGGTTGGGTTCATTTGCTCACTCACCAAGCTTTACTGAGTTCCCTTACATGCAGTGTACTGTGCCAGTGCCAGGAATAGATTGCTCTTGAGGGTCTTTCAGAAAAAATTTCTGCATTGATTGAGAAATAGAATTTGGTACTTAGATTTCTTCCAATTCTAGAATCTTTTTCAAGGTTGCAAAGGTGCCTGTAAGTTAAGAAAAAGAGCTGTTAAAGCCCATGCAATGAGGGCACCTCTGAATAGTGTTACATGGCTATTGGGAACAAAGACTACCGCAAACAGAAATGATTAGGGACTTTGGGATTATCAAGAGCCTATCTTACATTGTTTATCTTTAAAAGTTCCCTACTACCCATAGGATAAAGTTGGAGTTGTTTAGCCTGGCCAACTGATCTACCAAGTCATTGCAATGTCTTATCTTGCTGCCCCCAAATGGTGATTCTCCAGGCCAGCCTGTCTGAACTACTCATTTTCCTTTGATATTAGTGACGATACTCATTCTCCCAGCTTTCCGAATGTCTCTCCTTTCCTCTCCACTGTACTCCTCATGCCCACTAGTCAAAGCCCTTCTTGCTCTGGCCAGTGTGGCTCAATTGGTTGAGTATCATCCCTTCCACCAAAAGACCTCTTTGATTTCCGGTCAGGGCACATACCCAGCTTGTGGGTTTGATCCCCCGTCAAGGTGCATGTGGGAGGCAACCAATCTATGTTTCTCTCTCACATTGATGTTCCTCTCTCTCTCTCTCTCTCTCTCTCTCTCTCTTTCTCTCTCTCTCTCTCTCTCTCTCCCCTCTCTTTCTCCCTCCCTCCCTCCCTGTAAAATCAATAAAAACATATATTTTTAAAAGCCCTTCTTTATGAAACCTTCCTTGACCTGCTTAGTCTCACTCTATCTTCTTGTTATTGCACATCCTGTCTGTATTAGTCTTTTGGCATCTCTTGGGTTTAACTTTGGGCACACATCTAATTTACCTCACCAATTGGATTGTGATCTCCCTGTGGGCAGAGGCCACACGTTCTACTTTGTTATATACTCTTGCCACAGGGCAAAGCATACCTTCAATTCATGTAGAATTGGCTTCAAGTGAACAAGACCTTTCATTATCCATTCTTGTTGCAACACAGTCACAGCTCAGGCCTATTGTTCATATGAATGGAGAAAGTCTTGTAGATAACAATGCTGAAAACATTTCAAGATGTCTGTAGTAGGTTCATATTTCATGTGCATTTTGAACAACAAGGGTTTTTATTTTTATTTTATTTATTTATCAAAAAAATCTTATAGCATTTACATGTGGGCCAAGAACTAGCCATTTTGGCCCATGAGCCTTCTTTGAAGAGCATGCCCTTTCTTGTTCTCATTTTCTTTGTCTTGGACAATTGGTATGGCTCTGCATGGTATGTCACTCACTGATTTCAATTCTGCATGGCTGGTGAAAAAAGAAAAGAAAAGGAAAAACTGGAATCTGGAAGAGTGTGCAGAATCTTTGGGGGCAGGCTTCTGTCTTCTTGCAGGTTTGCAGTCATCTAAAATGAGCCACACCTCTCTGACTTCTCTAGCAAGACTTATAGTATTTCTTCACAGCCCACTTCTTTTTTACAGCTCTGTTGATCCCATTCATTTCACACAGGTCTCTACTTTTCTGCTGCTTCTTGAACCATTTCAGTACTATGGCATAAGATCTCTATGCTTCAGGAGGTTTTCATCCAATAGTGGAGTAGAGGATGGGCCATAAGAAGATTCTCAGAAGGAATATTTCTTCTTGGAGGGTTGTCTCATTGACCCATTTAAGCATGGAAATGAGGTGTGAAGTGTAGTCACATCAGTTTTCTCCTAGAGGAAATCAGTTTTCTCCTAGAATAAGGAAAGTTTAAAGGGAGTTTATCATTAAGCTTTGCCTTATACCACCCTCCTCACTATCCTCACCACACAGACACACACACACACACACACACAGTCTTTTTCTGGGCTTCCAAATATCTCATGGAACTGTAGTTAAGTTATAGTAAGTTAGAGATTTATCTTTTCAAATATAGTAATAATACCTCATTTTCTGGAAACACAGTATTTTTCTTAACCAATAGATTTAAGAGAACAAATTCTGGGATTTGCATGCTAATGACCTTACTCAGTCACCTCTGCATTTTACAGATGAAGAAACTGAGGCCCAGAGAGGCTGAATCAGTCTCCTGAGACCACATGGTGCTTCCTTGATAGACAGGACGTAGACTTTCCAACTCCTGCATCCTGGTTGGTTGCTGCTCACAGAGGATGATGACAAATCCCAAGAGCTCATGGATATTCCTTTCCTTCATGGGCTCAGCACCAGCAGGCATGCTCTGAAGAAAATTGTTGGTTGACTGCTGTTTTATTTGGATGTACTAATGCTAGCCTTTGTTTTGAAATTGATTGGCACTGTTTCCCATTATCACAATAGGTTAAGGCTGAATTTATTCTGCTGTTATTCAAATTGCATACTTTTCTAAAACGCTTATTAGATGAAAGCTTGGGAAACCAAATAGGTTGTATCTTTCCAAGTAGTTTTTAAAAACACACGAAAAGAGTGTTTTCTAGATGATAAGAAATGTATTAATTATTGGGGATTGATCTTAAGGATCTAAGGGGAACATTGAAAGTACCAAGAGAGCTTATAGAGAGAGACCACATTTCCCAGCTCATGCAATGCTTGATCAATACAATTCAGTTTGTTTTATCAAACATGACTGACTGCTGAATATGTACTAGGCAGTGCACTAGACAGGAGCTTTAGATGCAGATAGAGGAGTGTAAGACCTTGTCCTTGCCTCCGGGTACAAGCAACCTAGTGGGGAAACGTGAAAGCATTTGAACAACCTCCAGAGTCATGCTCCTGGTTGAAGAAGATAACTTTCCTATAAGAAACAATTGTTCTTTGGTCAAAAATATATGAAGAGCTACATTGTCCTTAAATCAAGTTCTCACATTTGTCTGTAATGTTTTCTAATATTTCTTTAATTATGTATAACATTTGTTGGATTCTCCTGATGGAATAACAAGTTCCAAGCATTTCTCATGGATAAATGTAGACACTATACCTGTGAGATATCCTTTAAATACATGATGCTGTATTGGATGGAGTATGCTCTTTGTTAGTCCCCATGCTACTTGATCTAAGCTCCCGAGTGAGGGGGGCGGGGGGACGGGGAGGGGAGGAAGCCATCAGGGAAGACCTTGTTTTCTCCTTTGTAATTGCGTAGATATCTTGTAGATAATGGTAACATCCCTTCCAAGTTGTTCCTTGCTGAAGAATCTTCTATCAATCTTTTTAAAAATACTTCAGTCTGTCCTTCATTTCTCCCTTTCTCACTCTCTTTCTCTTGTTTCTTTTGCTCTATTTTCTCTGTGTGTTTTATGAGTTGCCTTGTGCAGCTCATTACAGCTTTCTGAGGCAGGAGAATGAGAACAATGCAAATGACCCTAGTTGTGTTGCACCATGCCTTACATCAGGAGTTGGATAAGGTATCTATATATTTCTATAAAGCAATCATGCTGATGATGTGCCTGGACTTTTATGGGTCTTTTTGGCCCGGGCTACACATTGGGAAGATGTCTTCAGGGAATAGCCTATAGAGTCTTCCGCATTCCTTTCTTGTAACCAGTTGCTTGTGGGACGCCAGTTGGGTTATGAATCGCCTGGGTGCCAAGTGTTTCTTTTTGTTGTTGTTAGACTTCCAGCATGCATGCAGAAATGCTTATGTACTTTGGCTTATTTTCCATCCACTTCCCACACCTGTTGCTTGTCTGATTAGGTGTGCACATAAATTGTCCCAATTTCCCCTTATGTGAATGGATTCTCTCCAAATCTCTCTAATAAGACTCCTGAATCCAAGGCTTACATTCTTCTTGTTGGACTCCCATCCTGTTAGAGTGGAAGGTGCCCCAGCATCTACTCTAGTGGTACCTATTATTGTTCTTTTTAACTTCAGAAGCCTTTTTACAAACCAAAATTTAAATCTTAAATGGAAGCTCATCTCAGTAGCATTAGTTTATGCATTTATTTAACTGTATGTGTGTGTGTGTGTGTGTGTGTGTGTGTGTGTGTGTGTGTGAGAGAGAGAGAGAGAGAGAGAGAGAGAGAGAGAGAGAGAGAGAAAGAGAGAGAGACTAAGCTTGCCACTTGGCTCCGTGATGGCACACTCCGGAGCATGTGTGAGATGGGAAGGGTGGCTCTGCTGTGCTTCCCAAGGTTTCAGTTCCTTTGAACTTTCACAGTATATAGTCAGGTGATTTAAGGGTTTTTAAAGAGAAATCTTGGCTCTATGAAGTTCTCCTTGATGTGCCAATCTTAGGACCTTAGAAATATAGCTACTTGGATTGAATTAGGGATGGAGACTCGTATCCTTTCTCATCTTTATTTCTTTCCTCTTCTCCCCCGTATATAGGTCCCAAGAAGCATGGTTTGTAAGTTAGTGAAGTAGCTTAATTCCATTCTATGTGCAAAGAAAGCTAGACATACAAATAGGTTTGACTTGCTCAAGGTCACACATGCTAGTAAAAGATAGAAATTGAATTTTTCCTCCCTTGACTCAGGCCGTTTCTCTGGAAAGAGCGTATGGGCTTCCCCCTCCTTTTCATTTTTATTTCAAATCTCCTCTACCACCTTGTAAATATTTATTGCCCATGATCTGGTGCCACTTTAGTTCCAACTGAGATCACATTTCCCATTGATCTGTTGCCAAAGATCTCCCCTTAAACTCTACCCACTTCCAGTCTTCAGAACATCACTGCCACCCACAGCTTTTCACCATCATCTCATGCAAGGAAGCTCACACTGATCTTTGCCAGCCACTTACCTGGGCCCTGCTCACTACGTGAACAATGGCCTAGAACAGTGGTCGGCAAACTCATTAGTCAACAGAGCCAAATATCAACAGTACAACGATTGAAATTTCTTTTGAGAGCCAAATGTTTTAAACTTAAACTATATAGGTAGGTACATTGTTATTAACTTAAGTAGGGTACTCCTAAGGCTTAGGAAGAGCCACACTCAAGGGGCCAAAGAGCCGCATGTGGCTCACGAGCCGCAGTTTGCCGACCACTGGCCTAGAACACCTTGCACATTAAAGTCCACCTAGCGTCTCGGCACTCAGTAACCATCACCTTCCCACCACTGGATTTAGGGGGATATTGACAATGACCTGGCCCTGTGCTGGGCACATTACAAAAATCATATCGGTCCACTCTTACAGCTTCTTGAGGTCAGCACTGTTTTCCATTTTCCAGTTGAGGAAATGAGGCTCCGAGAGACCGCACAGCGAGCGGCAGGGCTGGAATCTGAGCCCAGGTTTGTCTGACTCGAAAGCCTTAGACCTCCAGGCTCCCCTGCCTCTCAGTCATTTAGAGCCAGGACTTCCTTACACCATCCGTGCCCACATTTATTGTCTAAGTAACTGTAATGATTAAGGGAATCACGGGGGGTGGGGGGGGGGGCTGCTGCTTTATGGAGCAGTCCACGTTGATTTAAACTCCTGTTTGTAAAGCAAAGACGATGGAGGAACTTGGTCATCAGATTCTGAAATACGAAGGCAAAGCAGGCCGTTTGGAAGCTTGAGGTAAGTTTAGGGCAAACAAGGAAATAATACTTCTCCTAGCACGTAATAAAGTTATGGAACTCATTACCCTGAGAGGCGGTACAGACAGGAAATGTAAATGGATTAAAAAAGAGTTTGGACAAATTTATGAATGACAGAGTCATAAAAGGCTTCTAACAGAAGCTGGAATATACGAGGTGTGACTATAAAGCAATGAAAATCTATTTTTTTTAACAAACACCAGGACTTGTATATCCAAATAAATATATTTTTCCTTCAAAGTAGTAGCCTTGGGAGAAGACGTGCGTATTCTAATACTGCTTGCTCGCTCAGAATGGATTTGGAAGCCGTGGAGAGTTAGAGGCTTAAGTTCACCCCCCACCCCTTTTACAGATGAGAAAACTGACACCGAACATAATTAAATCACTTGCCCAGGGTCCCACAGAAGCAGTTCTGGGGACAGAACCCTGATCAGCCAATTTCTGGTTTATTATTGCCCCTTTCACGGCCGCATGCCGTGTCCAGCTACAGAGTTCTCCAGCCTTTGCGACGAATCTTTAAGCTATCCTAATGGTGGTCAACCTTTGTCCTCTGTGAATGGGTTTCTAGACCACTCAAAACGAATTTAGAGCTAAAGTTGATGATGAAGATGTATGTTCAAGCTGTATATTAATGTTATTTGTTCAAAACCTGAGAAGCTTTTTTTTTTTTTCTAAAGAAAGGGGCAATAACGGTGTTTCTTTTGCTACCTGTGAACTGGCTCCCTGCTGGCACCTTCAGCCGGTCCTGGATGGGTAGCGCACCGTCACTTCTCGGCCACTTTTCAGAAGCCACATCCTTCAGCTACGCTGCTGTGGCACCTCCTTTCCCACAACAGGGAATGGGAGGGCAGCCAGGGGCGGTTGCTCTCTCCAGGCCAAAGGAAGTGAGCAGAGAAGCAGCCCTCTGGGGCAGGAGGAGATGGCTGTGGAGCTCCCAGAACTCCTAGAAGGGATGCTGTAAGGACCCGAGTCCTATCTCAAATTGACAAAGGTATTCTGAACAAAGAAGAAGGAGAGAGGAGACCTGACCAAGCAGGGTTAAAACCTGAGCATTGACCTCTGTTGTCATTGAAAAGATGAAGGAAGGAAGGAAGGAAGGAAGGAAGGAAGGAAGGAAGGAAGGAAGGAAGGAAGGAAGGAAGGAAGGAAGGAAGGAAGGAAGGAAGGAAGGGAGAGAATTGCGCGTTCAGGTGAAAAGGAGACAGGGTTGTGATCCCCCAAACTCATCAAGAGCCAACCAAAGACAGTGGTCCTGGGAGCTCATCGGTTTGTGTTCGCTCCTGCCCTGCCAGTTAAATTCACTTTGATCACCAAATATCTCTTTCACTTGGACTTCTAAGAAAAATAAAGGGGGGCGAGTAGAGGGAGAGTGATGGAAGGAGGAGACAGGCATAGAGAAACCCCAAAGTCCATGAAGCATGACAGACTTTTGCTTACAATTGGAAACGTCGTTTCTCGAAATGGATTCACGGCCTTGAACCAAAGCTAACAAAGAAAAGACAAACATGTCACTGAAAGTAACATGTTGACATGTGTTGATGTCTCAGCCAAAATTTATAACATAACCCAGAAGGAGCATATGAGATGCCTGGCCATGCGTCCTGGTTGATGGCGTGTGTCTGGGGAATTCTGGCGGGAGATATCCCCGAGGGTCAAGGCCAGCCAGGCAAGCTGGCAACAGCAGCTCCACGTCCTGGGGTTGTTAAAAGAATTAACCTTTGTTTTATGATGCTTGAAGCAGACACAACAGAAAACCTGGTTTGGATAGAAATGGAAAAGAAGGGCTTATCAGATTTGGGGGAAACTTTGGAAGAGAATCATTAAAAAGAGAAAAGATATATATCTATACATGTTTACATGCACAAGCACTCACACTGAAAACAGTGAAGAGGATATGACCAGGCAGTTCTTGTGTGTAGGTGCATATATACATACATGGCTTACTTCACACACATGCACACTCTTTGTCTCACACAACAGAAATTGTTATACATTCTTCTTGGCAAAGAAAAGGAGGGGGAGACATTGAGCCTCCGTTGTAGGCGAGAAGTTGCTAATAGTAGGAAACTGCTTATTGGGAACACTTCTACAATTCCACTTAATCCACCCTGGCTTCAACCCAACCCCTCGG
The DNA here is from genome assembly GCF_000147115.1 of Myotis lucifugus. Classification (NCBI taxonomy): domain Eukaryota; kingdom Metazoa; phylum Chordata; class Mammalia; order Chiroptera; family Vespertilionidae; genus Myotis; species Myotis lucifugus. The sequence goes on from NW_005871289.1 coordinate 1,435,665, forward strand.
AGCCTTGCCGCGTCAGTAGAGATGCAGAGGTTAAAAAGCACTTTAGAATGCTATTTGGGAAGAGCTCTGATTTGGGGGTGGGGGGCCTCCCACAGACTCCTGCAATGAGGCTTGTGGGGAGGCCGCTCCCCAGAGCAGCACTGTTCCTTTTGAGCACAGTTTGGGGGGGGGGTGTGCTTGACTTACTCCCCAATGTGGGGATGATGTAGATATGACTGTGGGATATGTGTTGTCTTTATTTAGGAATGGAGCCATTTTATGGCTTAAGACTATTTTTGTGTGCTTTGTTTTTTGTTTTTTCCCCCCCGGGCTGTGTTGCTGATCAGCAGGCTGGATAAGAACTTCAGAGGGGGTCTCAGCCGGTCTATTCGCACCCCTCTCCATCCCAACCCCTGGCCACTGTGTCTCAGCTTGGGACGCAGTAGACCTCTTTAAATGCTGGTAAATATGACTTCTTTAGAGAAGACCCATTCATTTTCAAATTAGGGGATGTATTTCAAGTTGAAAAACCATCTTCACAGACACTAAGAAATGAGAGACCACCAATGTTTGCCGGACATGAAGGGGCAGAGAAGATACCAGAATCCCTGGGTCCACCAGTAACCTCAGGGCTAGAAAAGGAGACACCTGCCCATTCTGTTCCATCTCCCGCGTGTTTGTGAAATAGCCAAATGTGGCAGTGCCTAACTTTGGGAGCTTGTTGTCCTTTGACAGAATAAAATACATTTTTGCCACCCCCTGCCCCCATTTCTAAAAAGTTGAACAGAGAAAGTTAACTTCCGGTTCATTGTGGCACCTCTTTTGGGATTTAGATGGGATGATCTGTTGTGTTCAGGTTTCAGAGGAAAATTTTGCCAATGAAAAGCAACAAAAACAAACAGGATTCAGCAGGAATCTTAGAGTTTCACAAGCCCGAGGGCAAACGTGTAGCCTGAGAATATCCCTACCATCCAGTTCTGGCCCTTCTCAGGGGCTCTCCTTGCTGCCCTAGGGCAAGTGTTCCTCCCACCCTCTGAACAACTGACTGCTACTGACATCATTTAAGGAAATGGGAAATAGAAACTGGTATTATGGATCCAATAAGCTACTGGGACGTTAATAGGGAAATTGAGGCATGAGGTGTTTAAGGACAGGTTCAAGCTGATCCATGATCCTGGGCACTCAGAGAAGATCTGAGTTCTGGCTCAAATGTGGGGTAGGGAGCTGAGTGAGGGGGTGACCGCTGGGCTGTGCCGAGCAACCCCGAGTCCTGTAGAAATGTGAGGCCGGGTCGGGGAGTGAAAACTCAGAGCTCAAACCAACCAACATGCATGGCTTGGGAGCCTTACTTAACTCCACTACCGTCTAGCTCTGCACAGTGGGCCAGTTATTTAACCTCCGCACCCTCGTCTGTAAAACAGGGATGATAATGCCATTTGATTTGGCATTTTGGTAGTCAGGGTAGGATGTTGGCATTCACACGAAATTTTATGATGCTAAAAAGAAAACAATCAAAATTTCAGCCTTGAAAAATGAGCAAATACCTTATAGGAAGACACATTTCTGCCTCACACGCATCCCTGAGCCTTACCTTAGGGATGAAAGGGAGTTTGAGGATGAACTAGGCTCAAGAATGGGGGTGGGGGTCAGAGATGGGTTGGAAGTTACAGATAAATGGAACATAAGCATATGACTTCTGAGCGCTGTCAAGAGGGCTCTCTTTAAAATGCCCTTCTTTGGATGATAAATTCCACAGGCTTGGGAGAGGGCTTAAATGAGATAATGTCTGTAAAGAGCAGAGCACATGGCAGGTTAGCAATCCTTCCCCATTCACCGCTCCCTTCATCCACCCTTCCATTCCCCTCCCTCCCTCCCTCTGGCTAGTTTCAGAACCAATGCTCTCAACTCCAAGCTACAGGAGTCCATCCTTAGCTGCTCTTTCGCTTTCAGAGGTTTTCATTACCCACAGTCAACTGTGGTCCAAAAATATTACATGAAAAATTCCAGAAACAAATAATTCATAAGTTTTAAATGGAGCATCATCTGAGTCCTGTGATGAAACCTCACACCATCCCGCTCTGTCCAGCCTGGGACGGGAATCATCCCTCCGTCCAGCGTCTCCACACTGTGAACTAGCACACTCCCTGCCTGCTAGTCCCTTAGTAGCCGGCTCAGTCATCAGGTCGACCGTCAAGGTATCACAGTGCTTGGGTTCAAGTGACCCTTATTTTATTTAATAATGTTACATAACTTTGATTACAGTATATTATTGTGGTTGTTCTATTTTATTATTGGTTATTGTTGCTTACTGTGCCTAATTTATATATTAAACTATATCACAGGTGTATATGTACGGGAAAAAAAATATAGTATATACAGGGTTGGGTAATATCTCGGTTTCTGGCATCCACTGAAGGTCTTGGATCATCTTCCTCATATAAGGGGGTCTACTGGGTGCTGCCTCATAAACTTAATTACTCAGAAACTGAGTCCTGTCTTGGCACAGAGGGACTGCTACTAATTCTCTTGGTAGTCAAAGGTCAGGAAACCACAGTTCTCAGTCAGCTGAAGATTGTGTTTGTCGAGTCCCTTCATTGCATCAAGCACCCTCTTTTCAAGAATCCTTTAGGTCTATTGATTCTCCCCCTGGCCGGGTCATTAGCTAATCATTTACTGTCCCCGGTTAGATGAAAGGAGGGCATGACACTGACCAGGGTTTCAGGAGCCCACCGTGGAGATGAGCTGAGCTCACAAAGAAAAGCTGGCAAACTGTAGGGGCTTGAGGGCCGCATTGTAAAGGGGGGCCCAGGAAATTGGGGGTGGGAGCTGAGTAGACTGAGCATCCCACATCGATCAGCCTTGATCATCGGAACTGCCCCTTGGGCTCAAAACTACACTGCTCTGAGTCCGACCCCACACCCAGGAATGGGGTGTTGGGAGAAGGTCACATCCTGCGATTATTTTAAATTTCCCACAGGTAACAGGGATTCCTCCTCACCCCCTACCCCAGCCTAATTTCCTGTGAGACCCCATCCTATTGGGGAAGAAATTCTATATAATAAAAGCTTAATATGCTAAGTGTTCGGTTGTCTGGTAGGCCATTCAACCAATCAAAGAGTAATATGGTAATGATATGCTAAGGCCACTCAACCACTCACTATGACGTGCACTGACCACCAGGGGGCAGACAGTCGACCGGTTGACCAGTCGCTATGACGTACACTGACCACCAGGGGGCCAATGCTCTGACCAATAGGGTAGCTTACTGCTGGGCTCCAGCCAATCAGGACTGAGCGAGATGGGCCAAACATGCCCTGGAGCCCTCCCTTCCCCAGCTGGCCAACCTCCTGCGTCCCTCCCTGGCCCCGATCATGCACTGGTGGGGTCCCTTGGCCTCCTGGCCTGCGCCCTCTCAGGCTGAGCCCCCCCCTCCCCCCGCACAAATTTCATGCACTGGGCCTCTAGTCTTTAATAAAGACATCCAAAGGGGATTTTTTTGTGTCTGAAAACACTTATCAAAGTTACACCTCTGAAGGAGGTTAGCATGGGTAACACTGTTGCTGGGTTTGTAGACGCCCCTTTCGGAGGATCCCAGGGACCTACAGCCTCCTCAGCCATGCGGGGGTCTCAGAGTTCCCCCTGCGAGTGGGCTGGGCAGGGGCAGGCCGAGGGCTAGGCTGTGGAAGAGCTGGGCAACTACACCCACACTGACTTAGACCATCGTGTAAGTTTTCTTCTCAAGTAATTTTGATCACCTTCCTACATGCAGAAATATAGTTCTCCAGCATCTTCTTAAGGTTTGCAGTAGATCCTCCGAGATGAAGGCGCCTTTTAAATTTTTATTTTGAACTTCATAGCTTGTCTTCCTAAGTCACTTGCAAGGGAGTCCTTAGTGAGCTGGGGAAACATCTCCCCAGAGGGAAGCAGAGGCTGACTGGCTGACGTTAGGCGGCACTGCGGGGGTCCGTCTTGGCCTAAGCCCCCACTCCTCACAGTGGGCTGGGTCCCAGGCCCCGATGTCTGCAGCCAGGGCACACATGTGGCATTGCAGCCAACACACACAATTATGCTATCCCTTAATTAGAACCCTCTCTTTATACACAGGAAAGCCTCAGCTGCTTGTCAACGAAAACATATTTGTACCATGGACTTAAAAATACACACACACATGAATTGCCAATTATTCCCCATTCATAGACTCTGGCAAGACACAGGCGAGAGCTGTTTGCTTTCCCTTAGGCCAAATTAAGACTTGCCTTTCATGGCAACTTATTTGCAGGAGTAATTTTCCACCTCATTTAATTAGACTAATTGATTCAGCAGTTTTATCAAGGGGTAGCACAGGCCGGGTGCTTGGGGCAAATTACTCTGTGCTCTTTGGACTCACTTTGAGCAAAGACCTGATTAACTTTACTGCTTTCAAACCGAGGTCGGCCCGACCCTGTGTGTCTGCCTCTGTGGGAAAGGGCACGCGGAGAGCCACTAATTTATTGAGCGCTTTGAAGAGAGCTGGGTGTTGAATCCAGGGGTGAGTCTGTCCAAGGCACAATTAGGCCACTGAAGCATGAAAGTGAGTTGTAACGACTGGTTCTGGGGCACCTAATGAATTGAGCAGGTTCCAGTGCAACTAGGTATTCTCGTTCTCGTCAACCATTAGTTTGCATTCTGCAGGAGCTGCACTGCAGACATGGCCATGTTCTAGTGCAGTGATGGCGAACCTTTTGAGCTTGGCGTGTCAGCATTTTGAAAAACCCTAACTTAACTCTGGTGCCGTGTCACATATAGAAATTTTTTGATATTTGCAACCATAGTAAAACAAAGATTTATATTTCTGATATTTATTTTATATATTTAAATGCCATTTAACAAAGAAAAATCAACCAAAAAAATGAGTTCACGTGTCACCTCTGACACGTGTGTCATAGGTTCGCCATCATTGTAATCTAGTGCGTCCAGTGGATGGGCTGTCAGGAATGATTTTTAGGAAAAATAACTTAGGGGGAGATACTTAGATCTTGCTAAATTGCAAATGGGTTTCTGCCCTATTTTCCATCTTCTTCTGAACCCTTTTCTGGTAAATGTGTGTTTCATGAAATGTTGGGTGTACAACAGTGGTTCCCAACATGGGGCACATGCCCCACAGGGGGGCAATTTAAGTTTTAAGTGGGGGGGGCAATTCAAGAATGAGTTATTGCCGAAACCGGTTTGGCTCAGTGGATAGAGCGTCGGCCTGGGGACTGAAGGGTCCCAGGTTCGATTCCGGTCAAGGGCATGTACCTGGGTTGCGGGCACATCCCCAGTAGGAGATGTGCGGGAGGCAGCTGATCGATGTTTCTCTCTCATCGATGTTTCTAACTCTCTATCTCTCTCCCTTCCTCTCTGTAGAAAGTCAATGAAGATATATTTAAAAAAAAAAAAGAATGAGTTATTAACAGTCAATTTTTTTGCATTTCTTATGGCTCAAGGGGCCTCACATATAGCATATAAATATATATTGTGACATATTTATGCATTTCAGTTCTCTATTATGTGTTTTGAAACTTTATTTGCTATTTTTCATGTCACTTCATATTATTATTATTTTTTAACAATTTCTTAGTGATTTCTTCCTCAGTGCTTCAACTGTCCTTTTGTTCTTTTATTTTTCTCTTTCATGGATGCCATGTTCTTTAAAAGCTTGTTTAGACCAAGTTAATGGCCTTTTAGGCTCTCTCCATGTGAATAGGAGCTCGATTTTTGAATAATAAGAGTCATATGTCACAGGGAGGGCATCAGGATTTTAGAGATGCTTAGGTGGGGCATGGCCAGAAAAAGGTTGGGGACCACTGGTGTAGAGGAATGGCTACGTAAGGAAAAGGAACTACTTAGAAGCCAGTGTTCATTGAGGCCCCACTATGGCCAGGTATGTGCTGGATTCTTTACATGTGTTCATTCATTTAATCCTCATTACCACCTTGTGAGCTAGATACATACTTACGAGGAGGCATGAGAGGTGAAGGGACTGGCCCAGAGTTACACAGCCAGCAGGACCCAAGCTCTCTGCTCCCTGTCACCACTCTGGAAAATGCTTGTGGATGGAGAAAAGCAATCTGCTTATAAGCTATGCGGAGGGCTATGTGTTCTACTTTTGTATTGATATATAAACGTCTTCCTGTTAAATTAGTAAGGAAAGTGAGACTGGGTGTCAATGTTGGTTTAAAGCAGAAGCTGGCAAACTTTTTCCATAAAGGGCCAGACAGTAAATATTTTAGGTTTTGTGGGCCACATATGGTCTCTGTTACCACTACTCAACTCCGCCTTGTAGCACAAAAGTAGCCACAGACAATATGTAAACAAGTGAGTGTGACTGTGTTCCAATAAAACTTTATTTACAAAATCAGGTGGCTGGTCAGATTTGTCCCTCTGGCCATAGCTTGCCAACCAGTTGTCTAAACAAATAACATTGATGGTATTATATGCACTTAAACCGTCACAAAATGTTCCGAAACCTTAACAACCAATCAAAACCTATAACCCTTCAATTTTCTTTAAATATAAAAGCATTCACGTTTTCAAGTGGAGACTTATTTCTTGAGGCTCATTCTCTCTCTCTCTCTCTCTCTCTCTCTCTCTCTCTCTCTCTCTCTCCTTTCTTCTTACAGGTGACAATTCAGTGAGTTGCATAAGTTGGCCCTGAGTTTGCTATTTTCCCAACCTACAAACAAGGGTGGTCAGGCCACCTGGCACACCAGTGAGCGGGGTGAGAGGCAGAGCCCCTCTGCAATGAACCACCTGACTGATTACTGGGCTTTTGAGGCAAGTAGGCCTCAGGGAAATTCCAAGAGCCCGAGGTTGGCAGTGACACGTAGTGGGGTGCACCCTGTTGTCACTGACCAATGACAAATGTGTCTTCATTCTGCATGCCATCAGGAACACCTCTGTAATAACTTTTCTGTCTTCATTAAGTTCAAGTTTGCAAGGAGACTCTCTGAAGCCAAGTTAAATACTCTGAGGCTTTATGTCTGCGATTCAGGCAGCTGCCACCCAGAGAGGAGAAATGCGGGGCATTTGAGCTGCTCCCACAGAACAAGAAGGGGGGATGCTTTCCTCCCAGAGAAATTGACAGACTGCAGTCGATACTTTAATTAAAGTCATATAGTCTTAAGAAGAAAGATAAAGCCACTTGAACCTTCATAACTACAAGAATCAACTGCAAAATATAATTTCTATGACAACTTAAAAAATGTAGCTTCAAAATGTAAAAGGAGGGATGGTGAGGAGGTGGTATATTTTTTCTTTACATATCTTTTCTTTTTCTCTTGTTATGAAAATAATATCTTGTTTTTGTAGAAAAGCATCAACTATAAAGCACTTAAAACAAAATAATAAATAGTAAATAATAAAGAATTGTCTCACCCTCTAAAATAAAGAAGGAGAATTTTCTTGAACAGTTTTAGTTTTTGTTATTGTATCTGGAGTCAGTGATACCTTCTAGATCAGAGCTGGAGGCTGGTGGCTCTATGAACAGAGCTATAAGAGAAATGACACACTGATATTGGAATGAGGAGAGGTGCTCCGCCCTGCTTGATGTGTGTGCCTCAGTTGGCTTCAGACGGGTGTGTGGAAATGGCTTCAGATGCCTGAGAAAGGCTTGATTTGGAGCTGACCTTGGAGTCCTTGAGAAGGAGGGTAGCTGGGAGTCGGTGGCTTTCACGGGTGCTACGAGGTACCACATACTTGGTACCCCTCTGCCATGATGCTCAGAGGTTGTTCTTAGTTCTTATGCGGCTGTAGCCTTGCTGCCGCCTTTGGGGAGCTTCTTGCCTCTTCCTCTCTTTCTTCCTGTCTTCAATATCCCTGCTTCCTACCAGTTCCAACATAATCCCATTTGCTGCTCTGTGTTATCCTGCAGCTGAGGGTGTCCACCACCAGGGAGGGAGACTGCAATTTCAGCTTAAGTTCCTGACAAAGAATTGCCAACCTAACCCTGTGGATAATGGCTGAGGTTCTGAATAGAAATTTGAGAATCACCAGTGTTGCTTTGGTGCAGGTATGTTTTAGGCTAGATTATATGAAGGGCACTGTTCCAAGTCCAATGCACAATATCGGCAACTTGATTAACAAGACTACAAAAGCATCTTTCAGAGAGAATGATTTGAGCATTTTCCCTTCAATAGGAAAAATGTTTCCAGGTTCACATGTAAACATGAACTACATTTTCAACAAAATATTTGGAGCTTGTTAAATTTCCATTAATTCAACAAAAATTTATTAAGTCCCTCCTTTTTGACAGATATTATGTTACACTCAAAAATAGAAAGGTGTACAAGACACATTTCCTACCCTCGAGGAGATTCTCAACTACTTTTTGTTCTACTACATCACAAATGTACCTGGTACACCTGTCTAGTCACTCTTCCATTTGTGGAAGTTCCTCCACATGGGATGAGTATACATCCTGGTTGGTTTAGGACAATCCCAATTTATGCCTATTGTCTCAGGGGAGTATTGGTCACTCCATCTTTTACTCTCCAAAATGCCTCAGTTGGGATGATATAATGATGCAGTAATCCTAATGATAGGCCCTGATATATGAGAGGGCCTAGGAAGACATGGTTTTACCCAGTGACCTGCTCTTTTGTTCACATCTGGTTGACCCTGTAGTAAACATCTGTTCAAAGAAAGCCAATCAGATTCCCTGTCTTGAAAATTTGCACTGAGACCCATGGAGTTGAAGTCAGATGGAGTAGCGGCCAGATCTGTTACTATAACAACTCAAAGCCATATTTGAAAGCTACCATTTTGGTGGAAAAGGAGCCAAGAGTCTTAGGAAGAAGCCATGTAGTGGTGGTGGTGTGTGGGAGTGTGTATGACAGCCTGTTTTTAGTCATTAATGGATCAAAAACCACCTCCGGGCTTGCAAAGAAGTATGGCTTCTACTACTTTTCAACCCTTCTCCCACGAAATGCCAGAGGGCAACTGGCAGTGGGATGAGACTGCCTACTTGAGTAAGGGCCATGAGTGCCTCAAACCATTCTCTCTTCCTTTCCCAGGGCTCTTCTTCTCTCTGAAGTCAGAGGATGGAGACCTCAAGAGAATCACTCATAACTTTTCATGTAGACCCTTGAAAGTAAGTCCAGCAAATAGAGGTTAAACATTTTATTCCTTGGTTGTGACCTCAAGTCGGCAGGCTTGAGGACTCATACTAAGTGCTACTAGAGGGGCAGAAAGAATCCTTGGGAGATAGCACAGGGTGCCACCAGGCAGAGATAAAGACTTCTTTGTATAGTTCCTGAGAGCATGGAAGATAGATCCTCTACATGCCATGGACTCCAGATTTGGGACTAGGAAGGGCAACCGGAATTTGTGGCCATAGTCTTGGCAGAGGCCAAAGCCATTTTGGAACATCAAAACAAGTAGGTGAATTTATTGGCTGGAAGACAAGTAAAATAGATGGCCTATGCCTAAGGGAGTGTCTCTAAATTGAGTCCTTTATCAGCAAGGCTGTTGGAACCACCACTTGACTGTTTTGAGTTCCTAGATAATGAGCCAAGTCAGCAATTATGACCAACCAAGGAGAAGTCTGAAAAAGTAGAAACTTGCTGTGAGCAGTTACATAAGAAGATATGTAACTTCTGTCCATCTGCTCTCCACCCCAACATGAGAGTGGCGATGAGTAAGGAGGCGTGTGAAAGCAGACTGTATCTCACTCTCTATCCGCTGGCCAAGCCATGTCAGCTCCCAGTGTAGCCTGTGCAGAGGCTGAGAGGGGGAAAGAGAAGAGCTGCCCCTTAAATATGGAATTGGAGACTTAAAATTGACAGTGCTGGCTCTTACAGAATTAAATTGAGACTACTTTGGTAATAAAGGTGACAGAAAAGGGATGTTGTCATCTCAGCTGTGGTTAAGAGTGCTGCGCCCAGGGAGAACGGGCAGTTCAGCAGAGCCTAGTTGGTGGCAGATACTAAATAAAGGAAACAGTTTCATATTTATTTCCCAATGAGTTGAGATTCCTCATTAAGCCAGTTTGTGGATACAAAATGTTAGTGGCTCGAGATTCCTCATTAAGCCAGTTTGTGGATACAAAATGTTAGTGGCTCCCTCAAATTCAGCAGCTATCTTCCCTGGCAAACCTTTGTAGCCCAGCATGATCAGTACTCCAGCATTGATCAGTACTCCAGCATGATCAGGTACCACAATATGATCAGCTGTTACCATGCAGATTCAGTTTCCCTGATACCTGACATCATGGTTATGGCTGTCCAAGTTCAATGGGAATTAATCAAAGAAGCCTCTATGTGAGTAAATCAGATGCCCGACTTGATTAACACACTGCAGTTACCACCCTTGATAGTTATGTCACGGTTCATGTACCAAAACTCTGTTGGACTCTGAGCCCAAGACATAACACCAGGTTTTATACAAATTCTTAAATTAAGCTGTTCCACTTAAAAATGACAACTGAGCCCTTCCTTGTCATAACAGTGCAGGAACATTGCAAGTTGTGTGGATGAGGGAGTTAGGTATTTGGATTTGTGCAGGAGACACACAGCACTGGGCAGAAGCAGGCGAGAGCCTTCACCTAGAACCCACTCAGGAGAAACTGGAGATGAGCAGAACGTGGTAGCTGCCTAGTCATGACTTTCCAGGCCTTTCAAGACTTTCTGAAATGGACTTCTCTGACATTTCCTTGATTGGAATGAACCACTTTTTACTTGATTCTAGACTGAAGAATGCCAATAGTTGCACCCAGATAAAAGAAGATAATTGTCATTGCAATTCTGAGGATAGGACATGGAAGCAACCTTAAAGGTTGTTTAAGATATTCATTTTTTTCTGCTTTTGTGAAGAACTTAGACACTCATTTTGCTAGGACATCCATTATTAATAGGGACAATGTTGCTCCCAAGGGAACAAACATTGGTTGAGGAAGATTAGATATTGCAATGGTTTGTGATCCTCCAAAGCTCAACATTACCCATCAACATAAACAGTATATAATGTATCTTTGGTATCCAAATTTTATAAGGGCAGGGAAATAATTTGGAAACAAATGTCTAAAAAGTTTCCTTGGAGGAGATATAATGATCTAGGGAGGAAACAAAGGACTGAAAATGGAGTCCTTTCGATTTAAAATGCTAGACAATGTTTTTCTACTTTTACTAGACGTATATAAATTCCTCTCTAGATGATTCATGGGAGAGAATTAGTTTTATAGATGGTCTCTGCTTCTAAATGGATCTTTGCTTCTTTCCTGGCTTCCCTCGGGGTCTTAGGCACAGAGAGAACTCCTCCAGACACCAGATCCTGCCTTTTTTTTTTTTTTTTTTTTTTTTTTGATTTTTTTTTAATTTCCAGGCATCCTAAGTGTTATACAGACTTTGGGCTAGAAAAAATAATTTCCAGGTTTCATATGAGCAATATTTGAGGTCCATGGGTATTTTTATGACTTAGTCCTAGATGAATGTGACAAAGTCTGGAAGTCTGGAATTTGTTGAGGACAATTTATTCCACGCAAATAAAAATGTAGAATGAATTCTTAGAGTGTAGCAAAGTACACTGCTGTAAGTTTCTATGCATGAGTACTACATTCCAACAAGAGCTGGATGCAGTCTCCCTCTATGTTTTGCATTTTTATGGGCAAAGTTAGCCAGAATTAATCAGCCACATTGTTCTCAAATAGGAATTGTTAGCCAACTCAAGCTGGTACCTCATGGGCCCTACAGGCAGCAAGCTTGGCACAGTGAACACAACTCTTTCCTCTCAGCCTGATGTACTCACAGCACTCTCTTTGGCATGCTGGCTGGCCTGTGATACTTGCCAGAACCACAGCCTGGTGATCTTTGCCTGGATCAGTGTCCACTGCAACCAGCCTTGGCAACCTTTCCAGCTCTTTCTGCCCTCTCTACTAGCAGGTGAGGAAGTGTGGTGGAGCTCAGAGAAAGGATGGTTTGAGTGAAGCTCAAAGATACCACGACCAATTTACATTAATAATTCTTGTCATATGTACCTTCCAGGGATGCAAAGCTCTTTCAATATTCAGATATTAATCAATGTATTTCACCATATCAATAAGCTAAAGAAAAATCATATGATCATATCAACTGGTTTAGAAAAAGTATTTGACATCCATTCATGATAAAAATGCTCAGGAAAAAGGAATAGAGGAAACTTCTTCAAATTAATAAAAGCCATCTTCAAAAACCCTATAGTTGGCATTATACTTAATGGTGAAAGACTGAATGCTTTCCCTCTAAGTGTGACAACAAGGCAAGAATGTCCATTCTTACTATTCATTCTACATGGTTTTAGAAGTGCTGACTAGTGCAATAAGACAAGAAAATAAAATTAAAGGCATGCAGATTGGAAAGGAAGTAATAAAGCTCTCCTTATTCTCTGATGATATGATTGTCTAGCAATCATACATGGACACCAAAATAAAAAATACAGTATCACTTATAATAATGTTAACTAAATGAAATACTTAATGTAAAACATGTTCAGGACTTGTATGTTGAAAACTAAAAAATACTAATTAAAGAAATAAAAAATTATCAAAATAAATGAAAAAATGCTCATGCATTATACAACTACATAATAAACATGTCAATTCTTTCCAAATTGATATGCAGGTTTAACTCAATCTCTATCAGAATTATAGGAAAGTGTTTTGTCAGACAAGGTTATTCTAAGTTTTTTTTTTGTTGTTGTTGTTAATCCTCACCCAAGGATATTTTTCCATTGATTTTTTAGAGAGAGTGGAAGGGAGGGGGAGAGACAGAGAGAGAGAAACATCAATGTGAGAGAGACACATCATTGGTTGCCTCTCCCACATGCTCCCCAACCAGGGCCAGGGACCGAGCTTGCAACTGAGGTACGTGAGCTTGATCAGAATTGAACCCAGGACCCTTCAGTCCAAAGGCTGATGCTCTATCTACAGAGTCAAATCAGCTAGGGCTATTTTAAAATTTATATGGAGTAGCTTCTCTGTCTTTTGGCTAAAATTAAGTGTAAAATTTATATTGAAAGGCAATAATTTGCACTAATTTTATTATGAATTAAATATTTTTTATGTAAGGGTGAGTTATTCTTTTTCCTGTGAACTGTTTTTATCTTTAGACTATTTTCCTATTTGAGTCAAGTTTTAAAAATTTTTTTCATAGCAATCTGTAAGGATTTCATTGTATATTTAGGAAATTAGCTTTTTATGATATGAGTTGCAATTACTTTTTTTTCAATTTGTCTTTAATTATTTGACCTTTTGTGAAGTTATTTTTCCCCATGCAGAAAATTTAAAATTTTAATTTGTCAAATTTATTAAGTTTTCTTTTTATGGCTTTGGCATTTTGTGGCATACTTTGAATGGCCCCTTCTCCTCTAAAATTATTTTTTTTAAATTGCTCCACATTTCTTTGCATACTTTCATGATTTTATTTTTAATCAGGCTCTTTCTGCCCTCTCTGTTAGCATCCTTACTTTGTAGGCTTTGGTCCTTTGGGTCACGAGATGGTTGTGAGCCCCCAGGTATCAAGTACACATTTTGAGAAGCAGGCAGCCAGAGTGAAGGGACAAAGGAATGAAAAAGTCAGACTGTTGAGTCTGTTCCTTTGAAAAAGCTTTCCAGGAAGTTCCAGTGATCAACTTCTGCTTACACTCCTTGGCTAGAATTGAGTCATGGCCACTCTGAACTTCACAGGAGTCTGCTGATGGGAATACTTTAAGCTGAATTGATATCCCCCGCCCAAGAATCTGGGGTTCTGTTGTAAAGAAAAAAATAATAGTGACATCGGGCAAGTAACTAGCAGTGTCTGTCCCAGCTATTGCATGGCACACAGGCCCGTTTCCTGGGTCACTGCTTGTCTCCAAATGTGTATATTTGCACTGCTTAACGGGCTTCTAGCATTTGCCAGGAATCATCTGATGTCACTTAAAAACAACTTTTACACTTTTTTTCCTTATATTTTAAAACTTCTGAAATCTATCCTACCCTTAGGTGGGATCTTTTAGGCATGCTGAGAGATTTCTTGGGTCCTTCCAATCTGAAGATTCTTATTCCTCAGCTTACGAAATCTGTATCCCTCCTTGTTTTGACTTTTCTCCTCTCCCTTGTCTCTGTTCTCTCCTCCTAAAACTCTCATTAGATGTTAGATTTATCTTCCATGTCTCTTATCTTTCTTATCACACTCTTCATCTCTTTTTCTTATTGCTCTACATTATGAGATGTTGGCTCAATTATAGATCCAAGACAACCACCTTTGTCTTTAGCCTTCTCTGTTCTATTATTGATATGACTGCTTTATTTGGGAAACTATTACTTTTTCATTTCCAGCTACTCTTTCTTGTTCTTTGAAAGCTTCCCTTTTTTTAATAGCAGCCTGCCCTTGATTTCTAAATTCATTATCTTCTTAAAATCCTCTCTGAACACCAATTCTACCTTTTAAAACTGCCACTTTTGTTCTTTGAATTACAATTCATCATTTATTTATCTGATTCTTCCCTTTTGTGGAATCAGCTTTTTTTCAATGTTGAGTGATCCTTGGTAGCAGGGTTCCCATGCGTTTGCACAGGGCTCTGCCTACTAGAATCTGCCATAAGTAGGAGGGCAGACTGCCTCCTGTTTACACAGGATGGACGCTGGCTTCCATGTCGGGTCCTTGTGCAGGGAGCAGACTGGAGAGCCCAGGGAGGGGCAAAATAAACAGGACTTTGGTTTGGGGCTATTGCCCTACAGTGCATTTTACTCCTGGATGGAGCTGCCTTTTTGTTTCCCTGAGAATTTAATGGGAATGATGGCTAGAGCTACCAAAACAATTTATTCTAATGGTCTGAGTAACCCCACACCTGATCCTTCTCAGGAAGAACACCGTTGTCTTCAAAGATCAATTCTCAGGGTTTATTCTGGGGGTGAGAGTTGCCACCAGATGTAAGGTGCTGTAGGAAGGAGAGAGGTCTCACTGCCTCGACTGTTTAGATTGCAGTTTAAAAATAATAAATAGCCTGGTGATTGCCAAAAGATTGTCCCCGGGATCTGAGGGCCCAGGGAAATGACTGATGCTCTTAATTAGAACCATCACGACTCACTGTTTACAGTTCGTATTATGTTGAGAATTTTCTGTTTAAGAAGTGAGAGTAGTGTGTATTTTCTTTTAGAAAGTTTTGTGATCCCAATTAAAATATATAACTTTGAATGGGTGAGCTTTATTTATTTGGGAAATGTAGTAACACTAATGTCAGATAAATGAGGCATTAATCTAACGACAGATGTGTGTGTGTGTGTGTGTGTGTGTGTGTGTGTGGTGTATGTGTATGTGTGTGTGATGTACATGTGTATAGGAAACAAATACAGATAAAATCTTAAATTGGCTTAACTTAACTTGGTCAACAGTCAGACTTATTCTTTAATTACCTGTTAGGTGCTTAGCTCTGAGCAATTCCCAAGATATAGAAGAGGTGAGCGGAGGCCCTGGGCCCTGGGACATGCTTTTTAAAAAAAATCCTCGCCTGAGGAAAGGGTTTTACTAATTTTAGAGAAACATTGATGCGAGAGTGAAACATTGATCATCTGCCTCCTGCACACACCCCAATTGGGAATCGAACCCTCAACCCTTCAGTGCACAGGACAATGCTCCAACCTGACAGGGCCATATGCTTTTTATAATGAGTTGCACATTTGTTATTCAGAGTTCTGTTTATATTTCTATTCTGAACTTCTTAGCTTAAGTAAGATTCTTTGTCCTAATAAGATATTTAAGATATTCACACACACTTAAGAAATAGTGTGTAAATTGTTTTAAACTATTAAATCATTACTATCCAAAATATATGATTTTAATTATCAACAGAAATGCATCCATGAGTCTAATTAATTAAATGTTCAATGACATGTGCCTTAACACCATTAGTGTAAATAAAACTTGTTATAACATGCAAACAGATATCCTACCTAATAATAGAGAAACATGGTAATTAACCGTACCTCCGCTACCCTTCCCATTGGCTAATCAGGGTGATATGCAAATTAACTGCCAACCAAGATGGCGGCCGGCAGCCAGGCAGCTTGAAGGGAACAGGAGGCTTGCTTGCTCCAGTGAGGGTGGAAGCCAGCGTTCCCCACCTGCCTTGCCGGCCTCTGAGCTTGCAGTTTAAGAAACATTGTTGCAATTATAGAAGCTAAAAAAAACCCAGAATCCTGCTTTCAGCCGTCAGAGCTGGAGCAAGCAGGACCAAAACAATGTTACAATTATAGAACCCAAACAAACCCAGATCCCTGCTTTCAGCAGCCGAGGCCTCAAGCTGGAGCTGGCTCTCAGCTCCAGTGACAGCCATAGAAGGTAAATAAATCCCAGAATAAAAAAAAAAAAGAAAAAAGGAGAGGTTGGGAGCTTCAGTTGCCCGCCAGCCTGAAAACGGCCCTCAGTCTCTCACCCAGACTGGCCAGACACCCCAGTGGGGACCCCCACCCTGAAGGGGGTATGACCAGCTGCAAACAGCCATCATCCCCTCATCCAGGCTGGCCAGGCACCCAAACGGGACCCCCATCCTGATCCGGGACACCCTTCAGGGCAAACCAGCTGGCCCCCACCCGTGCACCAGGCCTCTATCCTATATAGTAAAAGGGTAATATGCCTCCCAGCACTGGGATCAGCAGAGCCGCGAGGCCTCCTGGCCCCTGGAGCAGCATGACAGGGGGCAGCGCCCAAATCCCCTGATCACCCTGCAGCTCTGTGTGTGACAGGGGGCAGGGCCTCAACCTCCCTATCCGCCCTGCTCTGTTCGTGACAGGGGAAGGTGCCCCAACCCCCTGATCAGCCCTGCTCTGTGCCTGATAGGGTGGAGCTCCCCAACCCCCCGATTGACCCTGCTCTGTGCCTGACAGGGGGTGGCGCCGCAACCTCCCCATCGACCCTGCCTTGAGTGTGACAGGGGGCGGTGCCCCAACCCCCCAATTGTCCCTACCCTGAGCGTGACTGGGGGTGGCATCGCAACCTCCCAATCTGCCCTGCTCTGTGCATGACAGGGGGCGGCGCCCCAACTCCCCGATCGGCCCTGCTCTGAGCCCGACCAGAGGCTGCACCTAGGGATTGGGCCTGCCCTCTGCCACCCGGGAGCGGGCCTAAGCCAGCAGGTCTTTATCTCCCGAGGGGTCCCAGACTGTGAGAGGGCACAAGTGGGGCTGAGGGACTGGGCCTCTAGTATAGTATAAATTACCATATTTTTTTTATTTGGGGTGGACTTGTGTGTTCGTGTCTGAGAAGAGGTTCAATATAGCGCCCTGGTTATGTGAATTATAGATCACAGGGAATATATAACTTTATAAGAATTCATGAGAGTTTATTGATAAGTTTCCATTCAAACTTTGCCCTGTGTTTTCTAGGGGTTTTAGGATTTCAGGTCTTACCCTTAAGTATTTAACCATTGGTTTCTAAAGCAATAAAAGCTCATCAATTTTTTTTTCTTTGTCAACAGCTTTGCAAGATGAAGTCTGAAAATCTCTTCTGACTCTTTCACTATATAGATCTCTATGGGGACAGATGTTGCACTCCAGTTAGGATCATTCCATGAGGGTTTGCTTTCAAGGCTTAATTACAGAAGTTCAGGGGGCATGTAAAGGAGCCACAAGGAAGAGTGAAGGAATAAAGACTAGAAGCAACAGAGCCATTTCCACCCCTGGGCCTGCAGAGGGAGAGAGAGGGACAAGGGAACTTATCAGACCCAGAAAGGAGAGAGGTCTGAGAGGGCGGGAACTGGGGGATACATTTCTAGGGCACCTAGAGTGAATAGGCAGAACAAATATCCAGAACCCATTCTCCTTCTCCCTGGTCTCCTGTCAGGGCTCCCCACTGAGCCAGGGGGAAGTAGAAGACCCAGGAGTCTGCTGGTTGGGTCTGTAGAGACAGAGAACAGGGTGGAGATGGACATGGAAGAGACAGTGCCTAGTCTATTTGAACAATAAAGATCTCAAAGATTGTAAATATCTCATGGATGAGAAATCAATGCAGGGATCTTTAAAAGTTAGAGGCGGACAGAATCTTACAAGTTTTATAGGTTTTCCATTTCTCAGGTGGTTCTAAGGCCTAGATGGTAAGGTGGCTTCTGTGAGTGTATACCAGTAGAGGCCACTCTAGACTAGCACCCAGGCCTCCTGGCTTCCCAGCCTTCCTTCTTTCCATCAGAGGCAGCTGCCGTTCTTCTCTAAATTCTATGACTACCCCAAGCTCTGAATGCCACAGAACTGAGAGAGTCAGCCTGTTAACACACACAGTCCGTATGCCCCTGCTCCCTGGGGAAGCCTCTGGTTTCATTCTCTGCCAACCTTGAACCAGATATAGCACTTTGTTAGATAGCCCTGCCAAGCGATCCACTCCACAGACCATCATTAAGGATGTGATGTTACTAGAAATTAGAGGGGAAACTAATAAAATCCTCATTAAACCTCTTTGATCTGCCCCAAAGTTACTCTTAAGCTATAGATGCCCCTCATCTCCTGACCCTCCCCAGACCTACTTCTATGTCCCCTTCTTTCAACTGCTTCTTCTCTCTCTCTCTCTCTCTCTCTCTCTCTCTCTCTCACACACACACACACACACACACACACACACCCTGCCCAAATCCACTGTGTTTTGTTGATATATCAACACATATATATTTGGACATTTATTGTGTCCTAGTTATGGATGCCAGACTACACATTTGCTCCTTCACCAGAGAGAACTCATACACCATCTAGCTAGAGTTCCATGCACCCAATGGCCCCATCTGGACGCTGCCGAAAGAGAAACAAACATGGCGGATGATCAGCGTCTCTGTGCCTGTGAGCGCTGCTCAAGATTTGTCTTCATTCCAAATGGCAGGAACAAAATCCATCTGGGCAGGGTGTCTTAGGAAGCTACGATAAAATAGAAGTAGTCTGTTCATGTGGATTTTTATGGGATTCCAGAGCAAAACCATGAATGAGTGTTTATTTTTAATTCCCTGTACAAGGGTCATTTTAATTAAAGTCTTAAGTTAAAGGGAGTTGGTGAATGTATCAGCCTAACATCTGACCTAATGTATCTTCTGTTTCTTTGCAGGGCCATGAAATTCTTCATGCTCTGGGAGTTTTGTTTTCCTGAACCCTTTGACACAGAGCTTTCATTGAGAAGGGGAAATGGAGAAAGAAGTGGCAGTTCCAAGTACCATGAATAGCCCCACCCTAGCGGGGGCGGGGGCAGTTTGTGAGCACAAAAAGGACCCGGGGTGAGTTAAGGAACCTCAGGTGAGTAAAGGAGCTGCCATTGAGCTGACAAGAGGCTTACTGTAAACCACGGAGTTAAGAAGGAGGGGAAATGAACTGACAGAAAAACCTCCTTTCCCAGTGCATCCTATTTCCCAGCTCAGCGTGTCTCCAGAGCAATCCTGGACCAGCAGCCCTCCTAGCCCAAGCATTTTCATTCTGTCCATCACTGAAACAAGAGTTGAAAAATCACCTGGGGGAGAAAGGTTATTAGGAATAAGGAGAAAGCATCTGGCCCAATTTGGTCCAAACTTCATGATTTCTTAGTTTCAAGTCGAATTCAAACCTTTTGGGGATCAACTTTTTTTTTTCCTTTGGCAAACCACAACATCCTATTTCTAAGAAAGGAGCTTTAAGGAAGACTTCGTGGCCATCAAAAATAGCTGTTAGAAAACAATATTTTGATGAGTTAAGTGTAAATGAATCAGAAACATGTGGATTCGATTTACCTCAAAGTCCATGTGGGTTTGAAGGGAAAGGAGGAAAAGGCTTAGGCAGAATCACACTTGGGATTTTGCTGATCCTTGCATGAGAGAAAAATAGGTTTGAGGGCTCATCAACTGCCAACACTAGAAGGATGTGGTAGGTCCTATGCGTATTGTTGTCATTGGTGTTGTCATTATTATTATTGATTGCATATATGGGCATTTCAATATTTTAAACTGTTCCTTTTCTTTCTTATGCTCATAGCTCATACCACCTCTTTGAAACGAACTGCCCAGTGTGATAAAGGTTCAGTAGCAAGACTAGGCTTAGGACAGAACTTATAACTGCTTTATCACTAAATGATGATTTGTCTCTCTAAACGTAGAAGAGAATATGAACAAGTTCTTAGATTAATTAAAAAGGTAGTTGTTGTGGATATTATGGGAGGCTTTCCAATGTAAAAACTACCTACCTTCTATATAACATCCCAAAGTAGTGTGAAAGTACAGGGAAATTTCAAGGGAGAAGAGGTAGATTGATGAAAAGTTTAAGTAATGTACTAGTGGTTATACCAAATGGTTTTTCATCCTCCTCTCATTCTCTCTCCTCCATTTACCACCAAATTTCAAACCTTCCTGCATCTGTGTTTTTATTCCTTTCTATCTTTCAATGGAGAAAGTGTTCTTCCCACCATCAAAGGCCAATCCCTCTGCTTGTGTCCTAGACCTGGGTGTCCTATATGGTTGTCACCAGCCACAAGAAGCTGTTGAGTGCTTGAAATGCATCTGGTCTGAATTTAAATGTGCTGCAAGTGTAAAATACTGACTATAAAAAGGAATATAATCTCAATAATTAGTTGTATTGATAGCACATTGAAATGATATTTTTTATTATATTGTGTCAATTAAAGTATATTCTTGAAATTAATTTTACTTCTTTTTAAAAACTTTTCTGATGTGGTTACTAGGAAATTTAAAATTATGTACGTAGCTGGCATTATGGTCTAGACCAAACATTCCTCAGGGTCTCAAGGACATTAGTCTCCTAATACTCTCATTTCTCTCCTGTATCTTCAACCTTTTCCTCTTTTCTGGATAATTCTGTTACCCTCCCACTTGTGCAAGTGGCTCCCCAAGTAACCACCACAACAAAACTAAAATCCTCCTTTGATACCATCATCCTTACTAGCTCCCACCCTGTTCCATTTCTCATCATAGCCAAGCTTCTTGAACGCATTGCCTACACTGTCTGCCGGCACTTCCTCATCTGCCATCCTGAGTCTATTTTCCCACCGCTGGCCCAAATTGGCTCTTGCTAGAGTCACAAATGACCTGCATGGTGCAAAATTCAAAGGGCACATCTTTCTCCACCACCACTGCAGCATTTGACATAATTGATCACTCCCTGCTTCTCAAAACTCTCTTTTTGTGGCCTTTTCCTAGGATGCTGGATTCCCTACTCTCTCTGGCCATCCCTGCTCAATCTCTTTGATTGGACTCAAGTTTTTCATATTACCCCCAAATGCTGGAGTGCCTCAGGTTTTTATCCTGGTCCTTTTCTCACTGTATATTCTTTCTCTACATAACTTCCTCCATATTTGTGATTTAAAATACCATTTATGCTGACAACTCCTAACGTCAAGGCACCTACTACAGACCTGGATATGCCCAGACCACTCTTCTGCACTCCAACCCCACATTTAAGTGCTTTCTTGACTCTTCATTTAGTTATCTCTCAGGCATTCCAAACCTATAATGTCCAAAAAGGAGCTTTTAGCCTTCTCAAAATGTTATTCTTTCCCATCTCAATAAAAGACATTACTATCCATTCAAGTGGATAGTCAGAAACACCAGAGTTAGCTTAAATTCCTTTCCTCATTCCTACATACAAATGTCATCAAATATTATCCATTATACCTCAGAATTCTTTCTCAAATGCATTCCCTTCTGTCCACATCCCTGGACCAAATGGCCATCATTTCTCCTGTATTACCACAATTATCTCCTAACTGGTTTCAGCATGTAGTATAGGAGCCAGAACTTAAACCTAAGGCTGTGTTAGTGTTCCACAATGTTCACACTTTTGCCTCCTACTCTCACCCTTTATTGTTTTATTTTTACTGCTAGGAAGTGGGAGAGATAACAGTTTGAACTGAAGTCTGTCTGTAGAGGTGACATCTATGAAGAAACCAGACATAGACGATCAGAAGAAAGTGACTTCCAGGCAGAGAGAATAGCAAGAGCAAAGACCCTGGGATGGAGATGAGCTTGGCATATTGAAAAACAGAAAGCCGGCAAGTAAGGTTGGAGTAGGTGGAGAGAGGGTGAGCCTGTCTGGGGGGTCACACTGGGAATGAAGAGGCTTCAACAAGTGTTAGAAGCCTCTTGTGTTAAGTTGGTGGCTGAGCTAGGCCATGCCAATGGAAATGAAGACTGAGAGGTGGATTTATTTGGTATATACTTTGGAGGTAGAATCAACAGGACTGGCCCGTGGATTGGCAGTCAGAGAGGGGTAGGCCTCATTTTCTGAGATAGTGAGTACCCCAGAATTTAGATTTGGGACAGATAAGCTATGAATATACTAGCTTGAATTTCAGAAAAGAAGTCAGAAGCTAGAGTCATCAGTGTGTAGATGACATTTAAAGCCACCTAGGTAGATGAGAATTTCTAGGGAAGGGGGAAGAGAAAAATGAGGACAGGACCCAAGGAAGAACGCTGACATTGGTAGGTAAGTAGAAGTACAACCAGCAAAGGGACATGGGAAGGAATGGCCAGGGAGGTAGGAGAATATCAGGCGAGTGTGGGTTTCCAGGGATCCAGGAGAAAGCAGTGCTTCAGGAAGGAGGGAACAGGCCCCTTGTATCAAATACCACTACAAAGGTGATGAAGATGAACCCCTAAAAGTGCCTATTGAATCTGGCTCCATAGAAGGTTGTTGGCAACTGATAGGAGAAGTTTGTGTAGAGTGGGAGGGGGGAATAGGTCATACTTTTAAGAAATAACAAAGAAACGGGTGCCAAGAGAGACACTTTCTCTAAATGGGCGACAGTAGAGCCTATTTGCTTGCTGGTGGGAATGGTCTAGAAGAGATAGAGATACACGAGGCAGGAGAGTAAGACCCCTGTCTGACCCACCTCTAAAACCAGTGCTTTTAATATCTATGTGCAGAGTGACAGTCCTCGTGGTCATGGCCTGCGCCTCTTTCATCTTGAATCAGCTTGGAGGGTGTGCATTGATTTCTTCTGGTCGAATGAGCGTCTCTGTGTTTCTCCCTGTCTGGGCAGCTGAGTGACCTCCGCTGACAAGGGTCTGCGTCGTTACCCAGAACCGGGCAGACACGCTTAGGTCTGATAAAACATCCTCCAAAAATGGGCTCAGGACCTGCAACTTTCCCTTTGAACACAATATAAATGCTACTGTGGACCTGAGAGGTTAATCCATTACAACCAAGCAATTAAATGTAGGGACTGTTTGGAAGATAAAAAGCAGCGAGTAATAACCAGTTCAGAAAACTCCGCGGTGATGGATTTCTATAATTTCCTCTGACTTCGAGGAGCCACGTCTGGTGACCCGAGGCAGGATGGTGTGACTGCCCGGCGGTGTCAGAAATGAGAGGGGGGGGATTATTTTTATTAAACTAGTTACTTCTGAAGCCTTGGCCTCTCTTGTTTCCCCCTTCTCTCTCGAGAAGGTCATTTGCCAGCTGGTAATGCATTTAACCCTTGAGTATGCAGTCAACCTCATTTTAGCCAGAGGATCATTTTATAAAGGAAGTGACCTACGCTGCTTTTTCTCCCAGCTAACATTCTTAGTTATGAACTTAGTTATGAACTTGGACTGCTTCTCCTCTGTTGTTCCCCTCTCCTCCTCTGGTGGATGTTGTATAGATTATTAAGAATAAGAAGTTTGGTTTGTTTTCTTGGTCATTAGAGCACTTTATCCATGAGAAAGAAGAGTAAAATGTTCTGATGACAAGGCTGGCGCTGGGATGAGAACCTTCAGACCCGAATTCACTGCCTCCAGTTCTGTACTCTGTACCTCGTTCCATCTTGCAAAGCCTGCAGCCATCCTGACCTGTTCATGCCAAACATTCCTGGCACCCACTCTGCCTGTGACACTAGGCTAGACACCGGGGAGCATGTAAGTGTTTCACCATGTGGCCCCGCCCTCTGGGGACCGGCCCCTGCTCTGTTTCAGCAGGAAGCATGCCGAGGTTGCTGACATAGTCATTTTAGGAGATGGTTTTCTCTGCGCCAAATTACCCTGTCTCATTAACGACAGGCTCAATTTCCATCAGGTTCTTTGATTTGTCTTGCAAAATGTCCAAGAGGGAGCTTCCTTTCAGCCCAGAACTGAAATTCCCTACAGATATGAGTTGGCACCCACTGACTCAGAAGCATAATGAAGCTACTTGTGAGAAAAAGCAAACACAAATGCAATGGCGATCAGGAGAGCGGACACAACTGCCTGAGCCATTTCTTCAATGGACAAATTAGCTCGTTAAGTAATTTGCGCTGCCCACTTTCCACAAAGGACTTAAGGAGACAGTGGTCTAGTTCAGAGGGCTGTGGTTCCTGGTCTGCAATTAGGAGACTCAGGCTGAGTCCCAGCTCTAGTTATTTGAGCTCTGCCCCTTCTCAGCCCGGAGGATCCAGGTGCTATTAAATCATGAGTCCTGCCTACTTCACAGGGCTGGAGTGAAAATGAGACAGGATATATGAAAGGACTTTGTTAATGAATAAAGCACTGGTCGCATGTTAGTTATTGTTTCAGAAACCAAAGTTAAGTAGAGATACTAGTAAAAATCTTAATATGGGAGGAATTTTTCTACAGGGCGAGGGAGCAGGTCATTTCTTCTTCTCATTTCTTCTTTGTTTGCATCTCAGAGAATTAGTAACCAGATAGGAAGGAAATGCCACTATTAGACTATAGTCTATTGGGTGTGGTTTCCAGGACTCTGATTTGCATACTTGTAACTGTCTAGCCCACTGGTGACAAAAATACACACAAGTGATATCTCTATATTTAGTGTTTCGGTTTGCCCGGGTGTTTTCAATTTTCACCCAGAGGTTCATTCTTTTGGGTACCTGCATTGACTCCAAACAGTTGGCTCAGAGCAGTGCTCAGCACAGTGGTCTTGAGAGAGTCTGGGCATCAGAGGACCAAGGTTGATCTTTGCCTCAAGCAGCTGCATTGTTCTCCCTGAGCGGTCTCATCCTGCACTGATAGGAACGGGCAAGTGGGTCATGAGGCTCTTAGGTTTTTTTGAGATCATCTTAGAAATCTCTTATTTGAAAAGTAAAATAAGTGCACAGGCATACACACACATATATTTTTCTTCTTTGAATCTCTAATCTTTTTGTTTGATTATGTGGTTGGTCACCTATTATTGGTATTGACCAATAGTTTGCTCACTAATTGGTTGTTTATCAACGTTCTTTAAAGAAATGTTTCTGAAAGCGTGGACCATAACGGTCCACCTTTATGAGAATGACTCGGAGTGTTTATTGATAATGCAAACCCTCATCTTGGAGACCTATCAAATAAGACTCAATGAAGGCAGGACCTGGGAATCTGCACTTTTCGGTAAATTTCCCAGAAGGCCATCAGGCACACTCAGAATTTTGAGAACTCTCCTGTCCACAGGGGTTTGGTAGTTTCTGCTGCCATTTCTCTCAGGTTGAAGGTTTCTGGGCTAGCACTCTTGATTTCATTTAGAGCAGCTGGATCAGCTCTTATTAGCTCTACATCCATCTTGAGTTTTGATAGAACCCTTAAGCAATTTTGATTTTATTCTTCTTGGCCTGAAGATCATTCTTCTTTCCAGACAGAACAAAAGAAAAATCGGGAGTTGGAGAGCTCTGATTTCATGATCTCATCTTTCAAATATACAGCCGTGAAACCAACCCCTAGACCTCTCTCTAACTGCAGAGTTAGCCCATGCCTACCATAAAAAAAACAAAATACAAAGCACAAACCTGTTTTGACTCTTGCATTGTTGCTAGCCTCACTCACTGTGGATCAGGGATGCCAACTGCTCTGGTTTACTGAGGACTCCCTCAGTTTTAGGCCTAAAAGTGCTATGCCATAGAAGTCCCCTCAGTCCCAGGCAAACTGGAATGGCTGGTCACCCTATAAGGGCATTGGCCTCCTGGACACCCCTCTTCCAGTTAAGAAACACTGTAAATGCGTATTTGATGTAGTGCTCATCTTTTTCCCCCTTTCTCTTAAATACTCTTCTGAGAGCCCCTGTGCAAGAATACTGCTTTACTTAATTGCATTACCTTAAAAAAATAAACAAACAGGTAGAGATGTCACTTGACTTCTGTTGAATGAAAGGACACTTCTGACTTCCCACATAAACACCCCAGGTGTGGAATCAGAGGTGCTCCAGGGCTTGACCGTGCTTTATCATCTGCCTTTCTGCAGGGAGCAACATTCAGCTGTCCTGCTGTCCTCATCTATTATGTAGGGTCATACTTTTAGTATCCTGGAATACTCTGTGCCTTTCTCTAAGTCAAAAGCAGGATGTGTATGGTTTAGAATTCATCTGCCAATAGGAAGAAAGCATAAGTGTCAATCCAACTGGCACTTACAGTGGAGCTTAACAAGCCACAAGTACTCACAAGCATACCCAGATATCTCCAACTTGATCCCAGGCCTTCTGCTAATATCTATGTCCTTGTAAATATTGCCTCCACACTCTGATGTGGTGATTTTACTGTTATTTTGGGAAGGGGTTGAAACCACACGAAGACTGTGTTGTACTGAGTTAAGAGAGGGGATTACTTGAGATCTGTATTAGTCTTAGTTAGAATGCATGCATCTGCAAAGACTTTGGACATTATACTGCCTGTCTCCTCTGTGATTGTTTGCTTCAAGTGGCTAATAAAATTCTCAAAAATTACTTTGAGCCAGACCAACTTTTAATTTTCTTTAAAGTTACATCAGGTCCCCTACTCTTAAAAAGAGGTGCAGGAACCTGACCGGTGTGGCTTAGTTGGTTGAGTGTCATCTCATGCATCAGGAGGTCACCAGTTTGATTCCCAGTCAAGGCACATGCCTGGGTTGGGGCTCTATCTTGATCCCCAGTAGGGGGCGTGCAGGAGGCAGCCAATCGATGTTTCTCTCTCATCCCTGTTTTTAGCTCTTTCTCTCTCTTCCTCTCCCTTCGTCTCTATGAAGTCAATAAATTTTTAAAAAAGAGGTTCCCATGGGATATAAATAAATTTAAAATCCCAATAAACCCTTAGGCCTTCTTGAGGCATTTTCACCTTTTCTTTCACTTGGAGATTGACAGATAATTTTCCATCTCAGAACTGCCTTCCCACTTCTTTTTAAGAACTTCCCAACCCCTGTGAGACTCGTTCCCTTCCTGAGCCATGAGGCCATGGAATAATGCCTTCAGATTCTAGCATTTGCCAGGCACTCTGCTCTTGGCATTACCCATCACCTGCCTCTGGGTGACATCAGCCCTGCCTTCCAGCCGACAGCAACCTTTCAGGAGCAGGTCTGTGGCTTTAACATAGCTGCCTATCTCCACGACTTTGGTTATTCATTCTCCCTTTCTTTTGAATTCCAGTTCTAAGACCCATCCCAATAGGATGAGGGGAAACCTAGGTTTCCCTGGTCCATAATGTCATACTAACTTCTCTTCATTTATTCATCAAACAAAAAACGATCTTAGTTTGGAAGTGAGGTCTTTACTTTCTCCTTCAGATACAAGGACACCTTTGAACTCCACCTGGAAATGTTTAAGAAAACAAAAGACTAAAAGGCCTCCATGGTGATTGGACTAAGTCCTGGGATTAACCTATCAAGGTGGAAACAAAGGAAAGAGGGGCTGCTTTCCAAGCTTATAATCATGCCATCTCCAGGAAGCAGGGCAGACCTCCTACCATGTAGGGAGCTGTTCTTTTTTAAGAAAACACTTTAATGAGCCCTTAATTACATATCATGTTTTATGTGGATGCATTGGAGTCCAAGAAGTGCCTAAAATGGCTTTGCATAATTTTTTTGGAAGTTTCGATATCTTTTGGGTGAGCCCAAGGGCTCACTATTGGGGAAAGGGAAGTAGTGGCAATCAGAACTTCGGAGAGCAAATGTGATGGGAGAGGAACTCTGATTTGTGAAGGGTCTGGAGCCATGTGGCAGTCATCCAAGCCCCCATGAAGGGCTTTGATAAACAACATTATTAACATTAGTATCTGATAGTGGATTTTAATTTTTTACTGTCCTCTGTTGTAATAACCCCTCTGTGTTGTCCCAAACCTTCAAGGGCTGTTCCACACAAGGCAAGTGTCGGATCTGCCTGGAGGACTATAAGGAGGCTTCTCTGCATTTGGGGGCAGTGGTGTGGGTGAGAAGAGCACAGATTGAAATCAGAGATGATTGGGGGGGAAACCAGGGTTTAGGGCTGTTAGGTATAGGCAAGCTCCAAAAGGCTGTAAATAGCTAATAGAAATCCCGAGAAATAGTGGAGAGTCACTGGATTCCCACAGTGACAGAGAATAAAGGCTTGAGTTCTTTCATATGAACAATAGACAGAAGATAACACCCAAAGTTGTTGGCCTTGGGTCACGTGGGTTGTATTATTTATGAGAACCCTTCCTTCTCAATAGCAGACAATCTAAATTCTTCAAGGAGGATTTCAAGGCTCTCAACAGACTTTCCTAAACACTATTGTTTGAACCCCAGTCCTCCGAGAATTTAATTTGCATAATAATTTTCTCATGTTTTGCTACTTTCCTCTGAACCCATCACAGATATGTAGCAGTGTTCAGAGACAATTCACTTTTGGACCTACATCAAACACTGCTGTCATCGTGTCTGCAAGGCAATCTGAAACTCCCAAGATAGGGCAGCAGCAGAGGAGAGCACGTCAGCATGTGTGAAGCCGACTATAGGAGCGACCCTCAAGGAGGATCTCAGTGTATCATAGTGTCAGTGCCTGAACCTGGGTTGAATGTGTGTTTATGAACACATCCTAGGATGTCAATATGGTGCATGGGGCTCAGCAGCAAGAGCATTTGGACAGGGATGATATTCTTTGTCTACAGGGTGGGGGCCTTGAGCATCCAGGAACTTTCATCTGGTAGAAGCAGAACCCCAGCCAAAGAGCAAGCAAACAGTGAATCGGCTTCTGAACCCAGGGAAAGAGGCCTGGCTAGAAATACTAGTATATGTTTGCTGAAAGGATTTGTCCAAGATTATTTAACTTGAACATTCAACCAGCTTCTTCTTATTGCCACAGGCTCCTGAGGGAGAGGGGCAAAGGGAACATGCTTTATTTTGAACTCAGACGTTGGCCCATATTCTTATCTGCTGTCATCCCTGAGGCACTAGGATAGGTCGTATGGGAACTGTAAGAACCCCATTTCTCTCCTCCAATTAAAGACATAAAATCAGGTCCTTGGCCTCTTCCCCCCTGGTCCTATATATGGCTTTACTCTCACCACTCTGATAGTAAGGATGCACACAAAGAGAAGAACCAAGAGAAAGAGAACATTCATGCCCGTTTCATCCCCTCCCATCTGAAGCTTCACTGCCTGGAACTGAGATCTAACTCGAGACTCCTGGTGTCATCATTCTTCCCGTTGCAAGTGGCAGAGGGATGACAGGATTGGAGAAGCCAGCTGGGGAGAAGGGAAGCCTTAAGCTACTTCTAGAAGCGAGAAAGTGTCCCTGTACTGTGTTAGGGTAGAGAGTCCCCCCAGTGGGCTATGGTTCAGAGGAGGGCACCATACCTGTGGAAGTAATGGGATATGGCAGGACCATGACTGAGAGGATGAGGTGAATACTAGAAGCTTGGTGGACACAGAATGCTCCCCTCGTCACTCCTGTGAGTCATCAGTTTGTATGACAAATTCCAAATGAATTCTAAACATGCCCTTTGATTGATATGGGACTTCTAACTGCTGCCTGGCTTCATTAAGGCTTACTTGAGGCCAGAATGGGTTGGGGTGATAATGGAAAGTATTCAAGTCCTGCAGGCCATGAGGCTGGGTCAGGAGGGAAAGAAAAATGTGGTCACCAGTAAGATGCTGCGGGCTCAGTCTTGACCCACCAGGGAGACACACACCAGTTCTCTTCAGCTTCCCTGCTCAGGCAGGATTGAAAACAGAACATTAATCTGTAGCAATTCTGCAATGATATCTCTGATACTCCTTGGAGAGGGTCATATTCTCACACAGTAGCAGGAAATTCTCAGATGAACTGCTCATTGTAGACACATCCATGCCTTTGGCTAGGTGTCCCCCAGTTATTCTGATATACCATTTGAACATATTGGTTCCCTGGTTAGATTGATTGCACTTAATGCATTTCCAGCATGCAGTAGTCACTGGCTCAAACCATTAGAAGGGATACCAAGATCAACTGGATGGTGCTGCATCCAATCAGAATGGCCAATCAAAATGGAAGTTGACCATAAGCGATCGATAGTGTCAGAGCAGTGAGACCAGCTGAGGAGCAGCCCCGGCCAGTGAATGCTTGGAATCATTCATTTCAATAGGAGCCTTCTACTAGTGAGAATTTTGGAAAGTGTGGTAGGCTTGTTGAGTTTGTGGTTCTTTAAATCCTTGCAAGAGCTGCCTTGAGGCAAGCTGGTCTTAGTACATCGCAGGGCATAATGCAACGAAACATCTTCATGAGGGGAAAGAGGCAGCCAGGATTTGGCCATCAGCCACCACTCTTCTCCTGAGCACTTTCAGGCAAATGTGTGTGGAGGGTGGAGGCAGAAAGACACACGCCAACATTTAGCTTGAATTCCCTCGAGGTGGCTTAGGGGCCGATATGCACACTCACGCACATGGGCTGAGCTCACGTGTGTGCACTGACCAGGCACTCCATGCTGGTTAGAGCTGCCGGGGTTCAGGGGAGCTGGGCCCAGCAGAGCCAGCGGCTGGCAAAGACATTGTTCATTGTGCTGTGAGTGACATGAAATCCACCGTTTGACAGCCAGCCCACATAGCTGTGGTGATTTGAGAGGCGCACTTTAGATCACGCATTCCACTGCTGTGCATGGATTAATATGGCTTTGAAAGGGCTTTGCTTCCTTTCTTTCAAATTTAATATGAGACTCCATGAGGAAGAACATGGTAGCAATTAGCCGCTGCCATGAATTTTATGAGCAGTTTGCTGGAAACCACATTAATGACTCCACGGGTAGTGCTCAGATCAGTGTTGCTATGTTATTTTTTCTGTCCTCCCCCCTCTCCCTCTTAAAAGGCCAGCCTGAAGCTCCAGAATGTTATCAGGTGGGTGGCCCTAGTAGCCCAGGTTCTGTGTTCCAAGACAGGCAGCCCAGCGCATCCCTACCTTGGATCCTGTACCGAGTCTGCTGGGTGGGTCCAGCCTTGTTCTGAAGCCTAGAGTAGCAGTAGGCACAGAACATGGTCTGTCTGGCCTTGGTTCTGACAAGTGGAGAGAGATCCTTGCGAATACTGTCCACAGTGAAGTTGCTACCAAAAAAGAAAAAAAAATCCTTATGTTTCTCAACATCAGCAAGGGGAACCAGGATAAAATGCGGGCATAGCTGGGAAACAAATGGCAGTGAATAATCTTTAGGAATTCTCAGGAAGCGTGGAGATGGTTTAAAAGCATTGAACCCGAAGCCAAGGGAAAGGGTTGGTATTGGATCAAGGGACTGGATGCAGGCAGCTAGCTCTGCACAGATTCTTGGGGATGTGTGATGAAGCCAGTTGAGGTCTGTGTTCAGAAATGGTTTCAATTTTTGGACCTGGAATCTTGAAAGAAACAAAAATACCTTTGTTACCAAGTCACAAACCTTGATGAAGTCATGAGAAGGGGACCTGTAACTACAAAACAAGTTAGTGACCCAGCCATGATAGTGAATCGGCTGGCATAGCAGTAAGTGATGATGATGATGATGATGATGATGATGATAATAATAAATAGCCAAAAGAAAACAACTAAAAAGAAAACAGGAAATCTCTCAGTCCACTTAGGGAAAAATAGACACGAGGGTGGTGAGATCGCAGCTTCTACTTCTGATTCTTCTCTGTGGCATGAAACCTTAGCCATAGAAAGCTCTGGAAGAAGTAGGGCCAAGAGGGCGAACTGAGGCTGCTTCTGGGGTTAGGGACAGGCATGAAAGAGGCAATCCTACCCGACCCTGGAGAACAAGCCCTATCTATCCTTTCATGTCACCTGACCTCAGAGTTGTGGCTTCATGTCTATCTGGGAAGCTTTTGGACTTTGGACAAGCAAAGATTTAGGTTGACTCTAAATGAAGAGTCCAGGATCGATGACAGAATAATACTTCATTAACACTTTTCCCCCTAAAATATTCATGTTTGTTAATGTTTCTTAATCCCAATGATTTTATGAAGCAGCATTCTTTGGACTGCTGGGAAGTGGAAAATGCATGATAATAGACCTGTGGGGGCCGAGTCTTTCAGTCCCTTGAATGCCGGGCACATCTGATTCTCGGCAGTTTGTTTGGATGTTGGAAACGAGACCATCGGCTATCATTTGATGGAAACATGATTAAGTGGCCTGTTTCCTGACATTTCCTGGTGAAAAATTGTATGCTCAGTCATGGATGTTTTAATAACAGAGAACTAGACTGTTAGTAAACTTGGCTCATCGCAAACATTCCTTTTTTTAAAGATTTTTTGATTTGGGTTCAGCTTTTTTTTAGAATGAACCATCTTATGAAACTTTTGATGCCTCCGCTAAATATTGTCAGGTTTGAAAGAAGCTATAACAAACATGTGTGTAAGAGCTGAAACAGCGTCATTGGTTTAGAATGTAGTCAGTGTGATTTAAATGTAAATGCAATTTAACATGCAATCAGCGGGGGAACGGCCCTCCGCCTCCTCCCAAATAAAGCAAAATCAAATACAAGGTCAGTGTTAATAGAAAAAATAGCTTACGCTGGGTGCGTGTGTTCTCGTTTTATTTTGTTTTTTAAATTCCGCATGTGTGTTATATAAACTCTTCTTGATATCTCTTACAATGAAAAGGTTTAAAATATTAACTTGTTGGAACTGTGAGCGAAACTTCCCTCCTACACATGTGCCTGCGTGCACACACAGGCACACACACCCATTTAGTTAGTCTTTGTCACATCCTCATAAAAGGTCTCATTTGGGCCTCAACAATTTGAGTGACACGGAGAGTCGTGAAAATAATAGGGCTTAGAAGTCAGGAGGATGAGAAAAAGCTGCAGGCCTCGGCATCGTTTAACCCGGAGAAGACGAGAACCCGGCGGATTTAATCCTGGTCTCCCAGTGTATGGAGGGTTATTATACAGGAGATGGTGTCCAGCTGGTTTTCATTTCTAGTGAAGACAGGAAAAAACGGAGAGGCTGAAATTGCATCAGGGGAGATTAGGGTTAGAGATGAAGAAGCGGGTCCTGGGTGAAGGGCTGTGAGATATTGGAATGAACACCAAGCAAGACTATGAACTCCCCGTCTTCGGAATTCTTAAATTAATGTGATCGGCCTGCATGGATATGGTGGCGTGGCTTAGTTACCCGCCTGCCAGGCGGCAGAGGGATGCTGACGGGGGCTTTCTGTGGGCCCCGTGCCCCTGGTGCGCCATGCCTCTCTCTGTGTGGAGTGTATTGGCTGTGGCGGGAGTCCAGCTCCCAGAGCCAGGAGCCTGCTGCCTTGTGGCAAAACTGCTCGTCCCTGTGCTGGAGTAAGCTGACACCCCACCATCCTTTCGACTCAGATGGCTCCCAAATGGTTCGGGATCTTTGGGACTGCTAATTGCCACCTTGAAATAGGAAAAGTATTTTAAACAAATCCTACAGGACACCAGGGTGCATTTGCAGTGCTCACAATACATGGTCACTGGACCCCCCCGCCCCCACAGATGCAACTGAAAGCTATTAGCACAGTGGGAATGGCCACGGAAAAGAGAAGTGGGATCCCTTACCCTTTGAGACAGCATAGAGAGACCTGGAGAGTATTATGCTAAGTGAAATAAGCCAGCCAGAGAAAGACAAGTATCACATGACCTCACTCATATGTGGAATCTAATGAACAAAATAAACTGATGAATAAAAAAGATCCAGAGACATTGAAGCATGCAACAGACTGACATATTTCAGAGGGAGGGAGAGGGGGAGGGAGCGGTAAAGGATTAGCCAATGAACTTTATGCACATATGCATAGCCCATGGACAGACAACAGTCTGGGGAAGGGCTGGGGAGGGGGCAGAGCAGGGTGGAGGAGGTCAATGGGGGAAAATAAATTAAAAAAAAAAAAAGAAAAGAAAAGAGATGCAGGAAATGGGAATATTTGGGTATTAAACTTTATCTCCTCTTTATTTTTTCAAAACATTATATTTTTAACACAGAAGTTAAATTTTCTTGATGACCAGATTCCTCTCTCCCTCTCTCTCTCTCTCTCTCTCTCTCTCTCTCTCTCTCTCTCTCTTTCTCTTTCTCTCTCTCTCAATATATCTTTTTTTAACTTAAAAACAAAATAGTTGAAGTATGACAATTGCATCTTATGAATGCTGAGAGGCAAAACCCAGAGAAATTGAAGGAGGCAATTAAGTTTTTTTGTTACAAAAATAAAAGCCTGGAGCTTTGCTTTACTTATAAACAGATACTCTTACTTGTGTCTGTTTTAAATATATTTCTTAAGGTGATGAAACATCCCAGGGAACGGAGCTGGATGTGAAGAGATTTGTGTGGAAAGGAGGATTTAAAAACCTTTTTTTCATCTTCCCAAAGCAGCCCAACCTCGTACTTCAAAGGAGCTGGACATGACTTCTCCCTCAGGGCGGCCTGGTCTCCCCACCCCCCACCCTCACCCCCGCCCTCCGTGGGCTTGGTTTCCATACCATGGTTTTTCTGGAAATGTCCTCTTTCCATATGCTACCCCCGAGTCACGCCTCGTTGAGAGTGATGATTATGGCCTCCTCTGGACGCTGGATGCTGCTGAGAATCCAGAGGATATTTTGAGCCCTGGAATTTGGACCCTGCCACATGTTTGGATTAACAACCAGTTAAACCTTGCTAAGGCAATATATTTCTATGCAGCTCGTTTTTATACCAAACAAGGTTTGTAGTAATTGGATGCCCTACTTGAGCAAAACTGTTTACCAGGAAATCAATCACTCCTGGCACTAGGCAAACACGAGCCCGGGGATTCGCCAGCACAGCATCGTCCGTTCATTTCTCATCAACCTAGCCCCAAACATGTGCATGCTCATCTGCGATGACTTATGCTTTGAATTGTGGTCTCTTTATTTCCATGCCCATTATGGTGCTTACCTAAACATTTCCCTCTGTTTAGCTGCGGTGCTTCTGGTAATGACTTCTATTTTGGCTGCTGGGAAGCATTTGCCAGTCTTGAGCAAGCCCAATGGAAGAGGGAGGGAGAGGGAGAGGGAAAAGGAAAAGGAGAGGGAGGGGGAGGGGGAGGGGGAGAGGGAGAGGGAGGGGGAGGGGGAGAGGGAGAGGGAGGAAGAAGGAAGAATAGAAGAAAGGAGGCACATCTATACTAATAAAAGGGTAATGTGCTAATTAGATTGGGTCAACTGGCCATCCTCCGGACGTCCAACTTCTTTCTGGATAAAGCCATGGTGGTGGGGGCCGAGGCAGAGAGGGCAGTTGGGGGGGAGATCAGGCAGGCAGAGGCAGTTAGGGCCTAAACTGGCAGTTGGACATCCCCCAAGGGGTCCCTAATTGGAGAGGGTGCAGGCTGGGCTGAAGGAACCCCCACCCTTGTGTACAAATTTCATGCACCGAGCCACTAGTTTTTACCATAATGGCCATGAATTGCAGAGAACAAAACTTACAGTAGTAACTTCAGGGTTAGCTAAGTTAGCCTCTGCAATTTGTAAATAAAAGGTGTGACTGTCTCCTGACTCAGCAGGAGGCAGAAAACTGGGATGTGAACTCTAGTCCTCTGACCCCTGTTGACCTTTGCCCTGTACTGAAGTTCCTTCCATCCTCCAGCAGTCTTCTTTGTCTTCTGGAGATCTTGGATGACTAAAGGAAAATTTAGCAAAACAAGACATGTCATACTGGGTTCTCTAGGGAAGAGATAGTGACCTAAGCTGAAGTTACAGGTTTTTCCATCATGGTAACCAAGAGAGTCAGCAAGTTCCAGGGAGCAGGACCACAGGACACTGATATGTGGTTGTGCGTGCTATGAAGGCTCCTGCCCAATTTCTGGCAGTCATTTAACGCCTGTCAAAGCCATGTTGGAAAAAGCTATTAGTGATGCAAATGTCAGGGCAAAACAGGGAAATGATCAAAACATCTGAGGTTTTCAGACTTTGAGGATTTTGTTGAAATTCTTATAGAAAATGGAAGAACAGCCTCCCCGTGAGTAATGATTTATTTATGCTACTGACCTCAAGTCAGAGCTAGTAGCTCTAATCGTTTGGAATGAATCTAATTGGCTTTCCACCAATGGGAAGGCCCGATCCAAATGTTCTGCTCATAAATCATAACGGCTAGAAAAGGGAAAAGAACCCTCAAAATAATCAAAATAATTTAGAATTAGCACTCCCCCCCCCCCATTGCTTCAACCTGACAGTGGCATATTGGACTATTTTGCAGCATTTGCTAATAATGTGTATTTTTGACAATAAGGACAAACACATGGTTGTTGTTGTTTTTTTCCAGAATCCAAAAGTAAGTTGCTGAGCATGAGAAGATTTACTCATTAATGAAGTTAGTCATTAATAGCATATTTTGTTCTTCCCAGTAGACTTTTTCCTTCACTTTAGCTGAGTACTGTCTTTTGTCAGAGAGATGAGGGACCAGAACGTAGCTTCAAGGGAGTTCCCCTCTCTCACTTTTTTCAGTGATGAAGCCATTTGCATGGAACCACATTGCACTTGGATTCTAGTGTTGAAACCACATGCTTAGGCCTGATTTGCATAGGCTAGAAATATCTTGAGAGCTTGGACAAAGTTATTGAAACAACCACATTATCTAGCTTCCCCCCAAAAAAATACTAGATAATAAAAACACTTTGGATGAAGAAATCCATGAATGAACGAAGGTCAAAATGAATCATGGAAAGTGATTTTGATGTTCCTAGACATGTAACCATGCAACCGTGATGATTGGGTCCTTGCTGTGTGTAATGCAGTGTGAAAAGCACAGAGTGAAACATACAGAGGTGTATAGTAGCAGATGCATGGTTTTTGCCCTCAAGGAGCTTACACGCTGTATAGGAAAGAGCCATATATCAGCCTTTCCTTGTGATAACACCATGGATCAAGTCAGCTGTAGGGTAACCATCACCCCATGATCCCCCACTACTCATTTAGAGGCCAGGGTTCCTATGCTTTCTCCCTTCAAGCCTGAACTCTACCCCCTTCTCTCTTGAGCAAAAATGTTTACCTGCACCCACTTCCTTTATCAAGGCACCTGATGGGAGGACCAGGGTTGATGGGTATGATTCTTCATTGATGGACAGTTAATGAATATCATTAGAGTAAAACCATATGGAATTGCACTTTTTGCAGGTCAGAAGTAGTCAGCTATGAACAATTTCACATGATTCAATCAAATTTTAGCACATTTGCACAGAGTAGGTAATCCATAAGCTTTTCAGAGTGTTTTAGATTTTTCAAAGCAGTTCATTTTCTACAACTCTCCCTCAGCCAGACAGGCCCAGAGGGTGATGGCTTTTGGTGACTGTAGCTCCAAAGGTGAGAGTTGATGAGGTTTTGTTAATTCCAGCTGACATACCCTGAAGTGGAGGGCTGCTTTTGGTGTGAAAAAATATTTGGAAAACTCCTGCTTATTTGCCAAAACAATCTAATTCGGGTAAGTACACCATAAAAATTTCAAAGTAAATGCAACCATATGAAAAGGCCTAATAACTCAAAATAATATGAGTTAGTGAGATTGCAGTTTCTAGTGAAATCTCTCCTGTTTAAATTCATGTTCCCTAGTACTGGCTTGAAAATTTACTGATGAATTTAATTTGGATTGAAGAACATCCAGTCTTTTCCTTAATAACTCAGGCAATACATGATCAAACATATTGATATTAAACCAAAAGAACAAAGAGCAGAAAAAAAAAGAGGAAGAGGTGGAAGAGGAGGAGGAAGAGGGAGAAGAGGAGGGGAAAGGAAGAGAGAAAAAGAAAAAAAGAAGAAAAAATCAAACTTCTACCACTACAATATAAAGAGAGCTTCTTTTAATATTTTGGTGATGATGTTTTCTAGACTTTTTTTTTCCAAATAGATAATACGTTGAAAATGCAAATATTTTGGGAGTTTGAAGGGAAACTATTAATCACTCAATCTGTTTGGGGGTTAATTTCTATTAAATGCTTTCAGAACTGGAAGTGGAGTAAATATTTTAGACTAGTCCTCAACCAGGGGTGATTCCCCACCCCCCACCTCCCAGCCTAGGGGACATTGGGTAATGTCCAGAGACATGTTTGGTTGTCACAGCTTAGGGATGCTCCTGAAATCTAAAGGGTAGAGGCCAGGCATCCTACAATATGATACATACCACTGCCCCACAACAAAGAATAACCAGCCCCATATGTTAGTAGTGTCAGTAGGATGAGGAGGCCTATTCTAGACCAATCCCCTTATTTTCAGAGTAAGGGGTCCAGAGGTGGAAGATGATTTGCATAAAGTCACTCAGCCAGCTGGTGGCAGGAGAGGGACGAGAACCCTGGCCTCCAGCCTCTGGTCCAGGGCTCTTTCCACTGCACTGGAATGAAAGGCTTTTCTCCCAACATCTTGCTGAGACCAGGGGCGTGAATTGAGAAAATATAAATGTTGATAGCCAAAGGGAGACTCGGGAAAATGTGCGGGGATAATTTTCAAACAGAAGCCTGGGAGGAAAGACAGATGCAATTAGTAGGAGTGAGATCCCACAAACAGAGGAGGTGCAAAGCAGCCAGAGAGCATAGCGGGGCATCGGTAGCCAGTTCTAGAAGAGGCGAAAAGGAGCAGTGGGGATACATCCTAGTTTTATATGGAAATTTTTAGGGTGACCTAAAAATCTGGGTTTGCCTGGGACTGTCCCGGTTTTAAAACTTCATGTTCATGTCTTATGTTCCAGGAGTTCTGAGAAAACCAGGACAGCTGGTCACCCTATTTCCTATTTCCTCACATAAACAAATGGGAGGGAAGATATTCTGCCCTACTGCACTCTAGGTTGGTGAAATGGAGGAATTTGGTAAAGGGTACAGGGACTCCTCTGTACATTTTAGCTGCTTCCTGTCAGTATATAATTTGTTCAAAATAAAAATTAAAAAATAGTTATGTGAATGTGATAGGAATGAATAACTACCTTTCTTTTAATGGAGACTGTGGGTCCTGGATAGGACTCGAGTGTCACTATATCCTTGAAGCTCCCCACGTGAGAGCGGTAGTTGAGAACCACTATTTAGCATAACCCCCTGATGTTCACAGATGGGGAAATCAAGTCTCAGAGACATCAGGCACCTGACAGAGGTTCCCACAGCCAGACCCAGAGGTGGATCTAGCAAGGTCTCCTGCTCCCCATGTAATAATTTTCCAATAATGCATTTCGAACCTCCCATATATAAAGTACAGCCCAGCCAGGCTATGGATATTAGGGAAGTACCCCTTCATTCCCTAAAGGACTTCTTTTTCTAAAACTCCTAACGTGGCGCCTGGCACATAGCAGCACTTAATAAATATTTGCTGAATGAAGGAGCATGACACGTGTTTAATTTTCTCCCCTACCCCACCAGAAACATTAAAATAACATGTTCTAAGGTGCTAAAGTGAAATGGAATGACTATGACATTCAGACCCTTTCCCAGGGTTTGTTACCTTTGTGTGACTCAACCTATGAGCCTATGATTGAGTAGATCATAGAATTCAAGGGGATTTCCATTAAAGTAATGAAGTAGCAGTTGGCTTTTCAGCTTCAAATTCTTTCCCTTGTTAAAGAAAGTGAAACATTATCTTGAGGAGGGTTGGCTGTTTAAACCCCACTGAATGGTTTTTCAATAGAAGTGATTGAAAAAAGCCATTTTTTAATTTTTTTGGAGGAATTTGTTCCATTCTGTCTTGTGTTTCATTATAAACAGTTTTTTTAAGAAAAAAATATTCTCTGTGCCATAAATGTGTGGTGAATGCCTCCCAACCATATTTCCACACAGACCACAGGTCTTTGCCAGTTTTCTTGTATGTAGAGCCCCCACTGATGATGGCTCAGAACTGAAACCTGATCTAATGCTACGAAACTCCTGGGCTGAGAAGATTCTTAAAGTCATCTTTGGCGGTTTAGATAGAAGTCAACCTAGTGCCTCTGGTTTCTCTCCTTTTCTAGGATTGTTGGTGATGCAAGACAAAGCCTACCTCGTGTTGGACTGTAAGCTTTTGAGGGCAGGGATCAGGTATTTTTCCCCTTACCAGAATTTTTATATCTTTCACACTTCAGTGCTCTAACCATGCATTTCTCAACAGAGCTGACAATGCCCCAAGGTGCAAAAGTGATTCTTAGAAGAGGGGGCATGAGAAAGAATCTTATAAATGGTTTATAGCCCTTCAAAGGGCCATACTACATACATAGATATACAGTCCATCTGTGGCATTAAATTTACATGGGGATATTGGGTGAAAAATGCCCTTAAAATCCCCTTAAGAGAGTCATAATGAAAAAAAGCTTGAGAAACACTGCTCTAAACATTTTTATTGACTGACTATGATGTATGGCTAGAGGCAATGGAATATCCCTGGATAATGGCTAAGAAATGGTGTTTGTGGCTTCATTTTCTAGAACTGGACAACTCACCTGAGCCAAGCCTCCTGTATTTAGGGATTTAGCCAACTGTCAGAACCTTCTGACTTCAGGTTGCACTGTTCTCTACATTTCCAATTACCATTCCAATTTGAGACTCAAAATTAAATCGGAGGCACCAGGAATGTATCCTTGGTCTTTTGCCTTTTGGGGTGTGACTATGGGAGAATGGTATCAGTGGGAATAAGCTGAAGGTAGCGAAGCTGAGTATGAGTACCATGGGAGCGGCAGTGGCGAGGAGCAAAGCAATGTCAGTGGGAACAACCCACCGGCTCTCTTACACAGCTTCCATTCAGCTGTGTGTGAGCCCCAAGTATGGCTCCAACACGTATCAGATTTTGATAAGACAGGAATCTCAGTTCCCTCATTTCTTTTTAAAAATTCATTGACAGTATTACAGATGTCCCCCAATTTATCTCCCTT
Source organism: Myotis lucifugus (assembly GCF_000147115.1). Taxonomy (NCBI): domain Eukaryota; kingdom Metazoa; phylum Chordata; class Mammalia; order Chiroptera; family Vespertilionidae; genus Myotis; species Myotis lucifugus. The sequence goes on from NW_005871289.1 coordinate 1,476,488, forward strand.
GGCTCCCCTTCTCCCAGCCCTTACCCCACCCCAGGCCTTCACCACACTATTGTCTGTGTCCATTGGCTATGTCAGTTTTCTCATTTCTAAAATGGGGACTATAGTAAGTCCCATAGACACACCATACATGTGGACAAACATTCTGGACTGTGTTATTCATTATAGTGTCTTATTATTATCCTGATGATTGAAAGACTATCTGCAATAGATTCCCTATGAAGAAGCAAAAAGGGGTTTGAAGGAATGTCTTTCCATGCCTGGGGCAGTCAGCAGGCTCCAAGACTCCACATGACATTCCACGGGGCCCTGCTTAGATGTAAGGCGAGTTATGAAATGAAGCCTCTGACTGTGTCGTTACTTCCCAGACACGATTTGGTACAATAGAAGGGGGCATAAGGACAGCTAACAGGCTCTGCCACAAAAGAAAACAACTTAAAACTAAATCTTCACTTCCTCCAACTTAGGATGGGTCCCTTGAAAGTGTTACCAGTTCTAAATCGCACCTCCCCTGCCCTAACAGGTTTGGCTCAGTGGATAGAGCGTCGGCCTGCAGACTGAAGGGTCCCAGGTTCGATTCCGGTCAAGGGCATGTACCTTGGTTGCGGGCACATCCCCAGTAGGAGGTGTGCAGGAGGCAGCTGATTGACGTTTCTCTCTCATAGGTGTTTCTAACTCTCTATCCCTCTCCCTTCCTCTCTATATAAAATCAATTAAAAAATATATTTAAATCACACCTCCCTATGTTCTTGGGTCTCTGACTCTTTGGAAGAGTACCTCCTTTTCCCCACTTTCATTGTAGAAGTTCTATATTTTGAGAAGGGCCATTCTCTCACCAGGAGTTTCTCTCACCATGGGATCTATCCAGCATCCCCTAAATCAGAGTCATTACATCTAGAATAATCTGTAATTTTGGGAGGTTATTCAGGGGAAAATGGGACAGTGGAGCATTCTACAGTAGTCTTTGACATCCAAGACCTTCGCACTAATCCACTGGGAATGTGGGCACAATAACTCTGGTCTCTGTAGAGCTTTCCACATCAAGGTAAGGGGTCATAACACTTTCTTACTTTTCCAGTTTTCTGGAGTAATTGTTGGAACACACATACAAACACACACACACACACACACACACACACACACACACACACATCTTCTGAGGACAGAGATTAGTTCACAGTTTCCACCCACAAAGAGGGGCAGAAAAACTTTCTTAATCACCCCATCATTTGGTAGATGTCTTCTGCCACAGTATTCAAGTATTAACACAAAGTAGTGTTGGCTGGCTGAGGTTTCTTTTTCACTCATCTTTGACTTTTAAAAACATTTTCAAACCTTTTACGAATGAGGAAATTTGAAGCATTGGCATTATCATTTGTAATAGTCCAATTGAATATCCAGACTAATGCTGTCCCCCTGCACAATCCTGTTGGGGTGGCTTTCGTTTCATTCTTCCACCTAAGACTGACCTCCACTTCCTTCCAACAAGTTTTCTCCTGTCACACTTATTCCTGCCTCAATGCCTCTGCCTACCCTGTTCCCCCAACTAGAAAATCCCTTTGCATATTTATTTTTATCTTCTAAGACCTAATTCAAGTTTTAGTCTCTCTGTGAAATGTTCCCTGGCTTCTTTGGTCCTCACTGTCTTTCTCTCTGATCTTGCATTATGTTCCACAAAGTGGAATAAATAATTGTTGTATAGATTTTCTCTCTATTACCAGTGCTGTATTTTCAGATTCACATATAGGAGCAGTGCTTTATATGTGTTCATTGGCTGAATGAATGTCAATGTATGGCTAGAAGCAAGAGAACATTCCTGGATGCGTTGATGAGAGATGGTGTTTCTTAAAACTCTTTGGGAACAAGAAACATATCATATAGTTCTTTATTCTCACTAGTTGTGCAATTTTGAGCAACTTACTCAACTTCTTTAAGTCTGACTTTATATGTGTATAAGACAGAGGTAATAATCATTTTGCCCATTTTTAGAAGAATCAGATATAAGATAGTAAAAGTGGTTAGCTCAGTGTATTAATAACTGTCATGACTATTGTTGTTTTTATTATTGTTATCCTCCACAGTACCTGGTACAGTGCTAGGCATGTTGATGGACTGTTTAATCTTCAACAATGAGGTTATTCAATGTCTCATAGTGTCCTTCCTTGGTCTGGCTGATTCTGGATGTTTAGTTCAGGGTACAAGAAATCTGTTCGAGAGAAACAAGAAGATCCCATAGAAATGCCATATCCAAGCACCGTGGCCTGAGCCAGGTAGAGTTGAAAACTTTCCCACTGAATTTCCTGGTCTGGCATGAGGTGTAATCCCCATACCTAAGCTCAGACAACGTGAGGAGTGTGATAAACCAGGACTCTGAATAGTGGCTTTCATGAAGTGGCTCCGATAAAAATCTTACCATTCAATTTCTTATTTACCATTTAGAAATTCTAGATCGGTTGACATTGGCTCAATGCTTTAAACCAACTGATGGGAAGAAAAATCTGTCATTGATTTACTGGACTTCTTTTTTTTCTCTTTCCTCTGAGCACTGACTAAAAATTTTCCAAAACAAGTATTGGGGCCTCACAGTCCTCAGGGAACTGATGGGGGTGGAGGGTATAAGATTCAAGGCATTTACATCTCTGCTGGCTTCTAGGGTTGTGTCCCTTCTTCAAACATTCACTTTCTGGCAAACTATTATTCTTTCCCATCCCCAGGGAGGCCCTTGCCCACAGAGGTTCCTATAAACAGGACTCAGCAAAACTTGGTTTTTGTTCTGGCTGGGATCCCTACACAGCCCCTCCCACCAACTAAACACATCTTAATAGACCTCTTCCCTGGACCGTCTCCTACCTTTGTGATCCTGTTCCAAATGGGCAGGGTCTAGAGGTGGAACATTCCAATCAAGTAGATAAATTCATAGGGAGAAAGGCCTTAATCCAGCCCTAGGAGGAGTCCCACATTCTGTTAGGGCTAAATCTATGGGGAAAAAAAGAAATGATCATTAAATGAGTCATAACTGAGTGCCATATACAATGCTAGGTACTCAATGTGTATTCTCTTACTTATCTATACTAATAAAAGGGTAATATGCAAGCAAATTGGTCGGGACGCCCTTATGCAACGACTGAACAGCAGGCTGCGTGGGGCAACCAGGCTGGCAGGGGGGGCAGTGAGGGGCAATCAGGCTGGCAGACAGAGGCGGTTTAGGGTGATCAGGCTGGCAGGGGAGGCAGTTAGGGGCAATCAGGCAGGCAGGCAGGTGAGCGGTTAGGAGCCAGCGGTCCTGGATTGTGAAAAGGATGACCAACTGCCAGTTTAGGCCCAATCCCAGGCAGTTGGACATCCCCCGAGGTGTCCCGGATTGGAGAGGGTACAGGCTGGGCTGAGGGGAACCCCCCATGCACGAATTTTGTGCACCTGGCCTCTAGTTTTTCATAACAGTCCTGGATAGTGGAACCTATTATCCTAAATAAATTAGGCTCAGAAACCCTAAGCAACTTGCCCAATATCATATGGTTGGTAAGTGGTGCATCTGAGACACTTGCTTCCCCAGTGCTGCATCATTTCTCTTGCACAGGTGTTTCTTGGGTTCCCTGGCCTCACTGGAGACCCAGAGATCACAATAGAGAATTGTGAGCAGAAGCCAGTGGGAGAATACTGGCTCCAGAGGGGGAGCCCTGAGCCCTGTGCTCTCCTCCTGCACTTCCTGTCCTTTAAATAGCTGGTCACCACCCACCACATATTGTCTTATTGGATAAGTCCTTGCAAGACCAACAAGATTCAAGGGGGGAGGGGGGACATAAGTTCCACCTTTCAATGGGGAACGTGACAATGAAAATTTGGTCATAATCAATCCATCACCTGAGGTGTTCAGAACAACATGTTCCCAGAGGGGCCTGGAGAACTGACTTTTTAGTGTAATTCATTTTCATTTTGTGCTTTTCAAAACACCTTGGGAAACATTATTTTATTTGATTCTCCTCTCTCAACACAACAGCTGGAGATCCTTTTGAAACTCAAGGCAGCTTATGTCACTCTTCTGAAATCCTCCTAGAGGCTACCATCTCACTCAGAGTCAGTCAAAGGCCTTGCAAGGCCCTGCCCTGTCTAGTCCTGCTTCCCTGGGACCTTCTCCTAGCTGCTCTCCACCAGCTGCCCTGGCCTTGCTGGCCTGTGACAATGTGGGCTCACCCTTGCTCAGAACCTTTGCACATGCTATTCCCACCAGCTGGAATGCTCTTCCCCTAAATGTTCTCTGGGCTTCAGTCCTTACCTCCTTTGGGTCTAAGTCTGAACAGCACCCTGTTAGAGATGCCCTGTCTGATCACTCCTTAGCCCTCCCCATTCCACTTTCCTGCTTTACTTTCTACCAAAGTCCTTACCGCCTCTAGAAATTCTGTATGTTTGGTGTATTCACTTATTTATCTGCTTCCCCCAGTGAGGGCCCAGGGATAGAGAGACTTTTGCCTGTTTTGTATATAAGTGCCCTAACTCCCAGGGACTATAATAGTAGCTGACCCTTAGCAATGATCCATAAATATTTAGAATGAAGTTTTTAAATAAAAGCAAAAATTCTTGCCCGGCCAGTGTGGCTCAATGGTTGAGTGTTGACGCATGAACTGATAGGTCACCTGTTCCATTTCTGGTCAGGGTACTTGCCTGTGTTGCAGGCTTGATCCCCAATAGGGGGCATGCAGGAGGTAGCCGGTTGATGTTTCTCTCATCCATGTTTCTATATCTCTCTCCCTCTCCTTTCCCCTCTCTCTAAAAATCAATAAAAACGTATTTTTTAAAAAAAGTATGAATTCTCAAGGCAATGATATTTATTAGTCAAGGTAAGTATTGTGTTCTCAGCTTTATGGATGAAGAAGCAGATGCCCAGGAGGGTCTGTGACTGTTCTGAGGCCATGCAACTAGCAGCAGCTTTAGAACCCAGGTGCCACAACCCGCAGCCTTAGGTCTGTCGAGCAACAACTTGCTGAGCTCCCGCGTGGCTATTTTCAGGCAGAGACATGAGTGGCTTTGATATGGGTTCAGGACAAGCCCAATACACAGACATGCAGGCTTTCACCGCAGTGAGGAGAGGGCAACACACTGCTGTCATTTCCTGGGCAGAGAAATATGCATCTCTGCCCGCTGGGTTCAGAGCAGTAGTAATTACGAGAGTCTGGAGGGAAGTGAGAAAAAGCATCAGGACATTTAACAACCTTCACTGACCTGCAAATTATTATTTACAGTAACACAGAGCATTTCCTCTGCGGAGGCAAAGACACAGAACATATTCTACTTTTTTTTTTTTTTTAAATAAGCCTGAATCCCTATAGGGCTCTCCGGAAGCAGACAGAGAAAAGAAAAGTGATTGGGTAGGTCAGACGGATTTACCTTTAGGAGATGAAAGAAATGAACCCTCACTGTTTTTTATTAAATTCCTCCCAGAATCTCTGTGACGATGATATTAGAAAATCCGAGAATCACACAGGAAACTCTTGAGAGGCTGGGCCGGGTCTTAGTCAGCATGCACCTCCTGTCGGTTAGTGCCTGCTCTCCATGGCCGAGCTGGAGAGGTGTGCTGGACTTGCCTGCCAGGGCGGGGAGGGGCTCTGATTCTCAGCTCTTCCAACCTTGTCTCCAGGGCAGAGACCACCCTGGCCTTCAACTGCCCTGTCTGTAACACCTGCACGGACAGGGAGCTCATTACCTACCAGAGCAACCCTCTTTTTCTTATCGTACTGCTTGGTTTGAGTTACTGTCTGCCTTCTGTAAATTGCATTCTTCGGTTCTAGCTCTGTGCTCTGGAGTGACAGGGAATACATCTACTATGTTGGTATCAGATAAGCGCTCTTACACACAGCAAACAAGTTCTTATGTTTCACTGGCACTAAAAGGCAGAACTTGACAACTAGAAGTTTGTGTGTGTGTGTGTGGTGGGGGGGAAGTTATCAGGTGGGGATTTGTTTCTTGTGTGATGGTGCAGAATATGACATTGAAGTCAAGCTGCCTGGGTTCCTGGCTCTGTCACAGAGCCGTGTCACTTGGGTATGACAGTTCGTCTCTCCGTGCCTCAATGTCTCCATCTGTAAAATGGGAATAATACTTTAGCGTCACCCTGATGGGGGTGCTGTGGGAATTAAATGAGCTGATACCTTGAAGCTTTAGCACAAGGCCTACCTAGCACATATCTGGTACTTGATTCTGTGAGCTGCCATATGCTATTTATCCAGAGTACTTTGGGAGGAAGTGCTGCTTCTCCCCGGTTGCAATGGACAGAAGAATCCTGGCAGGCGTGTGGGATTGTCCTCGGTGCCTTGCCCTTCAATGCATCTCTGCTTCATTCCCTCTTTCTTCTCCATCTGCTTCTTGCCCTCTTTCTCTCCCAGGCCCTCCCCGGTGGTCTTAGTCCCAAGAGATTGTACTCCCAGCTGGACAGCCACCCCTTCCAGGTGGCCATGACCAGGCACTTGTAATTTCAAAGGGGACCAGAGAAATCCAAAATTCTCCAAGGTTCAAAAGAGTGACTCTGAAGGTGACATCTCAGGGTGGTCAATGAGGAAGGGATATTTGGGGGCATAGGGTAAAAGTGTTCCCAGTACCCCCTCTCATCACACCCCCACAAACTCACCTCCTTGGAACCCTGGCTAGATGTGCCAATGGAATCACCTCTTCCTGCCAGATGTTTTAATCTTGACATTCTCTACCTCTCTCAGTCATGACAAGCCCTTTGATATACCAGTAGATTGTCAAGCCCACACATGAGAACCAATCGCCAGATTTACTAGTCAGAATTAGTGATAAATCACATAAAATAAGAAGGAGAAAACATGATCGACAAATAGTGTTATTGCTCCAAATGTTGGGTGGGTTATAAAAGAAATATAACTCAGGGAAGCTGACATTTTTGTGCCAGGCTGTGCCAGGTGATTAGCATGTGCCCTCCCCACAGCCCATGGGGTGATGGTCAGTCTCCCTATGTTCAGAAGTGAACAGTCAGCTGCCCGAAGTCCACTTCGGCGAGTCCAGGATTCCAACCCTAGTCCATCTGCAGGTGCAAGGAGAAGCCTGGGGAAGTGGGGGGATTTGGAGACTGTCAGGGGACCTGCCTTCTATTCCCAAGGCTGTGACTGAGGAATGTATAAAATGGGAATGAGGATGTCTACCTTACATTTCTCCCAGGGTTTGGGATATTGTTGTTGTTTTTTATTATTATCTTATTTATTTATTTATTTATTTATTTATTTATTTATTTATTTATTTATATTTCTTTATTTGCAGATAAGCAAAAACATCCCCCTCCCTTGAGAGGTATCAAGGGCTCTTGGAGAGCAAGTGTCTCCAGGCAGCCCCGGGGCCATATCCCGGGTTTAACTCCTTGGCCATGTCAGTGTTTAGTTCTGGTGGTTCCCACCACAAACTAATTCCCCATGCATCTGTTTCTTGAATTTCTCCAATTTAAATTCTATCTATTCTCCTCCTGCTATGACAGGGATTTTAGCACCTTTACACTGTCTCTCCCCTTCTATGGAGTTTTGTACATAACATTATTATCTTCAATAATCTTGTGACTACTTCCATAGTTTTAAATAATGGACTTAAACCCTTATCTCATTATTCATCAACTGTTAGGCAGTGTCTGTTTATTTGAGACTAAACTAGGAGCACCATAGAGGTGAGACTGTCTCTCCCTTTGTCTTCTGATGCCTCCCGGGCCCAGGACAGTCCTGACACAGGGTGGGCACCTACTTCTGCCTTGTTGCTGGGCAACCAGAAGACTAACACACCTGAGAGCACACCCTCTCTACCTCCCTTCTCTGGGCTGTAGCATTCACTTTACCTTTTCAAGGTGTATGAGATTTACATTCTAGCTCTTCCAAGTTTTTCTGAAAGTTGTTTTGAAAAACTGAAAAGTAATATGCAGAATGTAAAATATTGTGATTATGAACATCTTATATGCTGCAGAACCAAGTAGCATCAAACTGGCATCACTGAACACCCTCCACTTGGGGGAATGTTCCAGAAGCCAAGGCCGAAAAGATTCTCATGTTTTCACACAGGCAAAGGCCACTACAGCCAGTTGCTGTCTGTGGAGGAGAGTTGGTGGCTGTAAAGTTCAGAAAAGCCTTTAATTAATGACCCCACAGCCTGCCCTGCTCTTTGGAGCTGAGGCGCTGATTTGAGACTCCAGGGCTTTGCTGCGAGGGGCACCTCTGCCTTCAGGCTGGTCCTCTTCCTGTAGGTTTTTTTGACTCGGCTCTTGATCTGCTACCCAGGTACATGCCCTTGACTGGGAATCAAACCCGAGACCCTTTGATGTGGGGGCCAAAGCTCTAACCACATAACGACACCGGCCAGGGCACAATCCCATCTTTTGTGAAATGTTCTGGATTGCTGCTGGGACCCTTTCATGTTTGCTGCCACTTTAGGTTTACGCTTTTGCATGTATATGCTGTTATTCCAATGGGATTTGGGAGGGAGCAGAGGTAAAGAAGGCCCAATCTACCATTTTGAACTTAAGGATTTATTTTGAAAAGTTTGAAATGAGCAAGTATTCCTTCGATGAACCAATATGAGACCTTATGCTTTAGACAAGGATGGTCATTACTGGTGGGGTTTTGATGGGGTCAGAAAACTTGCACTTGCACCCTAAAAAGCAACACTATTTCTGTCCTTAGAGATAAATGAACATTCTCACTTGAACTAACTTGACAAATTCATGGTCAATGAGATGAGAATTGAGAAGAGTGTGCAGAATGAGGTACTGGGATGGGGGAAAGAATGAAAGATGCACTTAAAAATTAATTCTTAAGTATCAGTTATTGTTATACTCATTTTGTCGACAAAAAATCAAGACCCTTTGAGATAACAGTGTTGGGTTGGTGATACACAGATCGAATTTTGCAATCTAGGGTTGTCTCTTAAACATTCTGCGAAGTGGGTACAATAATATCTGCCTGGTGGGTGGTGGCGAGGATTGAGCAAATTCATACGTGGAAAGCACCCCACACAGTGTGGCTTGGGGACTGCTCATCCCTAAACCTAGAGGCCAGGGATGGACCAGCACAAAAGAAAGATCAAAGGTCTTTATGCCAACTCTGCTTAATTTACCGCAGTCAGTTCCACATCCTGATTCAGTCTTTGTGTCTGTTTTTGTCTACGTATCTCCCTGTGTCTTCTCTTACCCCAATCCCCAAAGCTAGTGAAATCTTTAAGCACCCTTTGAAAGAAAATTGCATGGTATCAACCACAGGAATGCGCTACCCTTTCCCGGTGGCCGTCCGCAGCTCCCTCCCGGGACCCCAGACGGAGAATCCCAGCTGGGCAGAGGAGCCTCGCGGGGGTGTTTCCTGGATGCGAACCCTCAGCCATTTCCCTGCACACAGAGTGACTCCATAACCATGGGACAGAGGAGGCCCTTGTCGAAGATCAATGCCATCCTTCCATGGTCAAGGGCTGCGGCATCTTTCTTCTGAGCTCCTCGTCACTGGGCTCTGGGAAGTGCAGGCTGGAAAATTACTGTGTCAGGCTCAGGCTCGGATGGGACAAGCAGGACTTGGCAGAGGAGGATTTTAAAGGCACGTTGTTTTTCCTATAGCACCCTCTTCAGACCAACGTAAGTCAAATTGCTCTTCCCTGCCTTGGGGCCAGTAACTGTTCACAGCACCACACGACCTCCAGGAAAACTGGTATATTCCTAGCCCATCGAAGTCCCAGGTGGCCCTGTTCTGTGCCCCACATCCTCTTGTCTCCAGACATTTTTTTCCAGGGATGAAGCAGATGCCACCACGAGGTTTCCCACATCCCTGAGGTCCAGCGCTCTCTCCCACACTGGCTGTGTGGCGTTGAGCACATCGCCTAACATCTCTGTCCTCAGTTTCCCCAGCTAAGAGTGGAGTTACCAACCTCAGAGTGTAGGACTGGGAATGCAATGAGTTTGTTTATACATGAAAAGGCCTTAGGATAGTGTTTCTCAACTTCAGTGCACTCAGTACCACCTGGAGGGCTGGTTTTGGAATCCGGGAACCCCACTGGCCCTCCCTCTGCTGCTGAATTCATGGGAACAAAATGAGAAGAGAGCTGAGGAGCCAGATAAGGCCTGCCTTGCCTCACTCTCCCCAAGTATTTTGGGCTCGGCATGGCAACAGGTGCTATGGGAAGTAATGACACAACTAGTTGGTCCCCTGTCTTAAACGATCTCAGTTAAAGAGCAAAGCCCACCCTAGCCGGTTTGGCTCAGGGGGTAGAGCATCAGCCTGTGGACCAAAGGGTCCCAGGTTCGATTCCGGGCAAGAGCATGTACCTCGGTTGCAGGTTCCTCCCTGGTCCGGACCCTGGTCAGGGCTCCTGCAGGAGGCAACCAATCGATGTGTTTCTCTCACATCGATGTTTCTCTCTATCTTTCCCTCTCTCTTCCACTCTCCCTAAAAATCAATGGAAAAATATCCTCAGTTGAGGATTAACAAAAAACAAACAAACAAAAAATAAATAAATAAAGGTGATTAAAATATTTTTTTTATAAAAAAGCCCAACACACAGCAAACAATAAGAAAATATCACAGGCACTACAGACACTGCAGGCGGTGGCCTGTGGGTCACAGAGCTGGAGAGCATGCATCACACTGCCCGGCGTCCAGGGCTTGCGCCGGGCCTTGGAGAAGATGCTCTGGCTGGCTGGGCCCCAGCTCACTCATCTAGAACGGACAGCACAGCCTCCTGCCAGGGTCCCTGTGAGGATATGATGCGCAGTAGGAGGCAGAGGAGACTGGCCGATGGGGGGAGAACAGTGGATGATGCAGAGAGTGCTTCAGACCTGGAGGGCTGGAAGGGATGAGGGGGACAGGGGAGGAGGGAATTTTGGATGTGGCTGAGAGCGAAAGGAAGGTGGGGAAGCAAGAAGGAATGTGGCCTGGGGAAGTGAGGAGAGGAGAGGGGATGTTAGACTGCCAAGGGGATGGGGAGCCCAGCATCTGTGCTTCCACTCATTCACCTTCCCGCCGCTCCTCCTCATCCTTCAAACACCCTGTCCACATAAAAAAGCAAGAGGCAAAGAGTGCAGGTCATAGTTTCTTCCTGTATCTTTTTAATATATATAATTTATTTCAGAGAGGAAGGAAGAGGGAGAGAGAGATAGAAACATCAGTGATGAGAGAGAATCATTGACTGGCTGCCTCCTGCATGCCCCCTACTGGGGATCAAGCCTACAATCCGAGCATGTGCCCTTGACAGAAATCAAACTTGGGACCCTTCAGCCCGCAGGCCGACACCCTATTCACTGAGCCAAACCAGCCAGGGCTCTTCTCGTTTCTTTTTGAAGAGGCCAGTCATGTTGGTAAAGAAAATTAACCTGGGCATAAAGGAATAGTTCTTCATGTTCTCAGAGCTGTTCTCCGTGTCGCAGACCATTTTACACATAAAAACACAGCCTGGGTCTCATGTCTAACTTACGTTGACATCTCAGCTATTAGAAAGATGTCCGCAAAATAAACTGTTCTTTTATCTTATTTCGTTCCACTGCTCCTCGATTCCCTAAAGCACAGGTGTGTCAGGAGGGGCCTTGTGCTGGACGCCACTCTAGTGTCTCATGTGTCCTTGGGATGAAGAGTCGGCGGAACCAGGAGCTCCTTGCAGGAGGCTCACTGTGCAAAGCTATTAGCAGCCTAAGCCACGGACAAGAAAGGAGATGAGACAATGTGCAGAGAGAGGACAAGGCCCGTCCCCGCGTGCCAACGGGGCGGCGCTCGGCACCTGGGTGTAGTTAACTTTGACATTTTCTGGTTCCTGCCCGCACCCCATCCTCCACCTCTGCAATCTACTTTCCACACTGCCATAGGAAACTTTTAATAAAATGCATACCTGATTATTCTCTTGGCTTTTTAACTGCTGGCTGAGAAACCTCCCGTGGGCCCCCCAAACTACAAGGTTGAGTAGAGTTTGGCATGGGAAGCTTTTCACAATGTGGCTCCAATTTAACTTTCCAACTTTATTGCCTTTCACTTCTCCCCTCTTCACATACAGGACTGTGGTGGTTTCCAAAATTGATGTCCTACCTAGAAAACTCCTATTCATCCTTCAGAACCCAGTCAGTGCCTCCTCTCTACCTGGGCCTGATAAGAGGAAGGCCTTTCTGCTGTAGCTCACAGTTCCCCAGCCTTCGGCCTGGGAGGTGGGGAGAAACGCAGTGCAACCCAGCTGAGTTCTCCAGCTCTGGCCCCACCTGTGACAACAGGAATCTCAGCCTTCCTTCCAATGCCCCCTCCTCTATTTTCCTGTGAATCCCCAGAAGGTGTCATCTGTGTATCTGCGTGTTCCTGCGTGCAGCTCGCTATCTCCCTCATGGCATTTGTCAGTTGCCGGTTCTACTGTAGAGGGCCAGCTGCCAGGCCCCCACAGCTGCTGTCAGCGTGCGCTGATGTTTCTGAGGCCACAGCGCCGTCTCCAGCCGTTGCCTGCAGATGGCTACGCTCTCTGTCCTGCAGTCCTGTGTGCGCTGGTCTGGCTCACAGCTCTGCGCTGCAGTTCAACTCTCCAGTGGGGACAATGAGAAAATAGTAATAGGAACAGGCTATGAATAGCTCACACTCGCCACGCCTTTCCTGTGCACCAGGAATGGGGCTAAACCCTTCTGTGGATTCTACATGTTATCCTCACGCTCCTCCTGGAGGCAAGGATGGGGAGCATGCCCATTCTACAAGTGGGGGCCACAGCCCCGGGGGCTCAGGGAGGTGAAGCGGTGTGCCTGGGCTCTCACAGCTGGGAAAGGGTGGCTGTGAGATTAAACCCTGGTCAGTCCTGCTGAGTCCAGAGCCTTGACCTTCAGATGGCGCTGCCTCCCAGCCCTGGTAAGCACAGCGGCTCCCGTGAGATGGAGTTATTACTTACTCAGCGTTGCCAGTTCCCTTGGCATCTATCATCAAGAACTCTCTCCTTTACCCCACAGCAGTGCCTGACACAGAGTACAAGCTCAATAAGTATTTCATGAATCAAGAAATACATAAATAAGGAGAATTTTATTGTAATCAAGAAATACATATATAAGGAGGATCTCATTCTAATCTGACCCTCTCACCTCTAACGGGGTCTAGGGAGGGTCTCCATAGCTTTCCTCAACTATCAAAATCAGATAATAATATTGCTTTTTATAAATCAGGCTGAGGTACTAATGTCCATGAAATGGAACTTGAATCTCCCCAGGATTTGATGGCAACAACACAGTCCTCACTGGGTTCTGTCCCCATCTGCTCCCAAGGGCCAGTCCTCTGCAGAGCTCTGGGTGCCTCACACTCCTCTCCACCCAGCGGGTCATTGTGGGAGTCCCGGGAGGATGTGTCACGTGTCGCGTGTCACATGTGTCAGTGGTGGTCCCCATGTGGCATCCTCTGCTCCCTTCTCCCACTTAGGTGCTCCCAGTGAAGGCCCCCACCCGGACCCTGCTGCTGCACCCCTGCGGGAATGCCACTGTCCATGTTCAGATCTGTCTCCTCCAAGAGTGGTCAGCACAGGTGGCAAACCATGCTGTGCTCTGTTCACATGTGAAAGGGCCGCTGCCCTGCTCCATGTCACACACTTCAGTCACCTGGGGCCTGGCATGAGTCATGAGTACCCCATGACTTACCAAGTCTTTTAGAAATCCCCTCCTCCACCTTCACACTGCAGCGCCTGCCTCCACGGTGCCCAGACTCACATTTGGAACTGGCTGGTGTATGGTTCATAAGTGTGTGTGTGCATGTGTGTATGTGTGTGAGAGAGAGACTCCAAACCTTCCCCCTGCCCCTTCTCACTTCCCACACTACATGCTGGCTCCTCCCTCCTCCCCAATGCTAATAAACCCATGAATATAGACATTTGCTAGTCTTGGTTCCTCACACTCCTCTCCACTCATCAGCCAAATCCAGCCACATGTGGATTCGGATGATCTGGGACCTCCCCCCACCCCTGGCTACAGACCTCAAAAGATCAGCGCCTCAGCCCAGACACCAGGTGAGCCAGCCTGCGGGGGGAATGGGCTTTAGCAGCACGTCTGGCATTTCCAGATTTAAGGCCTGGATTTACTATGAAGCTGATGAGGCTTAAGTTCAGGATCTCCCTCCGCCGTCTCCCCCACGTGCATGGGAGAGGCCCTAGTGCATATGTATTTGTAAACTTTGCAAAAGTAAGCTATTTTAATGCAGTCAGTTGGGACACATGTCTTCTCTCCCCACCTTCCCTCCAACGCCCCCCTGCCTGTCAGGTGACACTGAAAAGGCCCTGGGTATTTGGGGGCTGTGCATAAAGGGCCATTGCATTCAGGTTTCTTGGGGTGTATTAGCATGGCTTGTCCACATTCCCATGTGTGGTTAAGTTACTACAAACCCTCCTGGTGGAGAAATGGCAGGGATACCCCAACTGCCCACTGGGTAGACTCGCCCACACCATGGCATAAGGTGTAGCATCAACATTATCGCTCATCTTGACTGTGTCCTGAGGCACTGATAGTGTGAAAGTAGTGGAGGAGATGCAAGATGTAAATGTATGGAGCCAGAAGCTATGCTATGGAAAGTTCTCCCTCTCATCAGATATCTAAACTTGCAAGTGGAAATATAGGCACCAATCAATGCCTAGTCAGAACTGTTATCCCAAAATACCAAAAAACAAATTTTGACCTACAGTGCTAGAAGAAAGACTGACTTGTCTTTCCCCCTCTACATAGAAAATAATACTTAAAAATCATCAACTAAAGAAGAAATGCATCAAAAAGAATAGGAAGACAATAATGTAGGGAAAACCCAAGAGTATAAAGGTGTGTCAAAATTAATTGATAAAAATATAGATATTTTTAAATTTTATGATGTTTATGGTATTTGATGGCTTTTTTTAACTTCTGTAATATCTTTTCTTATTCTAAATAAAAATTTAAACTGGTAACATAATTTGCAACAAAATTCATCGTTGTAACATAACTGTATTTTTCTTTCTTCAAAGCTAATTGTTCTAGCTTCAGGCCCCATATAACCTGGATGTGCCCTGGGCATGGAATTTAAAGTATTTAGACATTTGCCCCTTCTTATCTGCAATGTCTAAAGTGCCCTCCCGGCTCCAGGTGCCCTCCCAGCCTCCACTTCCTGTCAGATCCAGCCATGGCAGCCAGCAGAAGGCTCCGACTTCCTGCACCCCATTGTCTCTGGGTGTCTCTCCAGGCTTTTTCTCCTCTGATATTCTCACCCCTCACTAGTTTTCTTGGATGTGGTGCCTCAGACCTTGCAGCCCAGCGCCTTCTCAGCTGAGACTCTGCAGCCAGTTTTCACTTGCCTTATGCTGAGCAGTCTCCCCTCCCACACCCAGCATGACTCCTGCAGTCCACCTACTGGGAGTTGTTGGATCTTTCCCTCCTTTACTCTCCATTCTCTCTGTAGAACAGCGGTTCTCAACCTGTGGGTCACGACCCCTTTGGGGGTCGAACTACCCTTTCACAGGGATCACCTAAGACCATCAGAAAACACATGTATAATTACATATTGTTTTTGTGATTAATCACTATGCTTTAATTATGTTCAATTTGTAACATGAAATTGGGGGTCACCACCACATGAGGAACTGTATTAAAGGGTCGCGGCATGAGGAAGGTTGAGAACCACTGCTGTAGAAGGTCTCAAGATGTGCTCAGGATAGACGAGGATCCATAACTAAACGTATGTCTTGTTCTATGCTGTCATTGAACTCACTTCTAAAGAGAGACCCAGAAATGTCATCCATCGCTTAAGTCTACAAGAGAGGTTTACAGCGGTGATGGAAAGGTGTCTTTGATGCCTCTGAGCTGGTGGTATTTGCACTTGAGGTTTTGATAGAAAGGCATGAGAAGATGACAACTTTCTAGGTCATTGGTCAACTTCACTCCCACTGGATGAAAAGATCATTCCATTTGGAGTTAGGAGATATGATTTACATATTGGTTCTGCTTCTCATGGATTGAACATCCTTAAGCAAGTCACTTTTTTCATAGCCTTCATTTTCTCATTTATAAAATGAGGTGGCTGGATTGTGTGATCGCCACAGTCCCCCAAGCTATAAATGATCATGCTCTATAAATCACAATGCTTGCAAAATTCTAATGAAACAGAGCTTAGCTACTCATAATCTTTACAGAACAAGAATTTATCTTACCTCAGCTCAGCTTTAAAAAGGAATCATAAGAAAACAGGTTCACATTAGGGAAAAGAGACAGGGGGAAAAATCCCAAGTTTTCTTATGGTCTTTTATACCAACTGTAGCTATATCTATAATTTTCTGTGGCCTTGATAAATTCAGTAATCTAAAAAAGGCTTAATTATGTGTATTAGACTTCAGTGACTAAAGTAGAAAATCAAAGCATTTTAGAAAGATGAGCACCTAAAATGTGGATTTCAGTTGCTGTTATTTTTGTGGTTGTTTTAACTAAAAAAAAAAACTTTAAGAAAAGCTGGCTCCCAGGATGCTCTGTCCTCTCCATCATCCACCACTGCAGCCAGTCAGTGTGTTGTTCACTCCAAAAGTGCACAGACCCTCCTCCCTCCTCGCTTCTCCCTCCCTTCTCTGTCATGGTTAACAATAGCCCCACCCTTCACGTTCTCAAAATAAATGACCGAAGGAAAGGAGGAAATCCAAATTATCAAAAGACACCGAAGACATGTGGAAGTGGCTGAGTGCATCGGCTTTGGAGGAAACATCTATGGCCTCAGACAGTGGCTCCACCACTCACAGGCTCCAGGAGCTTCAGGAAAACAATGAAAACACAAGGGAAGCCAGCAGCTTGGGATTGTAGAAAGACACAAATTTGCAGGTGCCATCCAGGCCTGTTCAGAGGGACATTTTGGTTGTGTGGAAAGATCCTTTAAGATCATCTTCCTGCCTTTGTTGAGTCAATGTTTCCTGGCTAGTTGCCTTCAGATTCTTGAGATGGTGTGTGGGGAAAAGCATCCCAGACAGGGGCCAAGGAGAGAGACCATGCCAGCTCCAGAAGAGGGTCAGCCCCATTGTTACTTAAATAGACTAGCCTCTGCTTTATACCTCAGCCTCCTATGTGTTTGATTATCAAACACCAGGTCTAAAGAAATTGACCTTTCATCTCTGGGCACGTGCAGGCTAAATCTAACTGCTAGACCTGCCAAGCAGAGGACCAGTGTGAGGACTGTGAAAGCTTGATCAAGCTACTGCTTCCCTTGCAGCTGGCCAGCCTGCCCTTATGACACCTTCCCTCTCACCAAGCTTCCTTTTCACCATAACAGACCTCAGAACATTTTGCAAATATTGTAAGTGTCATCACTGCAATTAGCCAGTACAAACAGGCTACTTCTTCTCTTTTCTTTCTTTCTTTTTTTTTTTTTTTTACCAAATTTGGTAGTCTGGTTTATCACTCCCTCCTGCCTCTGGCAGTTGCAACACATGCTCGTGGTTAGTTGTGGAGCACTGGTTCTTTGGGGTTGATGATTTGTCATTTGGGTCTATGTGGCAGAAGAGATGGATTCCAAGAAACACATGTTTAAGAAATTCAGGAAGAAGCAAGGAAGTGGATATGATCATTGGCTAATTGGTTTGTTTGGCCAAAAATGCCTTTTGGTGCTCACCACAGCGCCGTTGCCAATTCTTAAGTAGCAGTGACCTCCCTTGAGGTCGTTGTGTGAATGACTATGACAAATGGCTGGTTTTGGAAGGTTAGAGACTTTTCTCTCTTTGCTTGTTTCTTTTTTTCTTACTTTCTTTGGTTGTTTGGGATCTTATTGAAAATCACAAACCAGAAAGAAAATAGTTGCCAAGATCAGTGGTGAACATTTCAGGAATCAGGTTACTGTGGCCTGCGGCTCTCAGCTCAACTTGAAGAAATTTCACGTTGCTTTGGTGATTTCTCTCTGAACATTTTTCTTAAAATACCCACTTATCCTTGGTTTACCAGTGAGCAGAAGGTAGAAATGTCCAGAAGGGTCAGGCTGAATAATGTGACAGGATATATATAAGTATATATTCCCTACTTCTCTCCCCGACCCCCCAATCCAATAAATGTGTCTAACACTGAGTCAGATGCCTTGGAATAAAAGCAAACCCTAGAGGCTAAGTACTAGTACATGGTTTGGAGGCAAATTGGACAGTTTTGTAGGCTGGTTCTCAGTGCACCTTAAACAAGTGATTTTGTGGCTGCTTGACATTAAGGCCCGGGATCAGCCTAAGAGCATGTATGGAAGAGTGAGATGGGCCTGGAGTGATGTCGGCTCCTTTCACAAGGTAAAGACCAGGGCAGGGAAGTAGCCTGAACCAAGAATCAAGAGCTGTGCTTTCTAAGCCTTGCTCCACATATTGCTAATCTGAGGAACCTCAGGCAAATTTGGGCTTTGCTTGCCTCATAATCAGATGATTGGATCAATTCTTTGATGACAGGCTTTCCTTCTGTGTTTCCCCAAACTCACCTCAAATATTCTTGCCACCACAAATGCTTTCATCATTACCCTGGGGTGAGTCACATAAAGCAAATTCACACAGCAATCAAACTCATCATATTTTCCGACATGGTCTATTATGGAGCAGCAATATTACTAATTTCTATTAAGTCATGGCCCCAGCACACCCAGCAAGGAAAAAGCTAGAATTGTAAAATGTTTTTAAAAAATCGTTTCAATTATAAATGATGTCACAAATAATGGCTAAACATATATTTTGCCAATGTCAGCTTTGGAGATTAACTTGGGATCCTTCATATTTAACAACTTTTTAAGGCAAAAGATCATTTTTAAATGCACTTAAAACAATGTCTTTTTAAGAATATTAAAAGTTCCTTGAATGTCATTTATATTACTGATTCACTTAGATTTGTCTCTGTAAGCTCAAGGTGAATGAATTCCAAATCAGTGAAGTCTGAATTAATGAGATAATGTCCTACTTACTCTTGGAATGTGTTGAACCATTTAATACTTTCTTGAATGACCCTAGACTAGAGAAGTAAACCTGATATGAAGCGGGGATTCTGTATCTAACAGGATACATAGGGTTAAGTTTAAACCAAAATGAGATCTCCTGAGGTCCTGCATGCTAATATGTACCACATTAGCCTTGAGATGGGTAGGGTCCCTCATAACAAAATAGAATACTTGCCAAATCTGGTATCTTAAAACAGTAATGTAGGCTCCAGCGTTCTGATTGAATTCTTTAGATATTAAAATTTTGTTTGACCTAGATTCGAAGTGACTAGTTATTTTTTTCTCTGTAAATTTCATGGAACTCCATACCGCGGCAGAGGGACTGCATCTAAATCTCTCTTTTAAAGACACTCATAAAAATGCAGTCATCACTAAAAGTTTCCACCCGAGGAAATGAACAAAACAAGTTGGATTCAAATGGCAACAACAGCACCAAAAAAAGAAGAAAAAAAAATGGGGAGAGAGAGAAAAAATTCTGTAATTACATCTCAACATGGAAATATGTTCTAAATAATTAAGTAATTGTGGTCAAATGAAGAACAGAAATGGCAAAGCTGTTCCATTTTTACAGGAGCTAGTTTTCAGTTTCTTTCCCAGTGCTCATCAGCATTATTATAAAATGTTCGTGCTGGAGGGGTCATTCTATTCCAGTCCCCCTTTATGGAGGATGAGGCCCAGAGAGGCCATGGAGCTGGCCAGTGTCAGGAAGCCAGTTATTATTGGAACGGGGTCTAGAACTCAGCTCTTTCTAAACTACCACATGGCATAGCAGTGCGTCTACTAGGCCCTTGCTAGATGTTTACGGGATTGAATACATTTACCCTTTGAGTTTTTATGGGGAACATAATCAATCATCAGTCATCCATTCTTTCTCATATGTCTTTTCTCTAGACTTCTTTTTCCAGTCTGATTTCCTGGATGCAAAAAGCAGGTTTATGGAGATGGGAGCTGAGTTGGGGCCATGGAGAGAAGAGGTTTTCCTCCACACTGAAGTTTGGGCTGGGGGAAGAGGAGGAAAGATAAAGAGAAAAATCACTCAAATGCAGTGATTATTAAACACTGATTTTCTTAAACAAATTCTTCCATGTTTTGATAGGGTTGGTAGCTAAGTCTATGTTCTCATATTTTAAAGGGAGTTAAAAGCTGTCCTTGTGAAAAACAGCATATTGTTGAATGAATGAATATATATGAAGGAAACAGTGCTATGTGTTTCATATGCAGTATCTCATTGAAATCTCCCGAGCTCTCTGGAACTAGCTAGCATCGCTATTCTCTGAAGGAGGAGCCTGAGACTCAGAGAACAGAATGACTAGCCCAAGGTGCTAAACAACTCCTTTGCATACTTTATACTCCCCTGCCCCATTCCTGATGAAACAGTTCCAGTCTTCCTATCAACTTCTTGGTTCTTTTTTATTTTATTTTTTTATGTGGGGGACTATGGGGAAAGATGGGCCTCTGAGGCAAGGCTGAAACCACGGTTGAATCAGAAAAATCAAAATGGATTTGGTTGGCAGATGCTAAATATCATAGAATAAGAAAAAGTTACATGTTCAGCTCGAAGTAGAGGAGGGTGAAAATGAACGACAGCTCAAGGAATTTGTGATTTGAAACTGCCTTACTTACTCTTGTTTCAATTTAATAGCTCGCTCTAGGTCAATAGAGTCCTACGTTCAAAGAGACTTTGTATGTCTATATAATGCGACTGGTTTTGAGTGCCTGGGTTCCCTTTTCTGAAGAACCCAGCATAACTTCATTGGCATGGTCTCCTCCAGTTAAAGGAGAATAGCAAATGTGTTTATCCCCGTATGGCTAGCCTCTGTCTCAGGGAATGACATCACCTCTCATCGAGTACTTCAGCTAATGGAGGAGGTCAGAAAGAATGGCCAGCATCATTCTTTCCTGAATTCTACCCCAGCTCCAAAATGAGCTTTTTATGAGGTAAAAGATTCACTTATTAGGTAAAGTAAACAGAGAAACAATGTCAAGTTAAAATAGAGCAAGTTTCGATTCAGAGTGACACTGAGCAAACAGCCGGGCTGGACCTATCAGGCCCCCGTGGGACGTGGGTGTGCCTAGATGAGAATGATTCCAATTAGCTTCAGTGGGGAAGGGTTTGCAATGTGATAAGTTTGCTCCACTGAAGCCTGAACCTGGAGAGCAGAAAGGCTGAGATGAGGAGCTGGGGAAGGCATCTGATTGCAGCATGACTCACTTTCTGAAACACTGGAAAGCAAAGACTCTGATGAACAGCCGAGGCTCTCCAGGTGAATTCTGCCTTTCTAACCACAAGGAAACTGAAGCTAAGGGAGGTTTAGAGGCTTGGCCAAAGTCCCAGAATAATTTAGCATCTGAGTCCAGTCTTATACCCAGGTTTCCTTGTTATCACGAGTTGGGGGTAAAGGTCTCTTCCTTTCAGCATTCCAAGCAAAAATCACTCATGATTGCAAGAAACATGTCTGTCTTGTTCACCAAAATGCTGGGCACACAGCAGAAGCTCAAGAAATATTTAAGGAATGCAAGGAAGAAATCTAGACCTGAATATTGATCCAGGTTCAAAGATAGACACCAACCAGAGCTCCAGATTATACCCAGCTTGAGCCCTGAGGTGGTTCCCAGGATATAGGTTGGTAATTCTATTCTGGACCTGGGCTATGCATACACCAAAGAGAATCTAGAATCAAAATGTTGTGTTGACCAAGTGTAAAGGTCAGCTACTGTTCTCTGTCTTATCCTCCTATATAATAAAAAGCTAATATGCAAATAGACTGAACAACAGAACAACCGGTTGCTATGACATGTGCTGACCACCAGGGGGTGCTCGTGGAACATGGCAGGCGTCGGCAGCAGGTGGCAGAGCACAGAATATGGTGGGCATTGGCCACAATGGGATGGTGGAGCAGGTGAGAGGGGGCACCAGACCAAGGTGGGACGCTGGTCACTGTCATCGAGGCGAGTCTCTGGTGGTTACAGAAAATTCTTTGCTCCTGCGTGCCACGATCCCACCTAGCACTCACACCTGCTGCCAGTTCCATCTTTGCTCACACCCGCTGCCAGAGCCAGAGCCACCGCTTGTACCCACTGCCGGTGCCCGGCACTGGCCCCAATTGCTCGGCGCTGTCAGCGGGTGCGAGCAGCAGTTGCTGGCCCCAATTGCCCCTGAGGGCTTCTCCACCTTCCCCTGCTCCTAAGGGGTTATCGGAGCAGCAGCTGCCACTCGCACCCGCTGCTGGCACCAGCCCCAATCGCTCTGTGGCCATCAGCACCTGGGAGCAGTGGCAGCAGGAGCGGAGCCATGGCAGGAGGGGAGTTGGTGGGGAGGATGGGCTGAGACCCGCCCCTGTGCCCACTGCAACCTTGTGGCCCACATTTCCTTTCAAGGTACACGAATTCATGCACTGAGCCCCTAGTAGTATTATGAGGATTAAACAAGTCCATAGCAAGCACCTAGTAGAGAGTGAGGGCTCAATAGTTGTTAGTGATGGTGATAATGAAGATGAACTCTGTGCCATATCAGATCCAGGTCCTCAACTTGAAGCTCCTTCCAATTTTTAGGAGCTTGTCTGAAGAAATATATGAAGAAAATAAATCAAGAAAAATCAAGAAAAAAAAAGATGTTCAGACTTCACCCAGTCTTCCTTATAATGTGTGATGAGGGTGAGTGAATAAGAAGTGAAAAAAATTCACAGGATATTTTTCAACTGTGAAGTTAGCACATGTGACATGAGCAGTTCTTTCATTCCACATAGACTGACCAACTAGGTGTTGAACCTTCCTAAATATTGTGTTTATCATGTCACTCCCATGCTCAAAAACCTCTACTGGTTCCCATCACCTACCCACACGAATACAAAGAGTTCAGATTCAGTAGCCTGGTGCTTATCGATGTGTTCATTCTTACCTTGACTGGTCCCCATGGTTTGCATGGATTATGTGCTGTAGCCTGGATCCACTTGCTATTATCTGAAATCCTTGCAATTTTCGCCTTCATACATTTGTCTTTACTCCTAAAATTCTTCCCATTCTTCAATTTACAACTTGTCTCTGCAGCCAGTGGGAAGCTCTCCCTTTCTTCTGAACTCTGAGTGTTGTGTTTGTTTCTGTATGCTTGGTAGGAACCTGAAGTACTAGTGCCTTGTTGTGTGATCTTTGAAGTTTTCATGCCAAATTATAAACTCTTGAGCTTAGGGACTATTTCTTATCCATCTCTTATTCTCTTTGGTGTTTTCCAATGGTAGGTGGTTAATATTTTCTTATTGAAGGAATGATGTAATGGATGGCGGCTTGGACAAGAAGCTCCAGTTCTCACAGATGGAGGAGACTCCCAGTATGCTGTAACAGCGAGGGGTCCAGCTGTAGTTCCCACATTTGATTCTGGCAGAAGACTGCCACTCTGCTAGGAGTTATGCGAATGTGATGATTTCTCCTGTAGCTGATGCACCAAGTAAGGTGGCAGGATCCGTGTCCCCAGGTGTATCACCAGTGAGAGAAGGAAGGCGATGCAAGGTATTAAAGCCCTGGGTCTGCTCAGCCTGGGATTCCTAGATGGTGTGCTCCAGCCCCTGGGGCCCTCTAAGGAGTTTCCTCAGCTGGAGTCTTCAGCTCACGGCTTTAAAGACTGCAAAGTCCATCCCAGCAAGGCGTTCTTTCTAGTCACTGATAAGAAAGCTAAGAAAATAGGTTCTACTAACAATCCACACCATGGGATTCTTGGCTGAGATTCCAGAGCAAGCTATTGGGAACTTGGTTTGTGAGCATGAAATAAAGAAGCTGCAATCTCCAGAACGGGCATGGGTTCCCTGAGGACTCTTCATGTGAGCACAACAGGATTCACTGTGTTGTGAGGGTTGCCTGGCTCTTCCATAAAATGGGACCCAAGTAGCACATCTGGATTGCAGTGAGTCAACGTGAAAGGTTCTTCTTCCTAACGGGCTGATGAACCAGACAGAAGTGTGGAAGCAGGACAATGCATTTGGCTGTCCTTACGGCATGACCCCCAGGGGCTAGAATCAACCAAAGTGATGTCAACCTGCAGATGATTTCTGAGTGGCACACTACCGACCCGGCCCAACATTTTAAGAAAAGAACTTAGAGGGATATGCAGAAGGTCTGCCTACTGAATGTTGAAATGGCGACGAGCCTGGAAGGAAAATAAATGTTAAGAAATAGGACAAGGATTTTTAAAACTCGATTATTTAGAGATTGCTACAGTATTTAGGTTTTTACAATAAACACTGTTTATTTCACAATGAGTTTTCAGAACACTATTATCCATGCATCCAAATCACAAACTCCCCCCCCCCGCTCTCTCTCGGCTTCCTACACGTCTATGAATATTCTGTTCCCCTGGCACGGAACCAGCACCATAGGAATGGAACAAGGACCAAGCCCTCCTTCTAAAAGACTAAGCTGTAAAATTAGCAAAGGAATAAAAAACAGCTGGCGAAACATGATAGCTGTTATTCCGAGCCCATGAACCTGAAAAGATAGTTTATTTTAGAAGACAAACAAAATCTGCCTTCTGTTTGATCTGGGACAGTATCCACCGTCAGAAGCCGTCCGTTAGCATTTAGTTACTCTGGAGGTTTAGGACAAGCAGTACAGGCGCTGTAAACAAGGAACAGAAAGGATCAGTTTCCATCTTAATTTGACAGTAAACAGTACTAATTTGACTCCGCAGCTGTTTATCGATACCCAGGGAAAAAAACGTTGCAATTCAATAGAGAGAACAGTAGCCAGTGTGTTGGGGCAGAATTGTTCCTAAGATGGCAGGAGCCAGGCTGTCTTGAATCTCTTGACGTTAAAAGAACACAATGTAAATTGCCACACGATGTGGTTTTCATCTGGCAGCAGGGCCAGCAATGCGAGCCTATAGTTTTCAGCCTTCAGAGAGGGCTCTCTGTAGTGGCTTCATCTCGACTCGTCTTAGTAACTACCAATGGATTTCCTGCCAATCACTTAATATTTCACAGAAAGCAGGTCTGGCCCAAGGCAAAATTCTTTATTCGTTCACTCACTCACTCATTTTACAACTGTGTATGAAGTGCTTGCTAGATGGCAAACGCTGAGCTGTATATTGGAAATAAAAAGACGAATATTATTCATGCCCGCTTGACCTTCACTTTCTAGCGATAAAGAAATTTGCAAACAAATAATTATGATACATTAAGGTAAGTAGCATTCAGAAGCATTCCCTGGTTAATTAAAGAATATGGTTAGTTGAGTTCCCTTGTGTATTATCCATAAATTGATCATACAGAACTAGGTGATAGTATTGGATTGGAAAGCTATTTCCTACAGAACTCATTCATTCATTTATCCATGCACTACATGTTGGGTGATTCTGACAGGACTAATATAGCCAGACACCTTGGCAAGTTACCTTTCATGCATTATCTCAGTCAGTACTCAAAACCACATGGTACGGTAGGCACAATTGTCATCCATTTGGCCAATAAAAAACTGTGGTGTGGGGGTTGAATTTCCTGCCTGTGACCACACAACTATTAAGTGGAGAGGCCATGGACAGAATCCCAGTTCCGGGCTCTTGATAATAATGCTTCCACTTAAGGTACTTAGAGGTTGTGGTTCATCGTGAACATCGATTATCACTGTTATATATTTTTTAAAAAGCATAGACTTTCCAATGAATACAGTTATTCTAACAATTTATTACAATTCACATCTCACACCTATCCATATAATATTAAACTGCCACCTTTACATGATGCTCCTGGTCTTCTGCTTGAATAAACAGAATATTTTGCTCCGGTGCTTTAAAATATACTTGTTGAAGCTCATTCTATGAAGCCAGCATCACCCTAATACCAAAACCAGGTAAAGACATCACAATGAAAGAGAATTACAGGCCAATATCCCTCATGAACATAGATGCCAAAATCCTCAACAAAATCTTAGCAAATCGGATCCAGCAGTACATCAGAAGGATCATACACCATGACCAAGTAGGATTTATCCCAGAGATGCAAGGATGGTACAACATCCGTAAATCAATAAATGTGATACATCACATAAACAAATTGAAAGAAAAAAACCACATGGTCATATCAATTGATGCAGAAAAAGCATTCGACAAAATCCAACACCCATTTTTGATAAAAACTCTCAGAAAGGTGGGAATAGAAGGATCATACCTCAACATAATAAAAGCCATATATGACAAGCCCACAGCCAACATCATACTCAATGGTCAAAAACTAACACCATTTCCCCTAAGAACAGGAACAAGACAGGGATGCCCACTCTCACCACTCCTGTTCAACATAGTACTGGAAGTATTAGCCATTGCAATTAGGCAAGAAGAAGAAATAAAAGGCATCCAAATTGGAAAAGAGGAAGTAAAACTGTCCTTATTTGCAGATGACATGATATTATACATACAAAACCCTAGAGACTCCATCAAAAAGCTACTAGACTTAATACATGAATTTGGCAATGTAGCAGGATACAAAATTAACCCCAAGAAATCTGAGGCATTTCTATACACCAATAGTGAACTTTCAGAAAGAGAGATTAGAAAAACAATCCCATTTACCATCGCACCAAAAAAATTAAGATACCTAGGAATAAACTTAACTAAAGAGGTTAAAGACCTCTACTCAGAAAACTACAGGACGCTGAAAAAAGAGATAGAGGAAGACATAAACAGATGGAAGAACATACCATGTTCTTGGATTGGTAGAATCAACATCATTAAAATGTCCATACTACCCAAAGCAATCTATAAATTCAACGCACTTCCCATTAAAATACCAATGGCCTTCTTCAAAGATCTAGAACGAACTCTCCAAAAATTCATCTGGAATAAAAAAAGACCCCGAATAGCTGCAGCGATCCTGAGAAAGAACAAAGTAGGTGGGATCTCAATG
Source organism: Myotis lucifugus (assembly GCF_000147115.1). Lineage (NCBI taxonomy): Eukaryota > Metazoa > Chordata > Mammalia > Chiroptera > Vespertilionidae > Myotis > Myotis lucifugus. The sequence continues at coordinate 1,503,279 of NW_005871289.1, forward strand.
CCAGATATCAAACTGTATTACAAAGCCACTGTTCTCAAAACTGCCTGGTACTGGCACAAGAACAGACATATAGACCAGTGGAATAGAATAGAGAGTCCAGAAATTAGCCCGAACCAATATGCTCAATTAATTTTTGACAAAGGAGGCATGAACATACAATGGAGCCAAGATAGTCTCTTCAATAAATGGTGTTGGGAAAATTGGACAGATATATGCAAGAAAATGAAACTAGATCACCAACTTACACCATACACAAGAATAAACTCAAAATGGATAAAGGACTTAAATGTACGACAGGAAACCATAAAAATTCTAGAAGAATACAAAGGCAACAAAATCTCAGACTTATGCCAAAACAATTTCTTCACTGATACAGCTCCTAGGGCAGTTGAAACTAAAGAGAAACTGAACAAATGGGACTACATCAAAATAAAAAGCTTCTGCACAGCAAAAGAAACCATCAACAAAACAACAAGAAAACCCACCTCTTGGGAAAACATATTTGCCAACGTCATATCTGATAAGGGCTTAATCTCCAAAATTTATAGGGAACTCATACAACTTAACAAAAAGAAGATAAACAATCCAATCAAAAAATGGGCAAAGGATCTAAATAGACACCTTTCAAAAGAGGACATTCAGAAAGCCAAGAGACATATGAAAACATGCTCAAAGTCACTAATCATCCGAGAGATGCAAATCAAAACAACAATGAGGTACCATCTCACACCTGTCAGAATGGCCATCATCAACAAATCAACAAACGACAAGTGCTGGAGAGGATGTGGAGAAAAAGGAACACTTGTGCACTGCTGGTGGGAATGCAGACTGGTGCAGCCACTATGGAAGGCAGTATGGAGGTTCCTCAAAAAATTGGAAATGGAACTCCCATTTGACCCTGTGATCCCACTACTAGGAATATATCCCAAGAAACCAGAAACACCTATCAGAAAGGATATATGTAACCAGATGTTCGTAGCAGCACAATTCACCATAGCTAAGATCTGGAAACAGCCTAAGTGCCCATCAGTAGATGAATGGATTAGAAAACTGTGGTACATCTACACGATGGAATACTATGCTGCTGTTAAAAAGAAGGAACTCCTACCATTTGCAACATCATGGATGGAACTGGAGAGCATTATGCTAAGTGAAACAAGCCAGTCAATGAAGGAAAAATACCACATGATCTCACTCATTCATGGATAATAAAGACCATTACAAACTTTTGAACAATAATAGATACAGAGGCAGAGCTGCCTCAAACTGATTGCCAAACTGCAGTGGGAAGGCCAGAGAGAGTTGGGGGGCAGGAGGGAGGGGAGTAAGAGATCAACCGAAGGACTTGTATGCATGCATATAAGCATAACTAATGGACATAAGACACTGGGGGGTAAGGGAGGGTAGGGGTGTGTCAAGGGCGGGGGGGAAAAAAAAGGACACTTATGTAATACCCTTTGTAATACTTTAAGCGAAAAATAAAAAAATATTAAAAAAAAATAAAATAAAATAAAATAAAATATACTTGTTGAGCACGTACTATGTGCCCTGAATGAATGTGGGCTTTGTTGTTACTCAGAGTCACAAATCTGAGCAAGGCCTTGTCCCTGTGACATTATCTCAATTCTTTACCAGGAACAGTTGCCTGCCTTCCCAATACGAAATTTAGAACAAACACAATCCTACACTGTTTTTAAATAATTTTGAAGACATTTACCATTTGCAGTCAAACCAGAAAGAATAATAAGAGTGAACAGCTATTAGAAGAAAAAAAATTCCTGTCATATGTTCAGTTTCGTAAGAATATGCAATTTTACTACTTATGTTTTAATTTATCTCCCTCTCAAATGCAATTGAATCTCTATCATTAGGTCGTATCTGGCCTGGCCAAATAAAGCATTCTATTGAGAAAATGGAACACTCGGTGCTGCCAGCATCTCTCCATTTCACTTACAAAAAATAGAAGCAATGGACTTGTGACTTTCAGATTCTTTCACGCGGTTGGTTTGCCTGTGTTCCTGGTACACAGTGATGTGAGCTTTGGAAGCCTGCAGGCAATGGAGAGTACACAGAGATCCAGTAAAGGGGAGGAATCTGCTCCTTTACTGGACGTTATTTCTTTAGGATGCTCAGCATTTGTTGAACACATGAAAAGTAGGAAAGGCATAGTCTGAATATCATTAAAGGAAAATAAACCATGAAACTCAGTGAGGCTCAGTTTTGTACCAAGTTTCTATTCTGCCTCACTGGTCTGTACATTGTCACCCGAGTGCTGCAACCCAGTTGGGCTTTTCTGGGTAATTTGTTATTGGTCTCCCCCTTATGCAGAAAGTTAGGAGCATTCACTACAAATATGCGTATCCATCTACACCTAGAACAGACTTTACAGTGACCTCTCACCTGGGATAGATGAGGGTGCTCTCTGACGAGTAGCACAATACCCGAGTTAAGCAAATAATACGTCATTATTTCACATGACAATTCCAGAGATAGGGTATCTTAGGATTGATTAATTAAGGGGCTCGATGACATTGTCAAAGACCCAGGTGTTTCCCACCCCTCTGCTCTGCCATCTTCAGAGAGTTGGCGTAATGCTCGTGTCAGCTTATGGTAGCAAGACATCTGCAGCAGTGGGGCCAGTACTGTATCCAGACAGGGTCATGTCCAGAGGAAGAAGATACCAGTTCTTCCTTATGCCTCTTTTGAAAATCAAGGAAACCTTCCCCTCAACCCACCCCGAGAGGACCCAGCCTCACTTCTCAGTGTTCAGAATTGTGTGACATGCCCTGACTTCCCTCAGTCACTGGCCAGGGAAGGAAGCCACCTTTATGAGCTTAGACCCATCAGAGCACATCCCCTAAAGCAGGGGTGGGCAACCTTTTTGTGAGTGCATGCCAAAACCAGCAAAATCTCTGACTCAAAATTCTTCTGCGTGCCAACCCTAATTTTTTTAGAACATGTTACACCTACTTGATATCTCTTAAGGTGTACGTATGTGAAGAACCTTGAAGAAATAATAAAATTCATTCAAGCAACAAAAACACAGTATATGATGATGAAAAATACATTTATTTTTAATGTATACATGTACACTGATAGTCCGACAGAAAACTTTATGACTCCGTTTGATATTATCAGTGGGACTTTTGCTGCTGCATCACTGATGACAGAGATTTTACATCAGGTTTATATTTCGTGACCTTCAGAGATATGCACGGGCTACTACTTTCATCCGCCAGGCTACTCCTATTATGAGACTTAACAAAATTCATCACTGAGAACAAAGATTCACAAGCGTATGTAGATGAAAACATGGAGAGTAACGCTGTTGCAAAGTTTTTTAAACAGAAAAAATTTTCTGGAATGGCATTCCAAGTCCTCAATAGTTCGTTTTCGACACAATTGAAATTGCTCTTCCCCTCTCTCGTCAATCCATGTCTATGGTCTTTAAGATAACTTGTTATGTAAAATTATTTATTTATCTTAGATGCACCCACACTTAATTTATCTGAAAAATAAAAAAGTCGATATTAAGAAAAAAATGTAAATGGAAGATTATAAGAGAGGGTTTCGCGTGCCAGCAAAAGTTACTGGCGTGCCATGTTTGGCACGCGTGCCAGGGGTTGCCCACCCCTGCCCTAAAGTACATGACTGTGTGGAAGAGGTAGATACCTGAACAAAGTCAGAGTTCATTGTCAAGAAGTTGGCTATTGGATAGGCAACCAAAAGTGTCTGCTGCAAGTGGTCATGCCTGGTCTGTCTCATCTTCAAACGACTCTGTGTAGACAGCAAGTCAGACATACAACAAGCAGAAGAGAAAACAACATTTTCGTTCTTTGCTCAAAGCCACATGGAATGAATGACAAAGTGAAGATTCCAGCTGAAGTCTTCAGTCCCAAGTCCATTATTCTCTGGATTACTTGTCTCCTTGGTCTTGGCATAATTACTGACTTTTCATTCTTCTTAGTGCTTACTGCTATCTTTTCTGGTCCCTGAACTCAGCGAAGATTTGTCTTCTCACAATGATGGGTGTGCAGCCAACCTCGGGGAACATTTACTATGCGGGGCACTCTGCTAAGATCTTCACACAATTAGCCCCCACACCTCACACAACTAGTGTGAGGAGTTGAGGGTCAATCCAAAGCAATCAGTTCTAGAACCATGTTCTTAACCATTATACTCCCAGAGAGAGAGTATCTGTTGTCAGGCATGCAAGGGGCTAGAGTGAAGTTAATTCAATGTTGCACAAATCAATGTGGACTTTTGGATGGAAACTGATTTCAAAGAGTAGGGTATGTGTCCTTGGATACTACTGTCACTTGGGATGGCGAAAGAGCCCTAACATATAATCTAGTTATCCCCACTTATAGGCTCTTAGACTTAGGAAGCAAAATTCCCAACTGAGCCTGTTTTCTTATCTGCTAAATGGGGATAAAAGTAATACCTATTTCACAACTTTTGTGTTGCCAAGATTAAAGAATAATCTATGCATAAATACTCTGTATATTGCAACATATTCTAATGATTATTAGTTATTATTATTACTAGAGGCCCGGTGCACAAAAATTTGTGCACTTGGGGGGGTGGGGAGGGGGGGCCCCCCACCCCGGCCTGTGCCCTCTCACAGTCTGGGACCCCTCGGGAGATAATGACCTGCTGGCTTAGGCCTGCTCCCGGGTGGCAGAGGGCAGGCCCAATCCCTAGGTGCAGCCCCTGGTCAGGCTCAGAGCAGGGCCGATTGGGGAGTTGGGGCACTGCCCCGTCATGCACAGAGCAGGGCGGATCGGGAGGTTGCGATGCCACCCTCAGTCACGCTCAGGGTAGGGCCGATTGGGGGGTTGGGGCGCCGCACCCTGTCACACACAGAGCCGCAGGGCGATCAGGGGATTGGGGAGTTCCCCCCTATCAGGCACAGAGCAGGGCTGATCAGGGGGGTTTGGGGCGCCTTCCCCTGTCACGAACAGAGCAGGGCTGATCAGGGGGTTGGGGCGCCTTCCCCTGTCACACACAGAGCCGCAGGGCGATCAAGGGGTTTTGGGCGCTGCCCCCTGTCATGCTGATCCCAGTGCCGGGAGCCTCGCTGCTCCGCTGATCCCGGTGCCGGGAAGGCATATTACCCTTTTACTATATAGGATAGAGGCCTGGTGCATGGGTAGGGGCCGGCTGGTTTGCTCTGAAGGGTGTCCTGGATCAGGGTGGGGGTCCCCACTAGGGTGCCTGGCCAGTCTGGGTGAGGGGCTGAGAGCTGTTTTCCGGAAGCAGGTGACTGAAGCTCCCAACTGCTCCTTGTTTTCTTTTTTTTTCTTTTTTATTCTGGGCCAGCTTTAGCTCTGAGGCCTCGCTGCTGAAAACATCGATACAATGTTGCAGTCCGGCTGGTTTTCAGTCCAGCTGGTTTCTGGGGTTTTGTTTAGCTTTTTATTTGCAACATAATACATAGTTGCTTAGAGTTGCAGCTGAGAGGCCGGCAAGTGAGGCGGGGAACGTTGGAGTCCGTAGTCACTGAAGCAAGGAAGCCTCCCTGCTCGCTTCAGTGCATGGCTGCCATCCACCATCTTGGCTGACAGTTAATTTGCATAAGGATATGCTGATTAGCCAATGGGAAAGGTAGCGGTCGCATGCTAATTACCATGTTTCTCTTTTATTAGTGTAGATTATTATTATTATTGGCATCACCTGCTTTCACAGATCAGGATGTTCTGCTATTCTCTGTTGGAGCTTCACTCTCCAGCCCCCACCTCCAGGATGTCTTCCTCACCTCTCCTGCTGTTCGCCACACCTCACCTCTTGTCCTCAAGGCTGTGTAATGTCCGTCTTCGTCTTTTGGTTTTTCTCTAGGTGGCAGAGAAGGAAAGATTCTCCTCAATGCTAACGAAACCAGGGAATACACATAAATTATAGTGCAGATAAACTCTGGTATAGGGCCTAGGCCCTGTCTGATCTGAGTGTTTGCTCATTCAAACTGATTTATGTTTACTGCAGCCAACACAAGCCAGAGTGGAGAGAGTGGGCCTCCCTGGAGCAGGACCTGCAGAACATTAGAGTTGGGAGAGACCCTGGTGATCACCTAAACCCTTCTTAAGTTCTAGATGTTAATGAACATGACTAAGAAAATAGATCCATGCTCAAACATGTTTTCCAAGCAGGGAGTTCACATAGTTAAAGAAGTTCCTTTATTCATGGTTGAATTGTTGGAGTCTTTGATAGGATTTCTAAGAAAGGATTCCCCAGAATGATTTGGCTATAAAATGATTTTTTTTTAAAGAATAGTTCATTGATTCTTTTTTAGAAAGAGAGGAAAGGAGAAGAGAGAAACATTGATGTGAGAGCATAGCATTGATTGGCTGTTTCCTGCACGCCCCCTTCTGGGGATCAAGTCTACAGCCCTGGCATGTGTCCTGACCAGGAATCCAACCTGCAACCTCTTGATACACAGAACTAAACCTAACCAACTGAGCCACACCGGCCAGGGAAAAATGATTTTTTCCATTGGATGCTGATTAAATCCTATTGTATATTATATTATATTATATTATATTATATTATATTATATTATATTATAGGCCCAACGCACAAAATTTGTGCAAGAGTAGGCCTTCCTTCCTCCGGCTGCCAGCACCGGCTTCCCTCTGGCACTCCGGACCCAGGCTTCCCTCTGGCTGCCAGCAGGCACCCTGGGACCCGGGCTTCCCTCAGGCCCCAGCTTCATCAGGAATGATATCCAGTCTAATTAGCATATTACCCTTTTATTATTATATATTATATTATATTATATTATATTATATTATATTATATTATATGAAACTGAAGTTCACGGAAGTGAGCTGAGTTGCTCAAGGTTGCAAGCTAGCCAGAGGAGGAGGGAGCTCCCCTGGTCGCCATGCTCTATACAGGTGATTGACAGCAGCGTTCCCTGGAAGGCTTGTTGACACAGACGTTTCTGGGTCCCACGCCCTGGGTATCTGATCCAGTAGGTCTAGGAAGAATTTGCACCAGATAATTTGTATGCGATGCCGAAGCTGCTGGCATGGTGGAGTTCTTGCTTATAGAACTGTTGCCTTATATAACCTGAATCTCTCGTTATGTGCCATGTATCAAGTTTCTGATCCAAGGAGAAGTGTGACCACCTGGATGCTGTAGCCACCCTAGCCCTAGATGGAGTAAGCAGAACTGCCCTCATGATGTGACCAAAGGAGCACTGGAGACCAGTGTGGCCTTCCATGAAGGCTCCCACCTTTTCTCAGCCTTCCCTCCCCTTTTTCCCACTATCTGGAACCCCACCAATGAGAGGTTCATCGTGGATTTTTGTTTGTTTTTGCTGTAAGTTGCTCTTTTACAATGCAAATGCTCCTGGAAGAGTTGAGAAAGATTGTCACTCATGAGTAAGATTACGTTAAATCAGATTCCCCTTTGTATTTAGCTGAGAACATTCTCATGAGAGAAGGGGATTTTTGATTGGTTTGATTGGAGAACTTGTGGGATGAAGACCTATATTTGGAGGATAAAGGGGAACTTTGAAATGGGTTGCTGGGTGCCTGGTGAGGGAGGTGCCCGGGAGGTGGTATGCCACTTTGGGTTGAGCTGCTCCTTCTCGCTGGGCGTATCATCCTAAATGTCACTAACTACTGATTAGGGTGGGGTGAGGGAAGGTGGGGGGGAGAGAGGACTTACCTTTTGGATCACAAAGGCTCTTCCTCTTGCAAACATGGGAACCTAAGGTGGTGGTGCAGACATGAGCGTCTCCCAGGGCCCTGCTGACTGAGAAAGCTCCTCCTGGTGACGAAGGCCAGGATCTGGCACAGGAATCTGAGTGCCGGGTGGTCTGTGCCCTGTGTTTGTGGGAACAGCTGCCGGCTGCACTGAATTCTATTTACTAGAGAGCCTTGGGTTTATTCCTGGGACTGTAACAAGGACCACGCGGCCTCTGTCTCCAGCTTGCTCACTCCCTGTCTCCAACTTGATCCCTTTTCCTCCTTTTCCTCTTGGCAGCCTCTCCATGACTCTCTGTTCTTGGTCTCAGTCTCTCTCTCCATGAGATGCAAAGAAACTTCTCTAGAGATTTATAGTGTCTGTAACTAGACTATAGCTCTGCCCATTTCCGGGAGGTGCCCTTTGCATAGAATTCCACCAAAATGGCAGCCTCTCAGATCATGACACTTTGGTGACGGTGGCAGCTCCCTCTGTAGTCCCTGTTCCTAACTAGTTAGGGAGAATGAAGATGGGGTGCTCTCATCAGAGGGGGATGCGGAAGAGCAGAGAGCCCCTTCCACAGGCCCAGTACCAGCTAAATTGCAATTCCCTTTCACCTTGTCTTCTGCTGCCCCTGGAAGCAGGCGATGGGGGGAGGACGGGGCACACGGCTGGGGAAACACTCCGGTCAGAGGTTTGGGGCTACCCATAGATTTCAGGGCCCCCATCTCACACTACAGCTGGGACACTGGTGTCTGGAGGGCCATTCATATCTGCTCCCCCAGGAGCGAGCCTTCTGGATCCTTTAAAGGTGAATCTTAAAGCCATCTTCTCCCTGCATTCCGATCTCTGTTCCTGAGACACGGGGCCCTGCACAGCCAGCACCAGCAGCCGTGGCGAAGTGTGGAAATCATTTACTACACGTCTCCCCGCGGAATATGGAATTTCGGATCAAAGTTAGAATGGACCCGTCAGGCACTATTTACCCTCCCCTTTCTGAGTTCCGATGACTGACATTGTTCTGTTTTTATTTCTGGCTCTTGGAAGCAATTGTTTTAGAAAAATATTGTCTAGACCTGAAATTGAGTGAATGTGACATTAATTACGGCGGCTTTCCTCCGAGTGTCTTTGCCAGCTGTGCTCTGTGCGCGGGAGCCGCTGGGGCCCCAGAGAGATGCCGCTGGTGGAGTGGAGGAGCCGCGGGCAGAAAGGCCTGCTGGGCCAGGCTCTGAACTCCGCCTTTAGCACAGCTTTCTTCACTTCACCCTCACGACCGCCCTGTGGAGCTGGCACCATCTCCCCTGGGTGACAGATAAAGCTCAGGAATGTTCAATATTATGTTCGGGAACACGCAGGACCCAAAAGGTGAAGTCAGGATCCAGATCCAAGTCAACTGAGCTCTGAAATGTATGCTCTTTGCATCCCACCCAGGTGACTGGACCAAGGCAGCTTGGAATGAGCCACGTTCCATTTAGTAATGGATTCACTCCAAATCATAATGGGTTTGCAGAGATTTTTAAGAAAGTGTTTTGCAACTGTGAATCCTACTTCATTACTGGCACGGCATCCACACAGTGGGTTGTAATGACCAACGTGAAAGCAGAAATTTTGTGTTTTAATAGCATATGAGTATGTGCGCATATGTAAGTAGGTGAGGTGTTATGGGCCTAAAGCTTGCATGATTTGAAGGGCCTTATTTATGAAAAAGCATCAATGATTGTTTAGAATAAAAACAAACAAACAAGAAATTACTAATTTTAAAAAGCGAACCACAAACATCACAAAATCCAGGTCAGATACAACATGATACTTTTATTGATGGTTTGACACTAGACACTATAATACTAGTTTCCCACATTTCCTGGCAGCATAGTCTTTGATCACCTCTTTATAAGATTGCTAATGTTATAATATCACTTGCTACAGAAAGAAATAGTAAGACAATTTGACCTTTTCTTTAGGGCAGTTGATAAAAAAAATAATTTTTATTATTGATGGAAATGTTTGTTAGTTGTTTGTTTTTGTCTTTTGTTTTTGTTGTTTTTTTTCAGCATCACAACTTGAAATTAATAGTGCCGTTGAACACTTTAAGAATGCTGTCAAATTTGGAAAAACTATTAAGTTTCTTTCATATGTAAACTGTAAGGCTGGGTAGAATTTCCTACAGGCTAGCTTCTGGCTTCACACAGTTCAAAACATTTTCTTTTTCACACTTTCAATGATGGGCGCTGTAGGACACATCCATATACAAGTAGTGCTAGGACAGCTATGTCTGTGCTTTCGTGTTAGAGGGGTCATTGCAGTGGGCAGTAGAAGTATTCCTGTAAGTCATTCCTATCTTGGGAGGACCGGCAATAACTTAGCCATAAAGCCAAGTGGCTATAGATAGCTTCTTTCTGTCTATCTCTGTGTCGCACTGAACCCAAATTAGCTGTATCCTCAACTCAACCTCTGCTTAATTAGATCCACAAATTCCCACATGCCTCTAGCACCACCCAACACATGGAGAAGATTGGCGGAGGGAAAGCTGGAATAGAAAGAGACAATGGTGTCTACATCGTTATTTTTTTCAAATATCACAACAAAAAATAACCACGTGAACACATCAGGAGGGCCCCTCCCCAGACCTTGTGCAAGTGAGTGATCCTAAAGCTTAAATCTCACTGGCTCCATGGAAAATCCTTTTCTCATGTATGTATGTACGGGAGCGTCTCCAATACAGCAGTTAAGACGGTACTACTGATGGGAGTATGTTTTTCCCCTCAGGCGTGCTGGGGTTACAGAAGGGCTGGGAACCAGAGCGTTGGAGTGTATGAAATGCCAATCTTGGTGCTCCGTAGCGGGCGCCTTCCTAGTACAAGGGCCAGCAAATGTTTTCTATAAAGAACCAGATGGTCATTATCCTACCTTTTGTGAGTCAACTACTCAACTCTCCCACTGTAGGGCAGAAGCAGCCCTGGACATGATGTGAGCAAAGAGCCCAGCTGCACTCCAATATAACGTTAGAAAAACAGGGGTGGTGTGCTGACCCCTATGCTTGTAGGTCTCCCTGGAGCTAGATAGTTCCTATATTGAGAAAGTGTGGCTTCCACAGCTGCCATGGGAGGTAGAGTCATTACCGGATGCCACCATCTTTTGGGGCAGGAGAGATTTGAAGGAAGAAAGAAAGGTGGAATCTTTTAGACAAGATCAATGACTTTTTAGGTACACAGATTTTATTTTCTACCTTCTCCTCACATTTTTAAGTCAAACACATTTTGATATATAAAATCAGACATGTAGATCTTTTAGTCTAACTTGGGTCACTTCACTGGTTGTAACTGAAATACTTGGTCAGATGAATTTGTTTTATCCAGACATGTTTAAGAACTCCAGTAAACCTTCTGGCTCTGACCCTTGCCAGTCAGACCCACTACCATTGGTCCATGTCTATTTCTACAGCATATGCGTTAACATTACCAACATCTTAATTTTCCTGGGTTGAAATATTAGAATGATTAAGGTAAAGTTTCTGTATTTATCTTCTTGAAAGAGAACTTACAGGAAAAACACAGAACTATTTTTTTTTTTACTTTGGAAACTTCAAACTATTTCACCAAATCACTATGATTATTGTATACTTCAGAGTTAAAATTAGGAATAAATTTTAGTATTACTTTCCCTCTCTTCTCTTCCCTCTCATTTTAACTGAGTTATAAGAAAGGACTTGATTAAATAAAGTGGAAGGCATCATGTTGTAATTTAAAGTATTTTGGAGTTCAGTTTTTCTCATATATACATTCTCTTTATTATATTATATTTCCACTCCCCCAATTAGATGTTTAACATCAGTAACAGATGCATATGTTTCATCTAATATACACTGATGGGATAATGTCCAATATTAGTCCAGGGAGCTAGCTAATGTTCAACATAAGTAGCATAAAAATATTTTATTTAACCCTTCAGGTCTGAGCAATTCCATTTACCAACCCTACCAAGAAAAATAAACGACATTGCATTGTATTCTGGTTATGTCAAAAAGAGCAAGTCTTGGCTAATAATGAGTTTAACTCATTATAGAAAGTTAGTGATTCTAATTCTTACAATTGCAAAGTATTTTGTTTTTACTTCCCTGAAAATTATTTGAGATTTTATATTTATCCTATGAATTGTACAGGATCTATCAGAAGGGATGGGTCCAAAGTTGCGCTTTTGATAAGCAGTGAATTTGGGACAGTCTGACCCTTGGTATCCTACCTGAAGCTTTCCCTCATGACGAGTGAGTTAGGGCTCAGTGTAGTGATAGCGCAGTGTGGTGAAGGGTAAAGAGCAGAGCCTCTGAGTCAGCATGAACTAGGTTAGCAACCTGTCCTTACCACTCCAATGGTGTGAATTTGGATGGTAAATTAATCTCTAGAATCTCTGATTTTCATGCATGATTGGAAATAATACTCAATTTTTTTAAGAGTTAAGTGAGCTTACAGTATTATGTAAGAGGATTTGATAAGCTGTAACTTACCTAGTTAGGTGATATCAGGGTTTTTTTGTGTTTTTTTTTTTTTTTAGTTCTTTATTGATTAAAGTATTACATATGTCTCCTTTTCCCCCCATTGACCTCTCCCAGGCCACTCCCACCCCCCAGCACATGCCCTCACCCCGCTAGTGTCCGTGTCCATTGGTAATGCTTATCTGCATGCATACAAGTCCTTTGGTTGATCTCTTACCCCCTCTCCCCACTCCCCTGCCTTCCCTCTGAGGTTTGACAGTCAGTTTGCTGCTTCTCTGTCTCTGGATCTATTTTTGTTCATCAGTTTATGTTGTTCACTATATAGGTTATATATCTTTACCTCATTTCTGTAAATAGTGTTTATTGTCTTTGAATACACATTTGAATTACCTGGGTAACTTAATTCCCTGATAGGCGCTAGATTAATAAAATTGAATAAATCATTGAAAATCTGACTGCTTGTCTCTGAGATCATGTAGCTGCCCCCACACCAATAGTGAGCACACTGGGCTGGAAATGTTAGCTCTCAACCCAACAGCGTTTCATTTGTATGAGGAAATGTCGTGGGAGGGAAGGAGGGGACTTGTAACAATAGATTATATTTTCACAGCTCTTTTATATTACTTTTTACAGAGCTCTTTATATACATTACTGATTCTTGGCAACTTTGATAGTCTTTTCCGCTTCCAAAGGATTACACCATTTGCAAAAGTTCACACAGTTTTTAAATGGCAGAACCAAGACTCATTCCCTGGTCTTCAAACTCCAACTCATTCTCAGTCTCCATACAGCATATTAAGCCACTGCAGAAGGTACTCTGTTACCTGCTGTGTCAAGTGTCACCTCCCTCTAAGCAAACTGGTGAGGGGGGAGGGAATAGGGGCTCTCCAGTGTCTGACACCAAGTTACCTGCTCCCCTAGCCCTTGAGTAAAGAGCTGGTTTTCCAGACAGCTGGTGGACTCTCTTATACTCAGGGGCGTCTTGTCTGTAGTCTTATCTGAGAGCCAAGGGCAAGTGGTCCTTGGGTGTGTGGCTTTTCAGAGGAGAACAATTGCCCCCCAAATTAGAGCACTAAGATGGGATTGCCAATGTTTTTCTGTACTGAATGAGGCTATAAAAATACCTAAACAAAAAACTGTTCATCTACTATCAATATCATCTCAATGAAAACATTTCATTCCACCTCCAAAAAGGAAGGACATACTTTCAGAAGAAGGAACAGCCCTTTCATGAAATAAATCCAGCTCTAGGAACAATCCTTCCCTCCCTGTCTTCTTTCCTCTTTGTTCCCTCCCTTCCTCCTCTCCCTTCCCTCTTTCCTTCTCATCTCAGTGAAGTCCAGTCCACGAGCAGGCCTTCAGAACCAGAATCGAAGCTCTCCGTTCACCCTGGGAACGCATGCCTCTTCACTTTGGTAAAGAGCCCTGGGTGGGAGTGAATTAAAGCTTTGTGTGTCTCTTGGAGTCTCTGAAATCTGTGTGTTTCCAAGAAATGTGAAAGATAAAAATATGAGTGCACCACGCTGTAGGAAGGCCTGCAGCAGAGCAGAGCCGGGCCACCAAAGTGTTGAAATGTGCCCACTGAAAACAACAGGGACCCACCTCTCCTCTTCCCAAAGGAGGTGCGAACAGCTCAGCTGCCATGGAAAACTTGTAGTTTGAGAGCTGTCCATGCACTTGACAGCCCCGGAGGGCTCCTTGGGGAAGAGCTGGGTGGGTCCCCTCAGAAGAGGGGGGAGCTGTGTTGCTTGGAGAGCACCGCTCAGAGTTGGATGGTTCCCTTTGCAATGGGCAGATCGGGTTTCCCTCTGATTGTATTTAATGCCCCTGCAATCACAGTTCAGCATGAATCACTTCATTTCCTTTATGTTGTCCCACCCTCCTACCCGCACCCCTCCACATACACTCAAACCTCCCTGAATAGTTCCCAGAAACTCCCCTCCAAGCCCAGTTCTGTGGTAGTCAGGACTATCTTTTGGGTTGGTTCTGCCATGCCTATATGGAAGCAAGGAACAGAGAGGAGATACAGATTCATTCAGTCTTTTGTGAAGACCCTTTGAATTCTGCAGACTATTGAGTGCTGTCCATGGACCAGCAGATTTGGCATTCCCTTCCAGGATGCTTGCGAGATGTGCCCACTCTAGAGCTACAAAATCAGAACCTGCATTTTAACAAGGTCCCCAGATGTTTTGTGCGTGCACAAGAGGCTGAGTAGTGCTGCTCTACAGCACTCTGGAAGCTAAAATGCCCCCATGTTGGCCTCTGCCCACAGCTGACATGCAGCTGATAGTTTTCAAAAAATTAAAATCTTAATTCCCATACAACTAGAGAGTGAGCACGGGTCAAAGATTTATTGAACTCATCAATCAAGAATGCTGCAAGATGGCCCTAGACGGGTAGCTCAGTTGGTTAAAGCACCATCCCGATACTCCAAGGTTTTGGGTTCAATCTCAGGTCAGAGCCATGCATGATTCAACCAATGAATGCAAAAATAAGTAGAACAACAAATCGATGTTTCTCTCTCTCTCTTAAAAAAGAAAAAAAGAGGCCAATTGCGGGCCGACAGCCTGCGCCAGCCTCACGCAGGTGCCCGGGCAGTGCGCCTTCACTTCCCCCAGCCTCGAGGGTCCCTGGGTTGCTTTGGGATGATCGGCCAGAAGATATTCTACTCCTTCTCCCCGAGCCCCACCAGTAACCAGCGTGGCAGCCGTAGCTGAGGAGAGCGGGGATGCCTTGGTCAGTCCTGCCAAGAAGGCCTGAGTGGAGCAGGAGGAGCCCAGCACACTGCCCTCATTGCCACTGAGCCCCAAGCAGTTGGTCCGCATCCAGAAGAACAAGGCCGCGGCCCTGCTTAGACTCTCGGCTCAAAACGTGCCAGTGGGTTTCTGTGAGAGTTGGAAGAAGCACCTCAGCAGAGAGTTCAGAAAACCGTGTTTTATAAAGCTAATTAGAGGCCCAGTGCATGAATTCGTGCACGGGTGGGCTCCCTTGGCCTGACAGGTGATTGAGGCTTATCAGGGGGCTGGCCAGCCAGGGGAGGGGCTGCGGGAGCACACTGACCACCAGGGGGCAGCTCCTGCGTTGAGCATCTGCCCCCTGGTGATCAGTGTGTGTCATAGCAACTGGTTGACTGGTCATTCCGGCTGTTCCAGTCATTCGGTTGTGATGGTCATTTAGGCTTTTATATATATAAATGGGATTTGTTGCAGAAGAAAGAAGATATTACACTGTTTATCCACCCCCACACCAAGTCTTCACATGGACCCAAATGTGCAACATAAGAGACATGAAGGTTGTCATCCTGGGACAGGATCCATATCATGGACCCAACCAAACTCATGGCTCTGCTTTAGTGTTCAAAGACCTGTTCCATCTCCGCCCAGTTTGGAAAACATTTATGAAGAGCTGTCTACAGAAATAGATGGCTTTGTGCATCCTGGCCATGGAGATGTATCTGGGTGGGCCAAGCAAGGTGTTCTTCTACTCAACGCTGTGCTCACCATCTGGCGCATCAGGCCAGTTCTCATAAGGAGAAAGGTTGGGAGCCATTTACTGATGCGGTTGTGTCCTGGCTAAGTCAGAACTTCAGTGGCCTCATCTTCTTGCTCTGGGGCTCCTGTGCTCAGAAGAAGGGCAGTGCCGTCGATAGGAAGTGCCACCACGTGCTGCAGACCGCCCATCCCTCCCCATTGTCGTGTACAGGGGGTTCTTTGGGTGCAGACATTGCTCAAAAACCAACAAGCTGCTGCAAAAGTCTGGCAAGGAGCCCAGACTGGAAGGATCTGTGGCCCTGAACTGGAAGGGAGGGGGTCCTCTGGGCAGTTTCTAGGAGCTGCTATTGAAGTATTTGTCAGTGACAAAGTGGAATTGAGAAAATAATTTCCCTAGTGATCCTTAAGCACTATGCAAACCAGGGAAGAAGGTTTCAGTAAAGGGGCCATGTGCCAGGCTGCCCAGGGGTGGCAGCATTATCCAGCAGAGACTGTACCCTGTGACCACGTGTCTGTCTCAGGAACTTGGCTTTGGCTTAGAAGACATGTCAAAGTTTTGGGAAAGGAGAGGACGTCAAATTCTCTAGACCAGGGGTGGGCAAACTTTTTGACTCGAGGGCCACAATGGGTTCTTAAACTGGACCGGAGGGCCGGAACAAAAGCATGGATGGAGTGTTTGTGTGAACTAATATAAATTCAAAGTAAACATCATTACATAAAAGGGTACGGTCTTTTTTTTTTAGTTTTATTCATTTCAAACGGGCCGGATCCGGCCCGCGGGCCGTAGTTTGCCCACGGCTGCTCTAGACTCTCCTCCCCTCTGTTTCCTTAGTGGTTGAAGATGGGGAGATAAACACCTTTTTAGTATCTAAGTCAGCCACTACTTGCTTTTACCTGTAGGTTAAACGTTGGGTAATAAGGTATTGGGTGTTTTTATATAGAAAGGCCCCCTTCGCACATGGGCCAGATCCACTGCCCTTTGATCCTTTACAGAGTCCTCAGGCCCCTCCTGGAAGGAAATGGGATTTTTAAAATTTATTATTTTTATTTTTTGCCAGTTCCCAGAAATTAGGGGTCAGTTTCCTGATTGTAGCAGAAAAGAAAATTCCTAAGAAACAGTCCCTGCTGTGAGCCTTCCGACTGGCAGAGGCCAAGAGAAGTGGGCGGGGCCTTGTTTATATTGTTCTCTGGGTGTTTCTAGGAACAAGCAGTGGAAGTTGAACAGGAAGGAGGAGAAAAGGGGATTTTTTTTTTAAGAGGGGAAATAGTTTTCTCCCATGTGTATCTTGAACTGGGAGAAAAGGCAGCATAGTGCCAAATGCTGTTTTTTCTGGATTGAAATCACTTCGGGATACCATTTTCTGAAACACTGGAGAATTTAGCTCTTTTAAAAAATACTTATTTGCACGGCCGATGTGGTTCAGTGGCTGAGGGTCGACCTATGAACAAGGAGGTCACAGTTCAATTTCTATGTGGATGTTTTGTATCTTTTTAATCCCTTGTTTAAGAGGCCATCTTTATTAGGTCTGAACCTCCATCCTAGGTCCTGTTAGAGATGCTGTTAGCTGGGCTCAAAGTTAAACCTGCTAGAGTTTGGTAATAAAAGGTTGTGGAAGTTAAAAAAAAAGAATCCTGCAATATGCTAAAAGGGTTTAAAAGAGAATAAGAGAGACTGAATATATATATAATGAAATAAATATTGCTGAAGTAAGATAGAAACTTTAAATACAAAATTAGTTAATGGCCTATAGGACAATACAACCATAACCATTGAAGTTATGTGTTCTAGTACACAGACATTACTTGCATCAGTGTCACATAAAAATTACGTTCAATTAATTTACCTCCTACAAGTTAACATCTAACTTTACAAAGTCTGGGCTCTTAATCGATCCTATATAATAAAAGCATAGTATGAAAATTGTCCCCTTGACCGGGAGTTGTCTGGGAGTTCGACCAGGGGACGGGGCCAGCTGGAGCAAGGGAGGGAGGCCCCAACCAGCAGCTGGCAGCCACTAGGGACCCTACCAGTGCACAATTTTCATGCACTGGGCCTCTAGTATTAAATAATAAGCCTAAGCAACCATCCAACTGTCCGACCGGTAGCTATGACCACCAGGGGGCAGATGCACAATGCAGGAGCTGCTGAGCTGCGGTGACTTGGCAGCTGCGGTTCTTGGGTGACATAACTGGAACCAGAGAGGAGGGAACCCAATTCCGGGGTGCATCACCTGAGAACCGCCCTCTCGCAATCCGGACCCCTCGGGGGATGTTGGACAGCAGGTTTTGGCCCAATCCCCGCAGGCCAGGCTGAGGGACCCCACCTGCCAGAGAAAAGCCGCTCACTCCGCAGATGGCTTCGAGCCACAGTGCCGCCCCAGGTGAGGCAGGCCCGGAAGAACCCGCAGGAGGTTGGCTCCAGGGTGTGTCTGGCCCGTCTTGCCCAGTCCCGCCCCGCAGGCCACCTTCTAATTAATTTCCTTTCAATGTGCACAAATCCATGCACCGGGGCACTAGTATTAAATAATAAGTCAAAAGGGCTACATCCTCATAATAGAATCAGAGTACTCTTAGGAAGGCTTATGAACTGATGCTCTAATATGACTCTAAAAGGGGACTTAGTAATTCTTTGTGTTATTTCAAAATTTTAAATAATATTTCTTAACATAGAGCATGACCAGAGGGGTGCTGTCAGCTTCCCCCTGCCACAAGGCATCTTGTCCTCCCACCTTCCCAGGACACATGTCCCACTCCACTAGGCTTCAACTCTCCTCATGGGGGTTACTTCATGATTAGAATACAAGACTGAGGCGCTGCCTCTGGAAAGCACCCATGAAGATGCCTGGGGCTTACCTGGGACAGGAACCAGAAGAATGGGAGTCTTGTCTATTTCTCTTCCTTTAATGTGTTGGCGTTGGATTTCTTTAACTGCTAGATATTACAGTCCAGCCCTCAGGAGATAAGAAACAAACTGAGCATTCACAATGAGAAGGTGAATTCAAAAAATCCAATACTCTACATATTAAATTACTTTTGCAATGGCCAGAGTTATCCAAGATTTAATCATGTTGTAATTTTTTAAATTTTTACTAAATTTCTTTTTTAAATTTTACTAAATTTATTAACATTGGTTAATAAAATTATGTAGGTTTCAAGTGTACATTTTGCAATATATCATCTGTATATTGTATTGTGTGCTCACCACCCAAAGTCCAGTCTCTGTCACCATATATTTGACCACCTTTACCCTCTTCTACCTCCTTCCACTCCCCATTTCCTCTGGTAACCACCATAATTTTGTCTCTGTCTGTGAGTTTTTATTTGTTTGTCGTGTTCATTCATTTGTTGCTTTCACGTGTATATCCCATATACGAGTGAAATCATATGATTCTTGACTTTTTATATCTGACTTATTTCTCTTTGCATGATACTCTCAAAAGTCATTTATGTTGTTGCAAATGGCAATATTTCATTTTTTCCAATGGCTGAATAGTATTCCATTGCATATATGTACCACATCATCTTTGACCAATCATCTATTAATACTTCAGTTGTTTCCATGTCTTGGCCACCGTGGATAATGCTGCAGTAAACATAGGGTGCATATTTAGAGAAACCACTGAGTTATGAGATTTATGTTCCATAGTATTGGTTTTTTTTCTAACAAGCGAGCAATTTGTAAATGTTGTATGGGGATATAAGAACTAGATTTGTGTGTTATCTTTCAAGTATATTTTTTTTAATTTAAAAAGGAAAAAAGAGAAGAACAAGTTATCAGATACCAGGATAGGAGCTGAGAAACAGTGAGCAGGTCCAATGAGAATCTTCCACATGGACACCAGGACCAGCAGGAAGCGTGGGTGTGTGGCCCAACGAGGAAGGACTGATGGAATGTGGGGCCGACAAGTGAGGGAGACACAGAATTTACTTTTATTCATTCAGTGTTTATTCACCAACTACTATGTTCTGGGCATTGAACTAGCAAGATGAATAAACTCAACCTCTCTCTTTCAGGGCTGGTATAGTCAAGGCATTTTTACGCTGGGCTTTTAGAAGAGGCTTCAGGGAGCACCTGAAATTACAAGCATAATATTGTGTTTATGTTCATTTTTCTGGGAAGAGTCCATGACTTTAGCCAGAATCCCAAAGTGTTTGTGTCCTCAGACAGAATCCAAAGAGTAAGTAGACGTGAAATATTAAGCAGAGGGCTCAGAGTCACAACATTTGCATCATTAGCACCAGAGACCAACAACGTGAGCAAATTGTCATGCAGAATATGAGTAATGCCTGTTTAGAAAGTTTTCTTAGGGAAATTCCACAAACCTCCAGTGTTGAGTCAACCTAGGACTGGGGTGGGCAACCCCTGGCACGTGTGCCAAACATGGCAGGCCAGTAACTTTTGCTGGCACGCGAAACCCTCTCTTATAATCTTCCATTTACAATTTTGTTCTTAATATCGACTTTTTTATTTTTCAGATAAATTAAGTGTAGGTGCATCTTAGATAAATAAATAATTTTACATAACAAGTTATCTTAAAGACCATAGACATGGATTGACGAGAGAGGGAAGAGCAATTTCTATGCCTCTGCCTTAACTCTCCCTGCCTTCCTAGATCCAACCAGTGTTTTGGTTTCATCCACATACGCTTGTGAATCTTTGTTCTCAGTGATGAATTTTGTTAAGTCTCATAATAGGAGTAGCCTGGCGGATGAAAGTAGTAGCCCGTGCATATCTCTGAAGGTCACAAAATATAAACCTGATGTAAAATCTGTCATCAGTGATGCAGCAGCAAAAGTCCCACTGATAATATCAAATGGAGTCATAAAGTTTTCTGTCAGACTATCAGTGTACATGTATACATTAAAAAATAAATGTATTTTTCATCATCATATACTGTGTTTTTGTTGCTCGAATGAATTTCATTATTTCTTCAAGGTTCTTCACATACGTACACCTTAAGAGATATCAAGTAGGTGTAACATGTTCTCAAAAAATTAGGGTTGGCACGCAGAAGAATTTTGAGTCAGAGATTTTGCTGGTTTTGGCACGCACTCACAAAAAGGTTGCCCACCCCTGACCTAGGACAATGGCGACTTACCTGAGCTGCCCTTAAAGTTACCTCTGCTTCTATCTGAAAAGTCCGCCTCATTCTCTCTGCTTTCCTGGGACCA
Organism: Myotis lucifugus; assembly: GCF_000147115.1. Classification (NCBI taxonomy): domain Eukaryota; kingdom Metazoa; phylum Chordata; class Mammalia; order Chiroptera; family Vespertilionidae; genus Myotis; species Myotis lucifugus. The sequence continues at coordinate 1,524,120 of NW_005871289.1, forward strand.
CATCCATGGAGTCTTTCTAGAATTTTTAAGCCCTCAGAGGGCTCTTATTCCTCTGAACTTCTGTGTCCCTTGGCCTGTCTAGTCTTATTAATGACTCATGAATTTCTTCTCTGTGCATTGAAAGCATTTTTAGAGCAGGGACTGGAATGCAGAGGGTGTTACTACTTTGTGTCCCAACAGCATTGGGCTCAGTGCCATGCAAATACAGCCAGTGAATGGGATTAAGTTTTTATTTTTTTGTCTTCTAGGTCCCCTGTGTAGGAGGGCGGATTCTTCCTCAGGTCCTCCAGACAGGAACAGAAAATAGAGAAAGACAAGATGAGAACCGAAGGGGATGGAGTAATGACCAGGACTCCTATGTTGAGAATACAGCCTCCATTTAACTCCAGTTCTAACTTGAACCATTTCCTTCCCGAATTGTTTGGCACGAAAACATTTTAATGCTGCTGGAGGGAGGTGGGAAAGAAGGTAAGGTAAAGAAAAATGGAGTTTGAAGAGGCAGAAACTGTAAGAAGGAATACAAACTACAGATTCCAGAGAAAGGCGAGAAGCTGTGCAAATAAACAAAGAAGAGGAGAAAGTTCCCCGGACAACATGGGCTCATCATGGTGCATGCGTTGCCCACAGCTATGTTTGCACAAATATATCAGGGGTATCAAGAATGTTATAATGATACTCCATCACCCATGGTTCTCATTTTAACCACTGTAATAAGCAAAACATACAGAGCACATTGCTGGCTTTAAAGACTATAATTTTCTCTGAGGAGAAATATTGCAAAAAGGGAAAAAGAGAGAGAGAGAGAAGAAAACATGATATTTTGTTCTGTTCCTAAAAAAAGCATTTTTCCCCTTTCTTTGCTCCTCTTTCCTTTCATTAAACTGTCCTTAAGTGCTTTTAGAGAAAACTAAGTAGGCCACAATTCTGGGCTGCTGACTGAATAATTATAAGTCTGGGAGGTTGTTGGGATGGTCAGAGAGGCCTGGGTCTCTCTGAAAACCCAGAGACCCGTGGGGATTGTGCCAGTTGTGGCTGGACTCCTCACGTTGAAATGATTTCTCATTTTGAAGGAAAATCAGGGACATTCTTATCCTTATTAGTCCTCTGAGAAGTTGGGCCACTGCCAGATTTTATTGGAAAATTGCAACAAAAGAAATTAGAGATAGTGAGTTCTGCAAGGGCCTTATATTCAAAGGGTTGCACTAGCAGCATATCGAAACCAGATTATTTCCAGATCAGCTCTGCTCTGTGAACTAAAACATATCCTTTGCTTTTTGAATAGTCACATCTCCTTCGATTGAGATTCTTACTGTTAACTATCGTCAGTTTCTGTGTGTGTAAGAAGTTGTTACAAGATCACCATAGGGAAAGTTACCAAAGAGATGGGAGGGGACTCTGACACCAAACCAAGGGGTTCAAGCCAACTGGACAAGCATCTTCGTGTCTATTGGAACCCAGGAGATGGCTGGGCACATAGGGTAGGGGCCAGAGGAGAGGCACAACAGGAGTCAGGACACACTGCCCCCTGGAGGACAGGAGATAGATTTACAGGCTCACGTAGAAAGTGGTGACTGCAAGAGGCCTGAGAAGGAATAGGTGTGATGCTTGAATCCCTCTGTGTTGCCAATGTCTCAGGCGTGGCCCAGCATGGAGGAAGAATACAGGCTTGAGAGCCAGACACACCCGGCTGGCATTATTATATCTTAGTTTTTGCTCCTCATTTGTTGTGACCTTGTTGGTTGTTACCTACCCTTTCTTGGTTTCTGAAATGAATGGATTGTAGCAGAGAATTTCCAAGTCCCTTCTTATTCTAGATTTCAGAGATTCCTCATTTTCTAGTAACTTTTCTGCAAATATTATGGATTTGCTCCAGGTCATAAGTATAGCTTCCAGGTGTTTGGTGTATGTGTGTGTGTGGGGGGGGGGAGGGGGGACTTGAAGTAGGTGAGTATCCTCTCTCCATTCCTCTCCTTCCCAAGACTCATGTATCATAACATGCTACCCTAACGTTTCTTAATCTGAGGTCCTCCTGTTCCAGAGGAAAAACTATTTGGGGTGGTGGGTGGGTGAGGGGGCAGTATTAATGTTAGAAATGTGAAAGAAAACAAATCATAATATTATTTGAACTCAACATAGTAAATTGTGACATGTGTTTTGCATATCTTTGTTTCCTGACAGTGTAAAGGTCACAAATATTAAAATCAGGAAGCTAAAAAGAAAGAAAAATCATGAGCACCCTCTCAAGAAAAGACTCACCAAGTTAGATTGTGTCTCTCCCTCCCCAGACCCCCATTTTGTTACTCAGCAATGTTAGTGTTCATCCCTAGAGACACCTTGTTCTGCCACTAATAGAGAAACACCTTCTCACTGCATTAGGCCCTGAGTCTTGCATTGTAATTAGCGTTTCAAGGTTTCTAAGTTCGGTTGAATTTTCAAATTCTTGCCTCCCAAACCCTTGTGGTTAGATGTCCATTCGAGACCCAGTTCTCATGAAGCTCCCAAGGCGAGAGGTACAGCTGCCCATCCTTAGGCGTTTCCACCATGCACGCCCCGTAACACGGACTGAATTGCGAGAGTCCTTGACCACCAAGGAGAATGGCCTGCAGCTTGGGAGGCTGGTCTGGGTCAGAGAGACCGGTTTGGCCACTTGTCATTTGCAGGAGGAATCTCCATGAGCTGTCATAAATTTGAGCGACCAGTATAGGCACAGTAAAAAATGATTGGATGTGGGTATCTTGTAGTGTTAAAAAAAAATGGTACTTAAAATAGAACCAGAATTACGTAGCTCAGTGCAAACGTTCTCTGCTCTCTTGCGCCAACGGTGACTTTTGGAGCTCATAAAGCAGTTGACTGTGCTCAGAAGCCTCAGCTAGAGACCTGGCCCTCCCACCTCCCCGGCCCTGGGTGAGCCTGATGTCCCGTCCCTGGCCTTGCACTGGGAGCCAAGCATCATGAGTCCTGTCAAATCAGTGGTTTGTTGGTTTGTTAATCTCTCTGTCCCAGTTCCCCCCGTACCAATGTAAGTTCAGGGAATGTGTTAAAGTCTCCAAAGGAGCAGTCCCTCTAGCATTGTGATCCAATGCTGCCTCCAAACCTCCATGCCCCTCTCTTCTAGCTCTCTTTCCAAGAAGTAATTTCCACTTGAGGCTCCCACTTTATAAATGTCAGGCTGGCCTTTCTCATTGTTCTCTCACAAAGAGCCCTGTGGAAGGGGGATTCGGGCCATATTTTCTTCTGCTTGGCAGGATTCTCATGCGAGCTGTAGATAATTCTCTCCATGTATTACATGTGGGGCATGGCGTTGTCTTGCTGTGGTCTCACAAGTTGCACAGGAGCAAAGACAGAGCCCACATGCTTTGTACAGAGAAAGCATCTAATGAATACTTGTTGGATTCATACAATTAATAATGATGCTCCTTTTATACTTCCTTTTGCATTAATAATGTTTGGTGGGAGATGATGGCTAAAGGAGTCTGCATTTTACCAAGCACCTTTCTGTGCCAACTTCTTGTTGGCTGAAACTTGAGTCCACCCCAGGCAGAATTGTTGCTGAAGAATGTCCCTCTGGAACTGCCTGCCTACCCCCTTCTGCCACAGCCCCTCCCTAGTCAAGAAGAGACCCCTCTATAGCCCTCTAAGGTCTTGACAGTGTTGCCCCCCACGTCTGAGTTTGTATTTCTACTTACAACCTGGTCTGCGACGATCAGTCCAAAGTTGCTGAAATATAAAATAAATATAAGTTCTTTCTCTTGGAATAATGTATTTGCATTTAATAGAAGATTTTTAGAAGATCCTGTGCTCTCACTCCCAGAGGTGGCTTCGCATAAAGCGATTTGGCAATAGGAATTTAACAGCAAGTATTATAATAATATATTTCTCCTTTGGGATTAAAATGCTTATGAGGGAAGTCTGTTGCTTTATAGGTAATATAAAGATAATATAGTATAATATAGTATACCTCTAGTTGATCATCAATAATATTTGATGAATAAGTATGAGGCAACCAACTAATGTAATAATTTGAGAGATAATATTTACAGATGAATGTAATCCTGCTCATGTAACATATTTGCATCTTCCACAGTTCTCTTCAATGGCTTCAACCACTTTGATTGAGACAGAAAGTTTCAATACAGAGGTTCCAAAGTACCCAAGCCCTGGTACTCACAGCCTTGTGTAATCCCCTTCCCTTGAATGCTTTGCTTCTACCCAATAGAACACTGCAACGTTGATTAGGTTATGCGATCCGGTTACACTTCTCTGATAGGTTACAAAAGATTGTCACTTCCTTCTGGTTTTAATGAAGTGAGTTGTCAAGTTGGAGAGGCCCTTAAGGCCAGGAGCTGAGAGCAGCCTTTGGTTAATAGCCAACAAGGAGACAAGCTCCTCCACTCAACAACTCCTAAGGAGCTGAATCCTGCCAACAATCGTGCAAGCTTGGAAGCAGGTTCTTCCCCAGTCGAAACTCGAGATTAGACCTCAGCCCCAGATGACACCGTGACTGCAGCCTTGTGAGACATCCTGAGGCAGAGGATCCTGCTGGACGGTGCCCAGACTCCTGCCCCACAGCAGCTGTGAGATAATATATGTGTGTTGTTTTAAGCTGCTAAATCGTGCTCATCTGTTCTGCAGCAATAGAAAACGAATACACTGGTCTTTTATCCCATTTGTCCTCCAAGTTGTCAGCCTTCCCCAGTGACATTTTAAATGCAATTAGCCCCGGGAAAAATGCCCAAAATTGAGAACTGAGTGATAGGCCAGGTCTTGGGGAGTTGCTTCTCCCCATCTTGTCTTCTTCCTCAACATGAAACTTCATAGCATTTGCCAAATTTCTCAGTCTCTAAAACCTTACAGTTCTGACTGAATGACTAAACTGGAGCCAAGAAATCCTTACCCTGTGTCTCCCTGTCTGAGTCCACATTCATGTCCCCATGGAGGTCCACCTTGGTCCTTAGCGATGCCCTTCTCCCTGTCCATGTGAGCCTCTGTCTGAAGGAAATGCAGTCCCTCCAGCAGTGGCTATAAACCTTTGGTTCATAAATCATCTCAGAAGTTTGTTCAAATAACAGCTTTGCGCCTTAGCCATAGAAAGCCTGATTCAAGGAATCAGAAACGGGGTCCAGGAATCATAATTTTTAACATGTTCCCAGGGGTTCTGATAGTTATGGTGAATTTCCAGGCTTGAGAAACCCTGACACAGAGGCCCCAAAACATTTCAGAAAGTTTCCCAAAGAGCACCCTTGACATCAAAATGTCTATATTTCAATGGCCTGCCAACACAGTTTGTAATTGGCCTTGTGACCTTGAGAACATTAGCTAATTAAACTCTCTAGATCTCGATTTTCATAACTGCCATATAAATGGACTGATCTAGATATTGTCCTTGTCTTATAACCTAGGATTTAAATAATGAAGGGGACAGTTTAATAACAAAATGAGAGTAAACAAATGGCACTTACTACTTATCAGACACTCTGCTTTAAGCCCTGTAGCTCTTACAACAATCTTATAAGGTAGGGGCCATTATTAATCTCATTTTCCAGATGGGAAGCTGAGGCCCAGAAACACCAAGACTTATCCATGGTCACACAGCTAGCAGATATTATAGCTAGGAACCAAATACCTTTGGGGACTTTATAGTCCATGCTTTTAAACACGGTGCTAGACCACCTCTCTTTCAAATTATAAGTGTCAGGTAATGAGGAGACCAGCTGGATGGAGCAGAATCCAACAGAGAGCAGCGAAAGTAGGGGTGCAGAAGGGCAGTGGGTTCTGAGATGGGACAGAGGTGGGGGCTTGAATACTATGTAGAGGAACTGTTGACTACCCTATTGACCTTCCCTCTTCACTCTTGCTAAGCATAACTCCAAATTTTCTTCTTGCAATCCCAAGGGATAAATATGATTGTTCTAGTTCACTTATAGCTACTCTCTTCCCCATCGCTGTGACTCAATTCAGCCAATAAGATGTAAGTAAAACTCTGCTAGGGGGTCTGTAAAAGATAATTAATATTAATATTAATATTAATAGATGTATGAGTAAAAGCCTTTCTGACCCCTCCCCGCCTTCCTCATTGATGCTATGGTGTGAAGGTGTGATGTTTGGGCCTTTGGCAGCCTTCCTGCAGCAATCAGGGGGAAGATCAGAGAATCATGGAAATGCCAACCCAACTCCTTGGTATTCTGACTTCACAGAGCTGCTGAATCTAGAACCACCTCCCTCTTGTGTTTATGTAAGATAACGCAGTGCCTTTATCACCTGGACCACTGCTAGGTGAGCAACCTGCTGATGCGGCCAAATGCATCCCAACTGATAGGGATTATCCTAAGAAATCAGGGTCATTAGTGAAATAATACTAATATGAGTTATCAGCACTATTGTGCTTCCACACATATTGTCTCATTCCGTTAAAAGTGAAGGAGCTCCAGCTTTGGAGTTAGTGCCGGGGTGTGAGTCCCAGCCCTGACTGAAGGACCTGTGAGAAATCCTCCTCCTGAGCCTCGGTTTCCTCATCTGTAACATGGGGAGATTAAGTGAAATCATATTGTATGACATCCAGTTCAGTGTCCAGCACTAATCTATCCTAGAAGGTCGATAGATTGACAAAGATAATAACAGCAAATAATTATTGCGCTCCTACTGCGTGCCTGCTTCCGTGTCGAGAACTTCAGGGTGTTATTTCCATCAATCATCTTGGAGCTCGGTATTGTTGGAAGCGCCATTTCCACTTACTCTTCTGGGTCACCAGAGTCCTCTGAGGAAGAGGAGGCAGGGCAGGGGCAGTCATCGCTGACCCATTCTGAACTGAGGAGGAGGTGCGGTGAGTGGAAGTGGCTTGCTGCGGGTTACATGATGGCAGAAGCGGACATAGCTCAGGTTTCTTCATTCTAAATCCCACGTCTGCATCTTGGCATGTCAGTGACGTATCCTACTCTCTGCGTGTCTCGTGCCCGAGGGTGACGACTTGGGTTTGCCGGCCTTGCCTGCCAACAAATGCGGCAGCATCCGTGGTGGGTGTTCACAGTGTCCACCAGCACACACTCTGGAGGAGGAGAAACTGCAGTGCCTTGCGTGTCTCGAAAGAGGCCTGTGGCTTCCACCTGATGTGTCCAGAACATCTATCCGGAGGCCTGGACCGACCGGATTTAATGAGATTGTTAGGCAGCTCCCGTGGTGGTAACAAGGGGCCTTGTTAGGAGAAGTTTCCCATCCCTGAGGAGTTCTTTGCAGGGTGATGGACCACATTGTCGATAGTGGGAGGTCTGGAGAAAGATCCGGCCTCCTCTTATGTGGAAAAAATCCTCGGAACAGGTACACAATCTTTTCCACTTCCTTGCGGGGACCACCCACGTGCGCTGTGCGCTGGAGTGGGGAGGGGAGGAGGCCATGTGTTTTTACTTAGGTGTGGGTCGCTCATTTGTGTAAGTGTCACTGCCTACATTGTTTCAGCCTCGTGAGGCCCCTGGATGCTGAACAGTGGCTCTGACTCCTGTTTTTGATCGTGCAAGTTGAGAGAGATTCGAGCAGTTAGAGGAGGACTGAGTCGTTAGCACACCTTCCTCACTAGCCAGTGGGTCGAGTGCGTGTTCCAAGTTCACACAGCTGGTTCGGGGCACAGCCAAGCCCAGGAAACTGGAGCTGCTACAGATCAGAGCAGAAAGAGCTGGGGGTGCTGAGGAGTCCCCCAGCCTGGATGCAGCTTTTTCAGAAAACAGGTCATCAGAGTTGCCTGTGACGATCAGGAGTAGACTCAGCATTGTCATTCACATATGTCCCCAGGTCATCCTACAAGGCATGGGCTACTGTTACAGCCATTGCACAGATGGGCATGGCTGAGGGCACAGAGCCAGGAGGGGACAGAGTTCTTTCCACACTGCTCGTGGCTAGCAGGACCCAGGGTGCCCCGGGCTGGCCCCAGCTCACCTCTTCCCTTCGATGGTGGGAATGCTGCTTCCCTAGTTTAATTTCAGAACCTGAGGATCCTGAATCTACACTGCCCCGTTGCCACCTATTTTTCCCACGCCCTCTTTCCACATGTACGTCCACTATCTGCAGGCAGTTCCATGAGGATGTGTAGCATGGGCTGCGTGCAGCGCTGTGATTTGAGGGCTGCCGAGGCCCCGGCCTGAATCCCCTCGCTGGTGTCTCGTTGCCGAGAGCTAAAATTTAAAGCCCAGCTCTTGATTCCAGTCCTATTTGAATGCAGACCTTCCTTGTGCGGACCGTGTGCCCCATAATTCTTGATAGTTTAACTTCGCTCAATTGTATCTGGAGTTTTTCCAGCTCGCAGCCTGAAGACTAACAATATGAGAACATTCGGCTCTCAGGAGCGAGGGAGAAACTGGACGGAGGGAGGAAAGAGGGGTGAACCGGGAGCTGAAGGGCCCATTGGGCCACATCCACTCCGTCTGAATCTGAACTCAGCGCTTCCCGCGTCCCCCGTGCCTGAGGCCAAGGCAGGACCCTCAGGGAGCAGGGGCACAGCAGAGCCAGGGGACCCGCGGGCAGTGGGTGTTCGCAGCAAGCGCTGGGGAGGGTGCCCGTGGGTGGCACCGAAGCCAGGCTGTGGCATTTCCATCCCGTCTGATGAGGCCGAGCAGCCCAGTGTTCCCAGGGCAATCCCAGCACAGCTCATTTGTGCATGTTTTACAATGGTGTTGATAAAATCCCCATGGAGCCCTGGAGCATGTGTGAGGAGTTCCCACCAGAAATCTAAACAACGCCCTGGCGTTGCTGACAGCTTAATAATGTGACAAAGTTCAGCTCGTTCAATGACAGGGACAGGAATGCAGCTGGGCCGGCCTGACCTGGAGCTTTAAAAATACCCCCCAGCTCCCACCCACCACTTGACAAATAACCTTTTCTTAGCCTCCTTGAAGGCACCAGACAGAACCCAGTGCCACGCAGGGGCCACATGCCACCGTTAAAATGTTAAATGGAGTGGCAGGGGCCACCAGAGTCACTGGGGGCTGACATTTATCTTTATTATTATTATTAATAATAATGCATATATTGCTTTATGGTGCATTCCAGGGTTTTTTGCACTCCTAAATCACGCAGCTGTACATCAGCAGGCCCGATAAATCACCCAATGAACCCAAATTCAATGCAGCTGGCAGGCCAGATCCGAGAGGGGCCGAGTTCACTTAATTGAGCTGCCGCAGGGACCCGACGGGCGTTGCCCAGAAAATCAGAATCACAGCCATGTTGCCGGTGACATTTCAAGAGCTAGACGTGAACTGCTGGCTTCAGCTTGAATTTTACAAGAGGGGGACGGGTGCAGGGAGAAGCTCAGACTTCAACAAGTATTTAAACTCTGGGGTTGTTTTCTTTCTTTTTTTGTTTGTCTGCCTCCAAGCCGGCACAGACAATGAGTTCCACATTTAGAAATTTCAGTAGAAGGAATTCCTTTTTTTTTCTCCTTCTTTCTCTAGCTTCTTCTCGTTTCTTCTGCCCGTGCCCTCCTCCACTCCATGGCCCTTCCCAACAAAAAGAACACGGAAAGTAAGGAGCCACGGGATTTGAGTTGGAGCCAATTTAATGGGCCAAGAGGTTACATATGGAGCCAACAAATCACGGGACCATGAAGGATATTACTGATTTAAAGTTATGTATGTGAAAGCCCAAATCTTAACAGCATTCATAAAGGTAAAGGTAACTAATGAAGAGTTTAACCGACAGAAAATGGGCTTTCTCCCTGGCTGCCCTGCCTCCCTCTTCAAAATTGCAGGGCATCTCAGCTGGCGAAGGCCTCCTGGCCACAGATTCTCCTCTTAGCTGAGCTGATGAGCGGACGGCCTCAACTTTCCTTACCGAGAAGGGCAGGCTCACTGGCTCCTGCATTTATAGGAGGCCTCAGACACCACCGGTGGTTTATTTTTGTGTACACGAGAGTGTGTGTGTGTGTGTGTGTGTGTGTGTGTGTGTGTGTTTCTTCTTCAGATGTTTTGGGGTTGCCAGAAAAACCATGCCTTTTCCCCCTTAATTTTGAAAACTGTGTGTAATTTCAGGGAAATTTGATCCATGTGTTTTAGATTCATTTGCACTTAATCATGAAAATCTCTCTGCAAAGAGCTATTTTCTCTCCCAGAAGACTCTGGTGCCCTTTTTAATAAGCCCTGTAAGTGCCCTTCCACCCAGGCCACCCTCTCCAAGTGCAGAAGGTTGAGTTTGGCCAAAGGAAAACCAACCTGACCACCGAGGGCATGGGTCTGGTTTGAAATGTCAAACTCATGAATTTTGACCACGTTCTGGCAACGGGGATATGACTGTCCCTGGCCCAGTGTTTACATGTCAGAGAAAGAAGCTGAAGGCCTTGGATGGGGAGGGAGGGTCTGGGGGGCGGGCTCCAGGAGGTCAATGGGGGGGGGAAGGGGGGACATATGTAATACTTTCAACAATGAAGAATTATTTTTAAAAATAAAGAGAAAGAGAAGGAGGAGGAGGAGGAGGAAGAGAGGGAAGGAATGAGAAAGAGAGAGAGAGAGGAGGGAGGTACAGATAACTCTAGAGCATTACCCCATGGCCATTGGCACGTGAACATTATCCTCTGGTTCACGGGTCTAGGCTGCACCTCCCAAAACACCCCAAACCCTCCTGGATAGCTTCCAAGGGCCATGGCATGACTGTGAGTCCAGGACACACATTTCCCCACCCTCCTTCCACAGCAACCAACGGCTGCATTGAAGCCACAATGACATTCCTTCGATCCAAAACAAACATGTCATTACCAATCTCAGATTAATTGATGCCATTTGTGTGCCCTGCCTGTTGGGTTTCAGTTGGAGCCGGCCCGGCAGCAGCAGCCACCGCCCTGGAAAACCTCAGGGCGCTCACAGCTTGGCCCCTGGCAGGATGCCCTTAGCTGTTCCTCTTACCCTGCGACTCCAGGCCTTTCCTCCTCCCCACCCGCTTCCCACTCTGAGGCTTTGGGCAATTTTGAAACGAGTTTCCAGTGGAATGAGATGATCTATAGAACTGCATTTTGCTTTGAGTAAATGTTTGTACTGTGTTCATTAATGATAAGATACACATTTGCTTTTGTTTTGATACCCCTGAAATTAGGATATTCCTTACAATCAATGATGAGAAAGAACTGTGGTGAGGTTGTGGAAAGCTTTCCCCTTCCTAGTAGTACATAAAATAATACTGCATTTATTTTATGCCCCAGAGAGATTTTTGATGACTTTTCAAAGCACTGTAATAAACTTTGACCTTTCTTGCACATTCCTTCACCGTTCATTCTTCAATGAGAATGTATTGACCACATGCCTGGCTCTATGCACAGTGAGGAGGACAGCAGAAGAGTATTGAGCCCAGCTGGCATGGTTAAGTGGTTGAGCATCGACCTATGAACCGGGAGATCATGGTTTGATTCCAAGTCAGGGCAAATGCCCAGGTTGTAGACTTAATCCCCAATGGGGGCATGCAGGAGGCAGCCGATCGATCAATGATTCTCATCATTAATGTTTCTCTCTCTCTCCCTCTCCCTTCCTCTCTGAAATCAATGAAAAATATATTTTTCTCTTTTTTTGTTCAATAAAAATATATATTTTTTAAAAAGAGTGTTGAAATGCCCCCTTCAGAAAGTTATAATTTAGTTCTAGACATAAGTGCATACATGACCAACTATGCACAGTGCTAAATTAGTGGTGTGACCAGAAAGTGGTGGAGCAAGTCAGGATGGAGCCACTGAGTGGGGGGGAGAGACTCTGAATTGGGAGGCAGGCTGGTTAGCTCTGGGACCCAAGGAAGTCAACCCTCACCTGTAAAATGAGAGGGTGCTGTCAATCAAGTGCCTTGGGGTGCCTTCCACAGAACTGAGTCCAAGGGAATACTTTGAGAGAAAAGGATCCTCAGGGAGGGTGGGCCATTGAGAAACATCACCGTATTCCATATTAGCATACCATGGGCTCTGAGATGTTCTACACTGAAGGACTTGTTTAAATTTAAACAAACTCAGTGTTAACAAAATCCTTAATTTCACTTAATAGTCATTGCTATAACAAAAACGCAGCAAAACTCTAAGGTCTCTTCCAACTCTAACCTGACCTGGAGGGACATGTGGGAAGAAGAAAGCCACAGAGAAATGGTGCAAGCTGTGGTCACAGCAGGAGGGCCTCTGGCATGGGGGGGGGGGGTGGTCAGTGCTGAAAGGAAGCCTTTACCAATTGATCAATTAATTGATACTTAATAGAGTTTAAAACCTATAGTGTACTTAATAGAGTTTACATCTATATATATAAAAGCCTAATATGTAAAGTGTCCCCTCGGGAGTTTGACCTACCAGCAATTCGATCGCTTGCTATGATGTGTGCTGACCACCAGGGGGCGGCACAAAACAAAGGAAGGGCCCAGCTGGCAGCAGGCTGCTGCTAGGGACCCTACCTGTGTACGAATTTTGTGCACTGGGCCTCTAGTATAGTATAATTTACTAATAATAGCATGTAGTCAAATAAATAGAGTATACTGTGCTGGTGCTGGAAACTCAGAAATAAGTGAAAGTCTGCCCCCAACCTCAAGTGGCTCCTAATCAGGAAGACACTGGGTGTGAAATAAACCACAGTAAAAAGTGTGCCTGGCTTGTCACCAAGGTAGAAACTAGTGCTGGAGGAACCATGCATGTCTGCAGGAAATCACTGAAGGCTCCCACAGGAGGAGCCATCAGAACTGGATCTAGAAGGAGGGATATGAAGATCTGTATGCCTGGAAAAGAAGCAGAAAGAGAGCATTCTAGGCAGAAAAAGAAGATCAATAAAGAGAAAAAGACATGAGAATGTTTAAGTAGCTTGTAGTGGCCGGAGGGCAAGATACATTGTGATGAAGGGGAAAACAGGCTGACTAGTTAGATTGGGACCAGACCATGAAGGGTCTATATGAGCAAGTAACAACAAGAACAACAACAACATCAAAAAGAAGAGAGTAATTATCTCCCACAATAAGGACCTTGGAGGTCACTGATGAGAGGGTCTGGGGCCGGCTCAGTAGCCAAGCGATGCCTCCATCGCTCTACTATGTGAATTCCCAGAGGGTAAGCTTGTCATCTTTAAGGCTGGTTGCCTCGATCGAACAGTTGGCTGCCATAGGACTCGGCGTATTGTCTCATGGATGAATATGCCATATCCTGTAATGTATTTTTTGAGGAGGCTACCCTAGAGTTT